>NC_089504.1:55783261-56088955 GCF_036850995.1 Saccopteryx leptura
GTCAACTGGCATGCTATTTATTAATAGAGACTGCAGCAAAATAACAATACTCACTTTGTATTTTTCTTTCATGGTATCATTGGCAATGACAGGTTTAAAATGATCTCACAGCCAATTGCTGAGGACTACTGTGTTATGGGCTTTGAAGAATTTGGCACAAGCCTAATGTCACATTGTGATAATAGTTGCTTCCATCTTATTTTCATTTTTAATACATATAACGAAATAGTCCTTTTAAAAAAATTAAAAGCATATTTTTTGAAAAGGCACTCTATTTATGTAAAATGTTCTAAGTCAAGGGCCTAACCACCAAACATAGTAGATGGCCTAGAATGCAAGTTCAGTTTCAAAGACTTGAAACTGGGGCAAGAGGCCTCCTTTTCTCTGCTTGCCACCCCTGCCAACCTTGCGAAAACACTATATTGAGTTTCCTCTAAGTAAGGGAAAACAAAAGCCTTTTATATTGCCATGTATTTTTAAACCAATGCCTCCTTTTGCATAGTTCCATTTATTGTGCAATTAAGAAGAAAAAAGACTATGCTTAGAGGCAAATTCCCTTTAAAATGTAGCTGCAAAACTTGCAAAATGCAATGTATTTTTTTTAAAAAGTCTTTTTTAATGAAAAAAACAATGAAAATAATTAAATCTTAATATAGACACTAATAATGTTATTTATTTTTTGACACATAATTATTTATTCACTTATTTATTTATGTGAGAGGAGGGGAGATAGTGAAGCAGACTCCCACATGCACCTCAACTGGGACCAACCCAGCAACCCCATCTGGGGCCGATGTTGGAGTTCCGAGATAAATGATAGCCAGAAGAATTATTTATCTTGTGATAATCTGATGAATTTGAGCCTTATACTAAAGGACATGGGACAGAAAAATGGTACTAGCCAAGCTTAAACATTTCTGAACACTTTCTAAAGTGGATTCTCTTAAAATAATCATGAATAAGTATAGGGCTTTTATTTATAGTAGAACAATGAGGATGCTATCTAACTGCTTAGCCTCTTGTGCTAGACTGGAGTCAATGAAAACTTTATACATACCAGCCAGATACACACTCAGATAGTGTGTGTGTGTGTGTGTGTGTGTGTGTGTGTTGGGGATGGCGAAGCATTGTACTATTCTGAGCCTTTGAGAAAATAATTTTCCCTAGCCACTTCCTTTGTTTAAGAAATGTAATGTATTAACATCTGACAAGAGCCTATTTGAAATCAAGACATGAGGACAACAGAATGCACTTTTGACCTTGTCAAGGTAGGACTCTCATGCCTGGCTGATCAAATAGAAAGTGTGATTTTTGCATGCCTCCAGAAAAAAAGTTTTGGGGTTGTATTCTCTAGTTTTTACTTATTTTGACTGGGTCCCTACATGCAAATCGGAGTACTTCTGCTGGATCCTTCACCTTTCAACCACCTTTATTGTCATGTTTATCAAAAATGGATTAAAAATCGAAATGATATGAATGTTTTGGTAGCTGCTCCAACTCATAATACTGAGTAACATGAAAGACTGCCAGGCTGGTGTGGGGCCTTGTACAAGTAAACCCTCCACAGCCGGTCCAGGCTGAGGTATGAGTAGTCCTGTCATTTGAGCCACATGGTCCTGCAGACTCCATGGTATTAGAGGTATCAATAGTGGGAAAAGATGCTGGATGGATTGTGGAAGCCCCAGGGGGAGAATCACAATTCAGGGCCTCGGGAATTGGGAGCAAGGCCATACTATCTGCAGAAGAGAATTATATGCCTTTAAAAACTACTTCTGCCACACTGGCTAGGTAGTTCAGTTGGTTAGAGTGTCGTCACAATATTTCAAGGTGGTGCGTTTGATCTCCAGTCAGGGCACATAAAAGAATCGATCAATGGGCCCTGGCTGGTTGGCTCAGTTGTAGAGCGTCGCCTGGCGTGCAGGAGTCTCGGGTTTGATTCCCGGCCAGGGCACGCAGGAGAAATGCCCATCTGCTTCTCCACCCCTCCCCCTCTCCTTCCTGTCTGTCTCTCTCTTCCCTTCCTGCAGCCAAGGCTCCATTGGAGCAAAGTTGGCCCGGGTGCTGAGGATGGCTCCATGGCCTCTGCCTCAGGTGCTAGAATGGCTCTGGTTGCAACAGAGCAATGCCCCAGATGGGCAGAGCATCACCCCCTGGTAGGCATGCTGGGTGGATCCTGGTTGGGCACATGCAGGAGTCTGACTGCCTCCCCATTTCCAACTTCAGACAATACAAAAGAAAAAAGAAAAAAAGAAAAAAGAATCAACCAATGAATGCATAAATAAGTGGAACAACAAATCGATATTTCTCTCTCTCTCTAAAAATCAATTAAAAAATACTAGACTAGCTTCTGACTGTCAGTGGTCACCAAATGACCATGCAGTGAAATCTGTCATTATAAACTGAGGCAGATTAACCCAGTTATACGATAAAGGGGTCCTAGCAGCAGTCCATCATAAAATGAAGGTGCTACATCCAGGACCGAGCATGAGCAGGACCAGAAGACAGAAGTCAGCTGCATGACCAGCAGCCCAGAGCCCTCATGGTACGTAGCTCTGTGCCCAGTGCCCCTTCTCAACTCATACCCATGGCTGTTTGGGGGATTCTGTATGAGCAACTAAAGAAGAAGAAAAAAGCTTGAGTTTCCTTTGCAGGTGGGTTCACCCTGTATATAATCACAAGCTGGAAATGCAAAACAGCTTCTCTATAGTCCCCTCAGACGCAGCCTTGAAAAACAATGGCAAGGCAAAGTGCTCCTGTGGTCTACGGTGAGACAGACATGAGCAGAGCAGGGATGATAGGCTAGACCTCAGTTATGTTTCATTTCCACGCCCCAAAAGGCAGCAAAATCGGGCAAGTGATGCCACAGCTGACCTCAGGACCAGCTGCATTGATTAAGGAACTCTGCCCTGGTGCTGACCAATTAGTAGAGGCCATGACCCTGAAAACACAAACCTGGAGACTTAATGATTATGCTACTGAGATCCTCCCCTGGGACCTCCCTAAAACCATCATCCTCTAAAGTCTGCAGGATCAGGAACCCAGTGCACTCTCCCTCCTGGGAGCACTCCTGTACCTCCCCCCACCCCCCGTGCCTTTCTCTCTCCTAAACTCCCCTTCTTTTGCCCCTGTGATTTGTTTCCTAAAGCCCATTTCTTCTACCTCTGTGACCTTCTAAATAAACTGTCTTTAATAGTTTAAGTCTGGATCTGAATTCTTTCCCAGCCAGAAGTCAAGTACCCAGCTTGTTGAATCAAGGTCCGGTCTGCCTCCACTGATCTGACACCTGGTGCCATTTCGTTTCCTCCACCGCCAACACTCCCAGTGGGTAGAACTTTGAATGGTGCATTTGGACATTCATTTTGTGTAGAAAGAGAAGTAGCCTGATGTTAGAATATATACAAATACAAACTCATGGGCAGTGGCAAATGGCCCAGTCAGTTGGCCAGGGGCTTGGTAGGAGAAAAAGATTGGTAGGTTGCTGACATAGAGGTCTGAGGAAGGGGCAAGCGGATATTCATGAGGGAGTGGGCACGAACTGCATCAGATGTTAACTTCTATCAGAGAACATCTACTAAATAGGCTCTAAACTGTCAGATAGACAAAATGACTTGTCCAGTTGACTGACAGCCAGCCCCTGTCATCAGTCAACCCAGCTGGCACGACAGACGCAGGAATCAAATGGCCATGGTAGAGGGGAGCGGGCTATGCCAGGAACAAGTGTTATTGATTCCCACAGGCCAAGACTGCCACTGATGAATGTCCAACTGCTGGCAGCAGAAACTAGAGAAGAAGTTGACTATATAAAGTCCCTTTTATCCTGGAAGGGCCTGCACTTCTCCCCCAGAAATAACCACATAGTCTGGGTTTCAGTGTGCCTTTTCCTGCATTCTGGCCATCAGCCAGAATCACTCCAGGGAGATTTGCACGGTATTCAATTCCCATGTAATTTTGCATTGTCCAAGGACTCTGTAGCAAAGAAGATGTAGAGGTGCATCCAAGACCATTGTTCCAACATATACCATGCCAGCCGGAAGCTGCCACACTGAGGGAGTGTTGAACAGCCTCCTGAAGGCACAATTTGAGGACCAGCTCAGAGGCAATGCTGGGATTCTCCCCTGGGGCTTGCTGTAAACTTAATACTGTATCTCTGACACCACAGGGCTGGACAGATCTCAGCCCAGTGGCAGGGTGGTTCCACCATAACTTGGATTTGATGAAAGCTTCTTTCTGCTTTGGCCTCATGCAAGGCTGGCAGCCTTTTGTGTCACTCAGTATAGGGGCAAAAGCAATACCTTTAGGTGTTAAATGTGCTGTCTTTAGAACCCAAAAAGGCCCAGCAGGCATTGTGCTTCCTTCTTCATGGTAGGAGATGCAAGATGCAATAATTAATGTCTTCCTTTGTAGAGATACCCTGACATACTCCTTACTATTGAAACCCTTGAAATTGTGTCGCTCTGGGCAGCCCTGAATTTTCACAGGGTGTCTCTCTCACCCTCTGGAGCACATATATCTTACCTAGACCTCTGATGCACTAGCTATTTCTTGCTCATTCAGTTTAATCAACACAATGTCACCAGTGAAATGGATCAATGTAATGTCCTGTGGGATGTTCAGAAGGTTCAGATCTCTTTGGACTATATTGTGACAAAAAGAGGAAGAGTTGATATAACCTTAGGGAGCAATTGCAAATATATATTGTTATCAATTACATGTGAATTCAAACTATTGCTGGTCTTTTGCTGATTCGGATAGAAAAGAATACATTTGCAAAGTTAATGGCAAAATCAATTGGGATAGGCCCTGGCCGGTTGGCTCAGCGGTAGAGCATCGACCTGGCGTGCGGGGGACCCGGGTTCGATTCCCGGCCAGGGCACATAGGAGAAGTGCCCATTTGCTTCTCCACCCCCACCCCCCCTCCTTCCTCTCTGTCTCTCTCTTCCCCTCCCGCAGCCAAGGCTCCATTGGAGCAAAGATGGCCCGGGCGCTGGGGATGGCTCCTTGGCCTCTGCCCCAGGCGCTGGAGTGGCTCTGGTCGCGGCAGAGCGACGCCCCGGAGGGGCAGAGCATCGCCCCCTGGTGGGCAGAGCGTGGACCCTGGTGGGCGTGCCGGGTGGATCCCGGTCGGGCGCATGTGGGAGTCTGTCTGACTGTCTCTCCCCGTTTCCAGCTTCAGAAAAATACAAAAAAAAAAAAAATCAATTGGAATAAAAAAGACACATTTTAAAAATCAAAATAAATTTCTGTATTGCCATTGTCCCAACCATTGAAGAGGTTCATAATAATTCACATAGCAATATTTTTTTTCTTTTTCTTTCTTTTTTTTTTTTTTTTACAGAGACAGAGAGAGAGTCAGAGAGAGGGATAGACAGGGACAGACAGACAGGAACGGAGAGATGAGAAGCATCAATCATTATTTTTCATTGCGCGTTGCAACACCTCAGTTGTTCATTGATTGCTTTCTCATATATGCCTTGACCGCGGGCCTTCCGCAGACCGAGTAACCCCTTGCTCTAGTCAGAGACCTTGGGTCCAAGCTGGTGAGCTTTGCTCAAACCAGATGAGTTGGGCTCAAGCTGGAGACCTCAGGGTCTCGAACCTGGGTCTTCTGCATCCCAGTTCAATGCTCTATCCACTGCGCCACCACCTGGTCAGGCCACATAGCAATATTTTCAAAGTGCTTAAGAATAGTAATTTAAAAAAGTGATTTTTCTCTGAAATATAGATGGCCCACACAATGTATGTACAGGTGATACACACAAGTTTCATTGCTGAATTATGGTTTTCCAGGGAAAGTACATATTTGGCCAGACACGGCAATGCTATCTAGAAATTCAAGGGTGACATACTTGGCAACCAACATTCAAATAGAAGTAGAATATAGAGAGGAATATTTACGAAAATAATATTAAAAATGGCCAAGTGTAAGGTTGCCAGTTTGATTCCCCAGTTAGGGCACCTACAGGGACAGCTCGATGTTCCCGTCTCTCTCTCTCTCTCTCCCTGCCTTTCTAGAAAAAAAAAAAAGGTCAAGCGTAAAGCTGGATCCATGCAAAGATATCTTCTAGACTGGAGAAAGAAACAGACTTCAGCTGCTGGCTTGGTTACCATTCCAAGTGGGATATTATTGGTTTACACTTCAAACGTGAAGACTTGTCTCAGAAGTTATACTACATCATCCTCTGTGCTTACTACCGATATTGCTAGGTACGGGTATCCACGAGAAGCACTATGTCTACCAATGTCTATTGACAGGTCTTCTTTAGTCTCTATTCCTGAGGCCATATTAAATCTCCTCTGTCAAAGATACCACATCCATCCTGGGAGCAGTGATTAGGCTATGGCTTGATTAAGTTTGCAGTAGTCTACAATCATTCTAATAGATTCAATCTGCAGGTGCCAGACTGGTGAATTAATGAAGATATAATAGGGGACAACAATCCATAAGTCCTTTAGGTCCTAGGATACAATATTGTTTGTTTCTTAATGAGGAGGTATGGACCACACCTGCAGCCTCAAAAGGTCAGAAAAAAATCTAGGAATCAAAATCTTTGGGGGTGCCTGCCAAGATGTTCCATCCCATGGGTCAGAGTCCCTAGTTTCCCAAACAGAGATTGACCATAGCATAACAGAGCTTCCTTGGCTAGGCTTTTAATCATCTTTGAAATTTAGCCATTCTTATAACGCGTGGGCTTGGACCTTGTCTTTCTCTACCCTCCAAATGCAGGAGACAAGAACGTCTTTGAATGCAACCAAAGAGGCCCCCTGTCTTTAACACATGGCTTTCAATTTCCTATTTCTTACTCTAAGCTATTCTCTATCTTTCTCACACATCAATGATGCTTAGTCACTCTTCAATACTGTTATCCTTATAGCTACTATTGCTTTTGTATGTTTCAAATGTCTGTTCTATTAGGCCTGCTGGTGCATTCCCTTTCACAGGTCCATCTCGATTCACCACCAGTGAAAGTTAATGACAGTGATCATCTGTGCTTCACTGATGGAGTCCTTATTGCCAGTCTGGGCAGTGAGTGATCCAGCTCCAAGCCCCGTCTTACAACCTGCTCTGTCAGACCGCTCCTGGTGCAGTCCAGGTTCTCCAGAAGCAGATGCTGAGACAGAGACTGGGCTGCAAGAAATTTGTTGGGGGTCAACACTTTTTTAAGGAAAGGAAAGCACAGGAAGAAGTATGGTGTAGGCCTGACAAAGTTTTCGGCAACCTGGGGTGGGGTGGGGGGTGGGCAGCGTTGCAATGAGTTTGCCTGTCATAGTGGTGCATATTGGACCAAAATAGCTAGGCCTTTTTATCCCTCTTCTATCAGTCAGCAGATACAAACTACCCTGAGAGCCACCCTGGATGAGGTGGCTCTCTGTAGCTTTCTCTAATCTATTCAGATACTGCTAAGTGTCAGACCCAGGACTGGATTCAGGTTTTCTGATCCCAAGTCTAAGACTGCTGTGTCCTGGCTACTGTGTCTACCTTATAATGGGAAGACTGAGGGCAAGACAAGCAAGTATTTGCATTAAAGAAGAAAAGTGCTAATACTATTCTGGTACCAATTCTAAAAACCAGTGGGAAGGGGGCAGTTTCTCCCACACCACCAAGTAATTTTCAGACACTAGCTAGGTATCCTACAATTCAACTCAATTCTAACACTATCTACCTGGAGATAACATCATGTTACACAGGCTAAGGGCTCAGCCTTATAAGAACTGGCCACCCCACCCCTCTCACTTCAGATGCCAAACACAAGTCCCGTTTGTTACCTGGGTTTTTGATAGACCAGCTATAGATCAGAGGATCCTATGACCCCCTCCTTAGATTCAATTAATTTTCAACAGGGGCTCATAGAACTCAAAGAAACATTTTACTTACCAGTTTATTGTAAAAGGATATCACTCAGGAACAGCCAGATGGAACTGACGCACAGGGCCAGGTCTGGGGAAAGTGTGTGAAGCTCCCAAGTTGTCCCCAGAGCTTGCCACCTCCCTGAGTCTCCACGTGATCACCAATGTGGAAGCTCTTTGAACCCTGACCTTTGGGTTTTTATAGAGGCTTCATTATATAGGCTAGACTGATTAAATCATTGGCATTAGTTATTGATTCAAGCTCCTGGCTCTTTCTTCTCTCCAGAGCTCAGGGGGTGAGACTGAATGTCCCAATCCTCTGATCACAAGGTTGGTTCTCCTGGCAACTAGCCCCTCTTCTTAGGTGCAGTCCAAAAGTCACCGCATTAACATAACAAAAGACGGCGTTGCCACTCTCATCACTTAGGAAAGTCCATGGTTTTAAGGAGCTGTATACCAGAAACAGAAACAAAGACCAAATATAGGTTTCTTATTGTAAATCACAATATCACAGCTAACGTTAGTTGGTGGATTGCTATCTTGTTTCTAGGACCCACCAGCTGGATGTTGGTGACGTACTGGACAGAATGAACTGTTCTGAAGGATGCATTTTGATCCTGATAATCTTTGTATTTCTGTTCTTTTCACTGGGGCTACCAAAATTCTCTGGTTACCATGTGAAAATGGAAAAAAATCATTCTTTTTCCTATTCTCTGCTTTTACATTCACACTCTACTGCAATGGTGGGATTCAGCCAGTTCGCACTGGTTCGGCTGAACTGAAACCTAATTTTGCATTGAGTTCAGTGAACTGGTTGTTAAAATGGCACTTGTATTTAGGGTTCTAAGGTGGGTGCCTGGGCAGCTGCCCAATGTGGAAATCACAAATTTACATTCCTTACTCTTTTTTAAGGTTCATCTGTGCAAAGCATATTCTAAGAGCCCACAGTAATGTTCATTCAGTCCACAGGTGAGGAAAATTGCAAGTAAGGACACCAATCAAGAAGCAATATAGAATATCTTAAATAATAGTTTTAGTATTTTTTTGTCAGGTATTATTTAATATTTTTTCATTAATAGTTTAAAACTCTTATAACATAATCTAGTGTTGTGCACTTCTTTTATTGTTCTTATTTAAGTATTAAATGCATGACATAATAAACTACCTTTTGGTATACTCTTTTTTTTTTTTTGCATTTTTCCGAAGCTGGAAATGGGGAGGCAGTCAGACAGACTCCCGCATGCGCCCGACCGGGATCCACCCGGCATGCACACCAGGGGGTGATGCTCTGCCCTTCTGGGGCGTTGCTCTGTTGCATCCCAAGCCATTCTAGCGCCTGAGGCAGAGGCCACAGAGCCATCCTCAGCGCCCAGGCCATCTTTGCTCCAATGGAGCCTTGGCTGCAGGAGGGGAAGAAAGAGACAGAGAGGAAGGAGAAGGGGAGGGGTGGAGAAGCAGATGGGCGCTTCTCCTGTGTGCCCTGGCCGGCAATCAAACCCGGGACTCCTGCATGCCAGGCTAACGCTCTACCACTGAGCCAACCGGCCAGGGCCTGTATACTCTTTTTAAACTTAAAATGGTCATTAGGGGACAGAACCGGTTGTTAAATTATTTGAATCCCCCCACGGCTCTACTGTCTCTTCCATATGCAGCTAGAGTGACCTGTTATAAAATGTCAGATCCTCCTACTGCCCTCCTGAAAACCTTCCAGCAGCTTCCCACAGCTCTGAGAGCACAATTCAAAGTCCCTCCTGGAGCCTCCGAGCCTTTACATGGATGGTTTGACTCCAGGTTACTTCCCAGACTTCCCACCACTTTCTCCCTTTTTCACCTCCCTTGAGCCACAGAGGATTCCTAGCTGTTTCTCAAACACATAAGGTACATTCCCTCTTCTGGGCCTCAGCAGTTTCTCTCCTGTTTTCCTGGAAAATACTTTCCCCAGACTCTAGCATGGCTCACTCCTTCACTCCATTCTGGCCTCTGTTCAAGGGTCTCTTTCTCAGAATGGCCTTCCTAACTGCCCTCTGTCATACAACCCCCCACCCCACCCCATTGCTCTCGCTCTTGTTCTCTCTCCTGTGGTATTTTTCTTTTTTTTTTTTTAAGATTTTATTTATTCATTATAGAGAAGAGAGAGAGAGAGAGAGAGAGAGAGAGAGAGAAGGGGGGGAGGAGCAGGAAGCATCAACTCCCATATGTGCCTTGACCAGGTAAACCCAGGGTTTTGAACCAGCAACCTCAGCATTTCCAGGTTGACGCGTTATCCACTGCGCCACCACAGGTCAGGCCTGTGGTATTTTTCTTTATGGTGTTTATTACCATGTAACATTATATCATATAATTGGTTGTTTACTTGTTTATTGTTTCCCTCCCCCACCTAGACAAGAAAGCAAGTCCCATGTGGCAGGCGCTTTGTCTGTTTTGTTCTTTGTATGTCTCCAGCTCCTGGAACAAGGCCTAGTATATAGTGGGACTCAATATAGGTTTGTTGAATAAATAAATGCATCCTTGTTTTCTTTCTTTTTCTTTGTAAAGAATCATGAACTCTTGTCCTTAATTTACCACTTGAGACTATGATGAATAATTTATTGTGAAAGGCATTGTTTTAACTCAAAGTATTAACCAGAAATATTTAACTTCCATCTTTTTTTTTCTCTAATTTTTAGTGTCCAGTTGCTTCAGTTACATGCAAGGTGGCTAAGAATCCTTTTTTTTTTTTTTTTAGAGTGAGACAGAGAGAGGGACAGATAGGCAGCAAGGGAGAGAGATGAGAAGCATCAATTCTTCATTGAGGCACTTTAGTTGTTCACTTATTGCTTTCTCATATGTGCCTTGGCCAGGGGAGGGGGGTTCCACCAGACCGAGTGACCCCTTGCTCTAGTCAGCAACCTTGGACTTCAAACCGGAGACCTTTGGGCTCAAGCCAGTGACCATAGGGTCATGTCTATGATCCTATGCTCAAGCCAGTGACCCTGTGCTCAAGCTGGTGAGCCCGTGCTCAAGCCAGCAACCTACGGGCTCAAACCAGGGTCCTCTGTGTCCCAGTCCATCGCTCTATCAACTGCCCCACCTGGAATTGTGTGTACACTTTTCTGGATTTTTTTTTTTTTTTGTATTTTTCTGAAGCTGGAAACGGGGAGAGACAGTCAGACAGACTCCCGCATGCGCCCGACCGGGATCCACCCCGCAAGCCCACCAGGGGCGAAGCTCTGCCCACCAGGGGGCGATGCTCTGCCCCTCCTGGGCGTCGCTCTGATGCGACCACAGCCATTCTAGCGCCTGGGGCAGAGGCCAAGGAGCCATCCCCAGCGCCCGGGCCATCTTTGCTCCAATGGAGCCTCGCTTCGAGAGTGGAAGAGAAAGACAGAGAGGAAGAAGAGGGGGAGGGGTGGAGAAGCAGATGGGTGCCTCTCCTGTGTGCCCTGGCCGGGAATAGAACCTGGGACTTCTGCACGCCAGGCCGACGCTCTACCACTGAGGCAACCGGCCAGGGCCACACTTTTCTGGATTTTAAAGGAGACCCAACACCTCCTATAGAGATTAAAAATCCCTCAGATAGTGGGGGTTATCACCATTAACCATGATTTCACCAACTCTGTGTTGTTAATATAGGACTACTGATTGTACCGAGGTTTTAGGCACAGCAGAGGTCTGAAGTTCTCCCTTCTCTTCCTAGTACATATTCAAATTTTCCCATTTGACTTCAAATGTATTTTATTTTTGCTATTTTTTATTAGTTGAATTTATTGGGATGACATTTGTTCACAGAGCCATACAGGTTTCAAGTGTACAACTTAATAAAATATCTGCAAACTGCATCATGCACACTCCACCCCAAGCAAAGTCTCCAAGTGTGTCTTATTTAGGGCACCTAAATAAATAAATAAAAATAATAAAAACGAGGGATGCTTTTATTTCTTGATGACAAACTGAATACTGTTTTGAGTAATATTTACCACATTCTTGAACCTCATTTTTCTCGTCTATATAATAGGAATTTTAATCCTTGTCCTGTCTATTCCATAGGTGTGTCATGAGGATTGAACAAAAGAGTTATGAAAGCATCTTGGTCACTCAAATGCACATGTAAGCCAGCATTCTTTTTATTATTTCCTCCAGTAGAATAACTTTTAACTTGAGAGTTAGCATAAGATCTAAATGCTGTTAAAAGCAGAGGGGAACAGAGGGAGAAAAGTCCTGTAATGACCTATAAATCCTTTTGTTCCCCTTACCCCTCAAAATCCAAACCCCAAACCTAAATCCATGGCAGTAACTTTTTTTTAAAAAAAATTAACTTTACTGGGATGACATTGGTTAATAAATTATATAGGTTACAAGTGTACAATTCTATGATACATCATCTGTATATTGCATAGTGTGCCCACTATCCAAAGTCAAATCTTCTATCACCATACATTTGACCCCCTTTACCCTAGACCAACCCCCTAACCCCCTAGTGTAATAATTTTTTTAAAAGATTGATTTCAGCGAGAGGGGAAGGGAAAGAAAGAGGAACATGTGACTGTTCTGTAAGTGCCCTGACTGGCGATGGAACCTGGTTTCGGGAGGATGCTCTAACCAACCGAGCTACCGGCCTGGGCAGGGTAATAACTTTTAAAACCAAAGTTGCAAATATGTATTGTGGGTTCCCTGTGCCTCGCTCCAAACAACCTGAGCTTTGTACAAGCAGCTGTCAGACCTGGCCCAGGGCACGCAAGAGAGATGCAAGCAGGCAGAGGTGCATGACCAGCTGTAACCTGTTGACACAAACAGCCCGGTTCTCCCACCCACGCCCTTCCGCCCTCCGTGCGTCAGCGCCCTGCAGCGCACGGTGAGACAGGGCTCCGCCGACCGTGTTATTTCCTGTGTGAAAGTGTAGAAGGATGAACGGATGACTGGTCGTCCTGTCGCACTGCTGACACCTAGGGTCTGACTTTAGGAAACGTCTTTGGTTCGCTGCTTGCCTTGTAATGCCAGGTTTTCTCCGAGGGCTGCTTTCCAAACCCAGCTTGCTCCATCGGCTGTACCAGGTGTGGGCGTCCACTGCTTCACTCTTCTGACTGTCCTCGTTGAATCCTTTTGTCTGTTCACACTATAACGAGATACGAGCCCCTGGGATCTTTGTGCTGGAAGGAACATCAAGACCAGCACCCATCCAGTAACAGTCAAATGTGCCCTTCACAGTATTGCTTATATACAGTTAGTGAAGTGGTTAAGAGCAAGGCTTCCTGGGTTCAGATTGCGTCTGCTAGCTGTATAATCTCACACAAATTACTTAGCTGCTCTTAGTTCCCTCATCTGTAGAATGTGAATAATAATAGTGTCTACCTTATATGGTTGTTGTGAGGATGGGCAGAATTTATCTATGTACCTATATCTACATCAGTAAAACTGAAGCACAGAGGATTTGGGAAACTTGCCCAAAGTTAAACAACAATTGAATGCTTCAGTCAGAATTTGAACTTGGGCCTCTAGGCTCCCAATAGCTTCAAAAAATGGAAAAAATAACTGTCATTTTTTCTATTGAGACTTTGGTTTTCACAGCAGTTGGCACATAAGTTCTCAAATGATAGGAATTATTATTGTTAATTTCTCTTCATACTTTATATGCTGCCAATGGCCTTTAGAACCATCTTTTCCCTTTTTTTTATTTATTTTTCTCCTTGCTGAGGCAGGAGATGCTTACCACATTCTCCTTTATTTGATTTTACCTGTATAAAATATCAGTCGGGTGGTCTTGCGTCTGGTCAGCTGTGTCCCACAAAAATAACTACTCAACAGGTATAGAAGCATTTGTCACAGGTCTCTTTTAAAGTTACTTTCTCCTGTAGCACAGTAACTTTTAAAGTCAGAATTCAGTCCCTTGGTGGTTCTGAAAGGAACTTCTCTTACTGCATTTTTGTTAGGATCATTTTTCTTCCTGAAGACTCAGGATAATTAAATGTCAGTAGGCATCTTTTTGTAATCATCTATCACATGCTTAGCTATAGTCTCTTTTAAAGAAAGGTTGATTGATTTTAGAGAGAGGGGAAGGGAGACAGACAGAAACATTGATCTGTTCCTATACATGGCAGAACCAGGGACTGAACCTGCAACCTTGGTGTTTACAGACTATGTTTTAACCAACCAAGCTATCTAGCCAAAGCTAGTTGTAGTCTCTTCTTACATACAACCAGGATGGCGTTTCATTTTGATAGCTCTTATTATTTATTTATTCATTCATTTATTGAGAGCTGAGAACTGTTGCCAAGCACTGATATACAATGGAAAGTAAAAGCAGCAAGTTCTTCATAAGACAACCAAATTCTGCATTTCTTGACGTTTTTATCTATTGATATAACGTCTCCCCTATGGAGAAACAGAACAGGTTAATTTCTGGTCCTTACATTAACACTTTATATACTTGAAGATGGTTTTCCAGTTCCCTGTGTGACTAAAATTTTTTTCTTCAAGCTTTCCTTGTAAAGATAGTACTTTGTTTAATATTGGCAGATGGCCTAAAGGTAATAAAAGAAAATTGGTCTTATTTATTTTCTCTGAGTCTCAGTTTCCTTGTCTGTGAAATAAGGATGATTGTACCCAACAGGTGACTGAAAATTTGAGTTTTTGTGTTATTTGTCTGAACTAGAATGAATATGTGCATGAATTAGTGTGTATTAATAACATTAAGTAACTTTAACTGCATAATTATATGTACCAGCTGCTCTTCTAAATCTTTCATATTTAATTTACTGTCATACTAGCTCTAGGGGGTGGGTATAATCATTATTCCTATTTTACAGATAAGAAAACAGAGGCAATAGAGAGCTTAACTAACTTGTCAACAGTCACCCAGCTAATAAGTGGTGGAGCTGAGACTTGATCTGAAATAGTGTGGCTCCAGAATCCTGGCTTATGTGTCTCTGGTTGGTAGCCATTTTTATATTTGGAGGGGCTGAGAGAGACAAGTCTAAAGGTAAAGGGGAGCTTAGAGACTGAACTTAGAGTGTGATTTTATCTGTGGTGTCATCTACTATTTTAAATAATTGCCTTCAGTTTGAAACTTAGTCTCTCAGGTTCACAGTCTGGCCTCAAAGGAGGCTTCCTTGTTCCCTGATGGTAGCACCCACCTCATTAAGCCCCTCCCCACCCACGTGCTAGTTCTGTCTATACCTCATTGTGTGGTTCTTGGCAGCAAATATTGGTTTCCTTTCCTCAACATATTATTTGTTAGCTTCTTAGATGGATTCAACTTGCAGCTTACAAACATATTTTTTTGCTTAAGTGTGGTTTTTTTGGTATAGTTTGGTTTCTAGCTATTTACTGCTTTAAATTAGTCTGCTAAACTGGGAAATCATAGTTTCAACTCAAAATCACAAACAAGGGATAATTTTCTTAATGCATAGAGAGCTTTAACAAATCAATGAGAAAGAACAACTGCCCAATAGAGAAAAATGTGAAAAGACACTCACCCTCAATTATTATTAGAGAAATATATGTTAAAGTTATGATGTTTTCTCCTATGGCAAAGATAGGTACATATCTCTATGTCTGTATTTAGGTCTACAGTCATAAATTCTGCTGGTTAGATGGTAGGAAAATAGGTATTCTCATATGTAAAATACATAGAGGCATGAAAGGCTATTTGACATTTACCTATCAAAATTATAAATGCATATACCTTTGTTTAGGTCAGAGTTTCTCAACCTGGTGACATGTTTGGGACAGATAGCAGCACGCCTGACATCTATCCACCTAATGCCGACAGTAATCATACCCACAGTATGACAAAGTAGCTTCTAGACATTACCAAATATGCCCTGGGGGACGAAATTATCTCTAGTCAAGAACCACTGGTTGAGGTCCCCAATCATAGTGGTTTAAAATAACAACTGTTTCATTTGCACATGATTTTAAAATCTGGATTGGGCCCAGCTGGGCAGTTTCTCTGCTATTCTTTTTTTTTTCTTTTTGTATTTTTCTGAAGCTGGAAACGGGGAGGCAGTCAGACAGACTCCCACATGCGCCCGTCCGGGATCCACCCGGCATGCCCACCAGGGGGCGATGCTCTGCCCATCTGGGGCGTCACTCTGTTGCGACCAGAGCCATTCTAGCGCCTGAGGCAGAGGCCACAGAGCCATCCTCAGCTCCCGGGCCAACTTTGCTCTAATGAAGCCTTGGCTGCGGGAGGGGAAGAGAGAGACAGAGAGGAAAGAGAGGGGGAGGGGTGGAGAAGCAGATGGGCGCTTCTCCTGTGTGCCCTGGCCGGGAATCGAACCTGGGACTTCCGCACGCCAGGCCGACGCTCTACCACTGAGCCAACCAGCCAGGGCTTCTCTGCTATTCTTGCCAGTGGTTTCTCGTATGGCTTCATTTATTTGGTGGGGAGGTGAGGCTGAACTCAGCTGTGGCACTGAGATGCCTGAGTTTTCTCCCTCTCGACAATGTCTCCAGTCCACTTTCCCCAGACATGGCCTCTAAGTAGAAGAAGAAAGTAAAGTCACAACACTCTCTCCATGTGGTTTCCAGCCGGGTAACCAGATTTTTTATATGCCAACTCAGGACTCCCAAGGACCAAACGGTGAAAGCTGACTGGCCCTCTTCACACTGTTGCTTATTTTCAGCTAAGCAATTTTTCTACTTTTCTATATAAACCGAGGAATCTGTCCAGAAAATTCTTGGACCTTCATGACTTTTTTGTTTTGATTTATTTGGTATCTGGATAAGACCAGTTCAAGCAGCAATTATGCAAAATGTTTGCCATTGGCCTCTCCTGGGTCCACAGTATTCCAAACCTGCATTCCCCGGTCTGCAGGACTTAATCTGCCCTGGTCCTTCCCTTTTAGCCATCATAACTTATCTTCCTTTCCAAATTTCTGCTCTTGAGGTTAACATATATACGCTATTTAAAAATTGTTTTACTACTTTTTTTTCTATTGAGCGAACGAGAAAGAGATATTGACCTATTGCTTCACTTATCCATGCGTTCATTGACCGGCCCCTGCATGTGCTCTGACCGGGGATCAAGTGCACCCACAAACTTGGGGCTACTGGATGATGCTCCAACCAACTGAGCTATCCAGCCAGGGCTGGGGGTTAACATTCTTTAGATCTCAGCTTAACTATCACTTCCTTTGTATTCTCTATTCTCTGAGAACATTAACCAGAATACCCCTTTCTCCCATCCCAGCTCCAACAAGTGGCAAGAACCACTTGTGTATGTGCTTTGAAGCCTCTGCCTACATCACTCTGCCATTGTTGCATTGGCCAAAGCAAGTCATATGGCAAAGTCCTGAGTAAATGTGGGAGGGGACCTCACAAGAACATCAATCCTGAGAGGTGCAATTCATTGTGGGGTATCAGTGTAACTTCTGTGGTATGCATTACTCCTATTTTAGTTATCTCCTTTTACAGAGTTAATCACGATCTGTATTCTCATTTGCTAATTGGTTGACTTGTCAGTTCCCTTCTACTAGAGAGAGGAACCCCCACTGAAGGACATTGGCATTTGCTGTCTTCTTCACCTCCAGAATCTATCAGTGTTTGGCACACAGGGCAATAATAAGCATTTGTTGAATAAATAACTGAGCTCAGAGTTTTCTAAGCTGTGTTCAGCTCATTTACAAAAGACCCTGTGTTGATGTGACCATGGAGACAGTTAAATTCCTCCCTTGGTTTTTAAGCACAGTATACATTTTAACAGTGATTTTCTGAAAACAATGTATCCATTTAAAGGTGTGGTAAATTCTTACATCCAAATGGAATGTGAAATGAGATTTTTCTACTTTTGTAATTTTTAGCATTTTTCCATTGTACTCTTAAAACGAGAAATATATAATGATTTTGTCGGTTTATAATATTTCAAGTAATCCTGATTATTTTTCAAAATAGTCTTGTGCTCTTTTTTTTTTTTTTTTTTTTTTTTTTAAGAGAGGAATGTAGAAAGAGATTGTGCAATTGACATGGACTGGTGATAACTTCTGACAAATTAACTGCGGATTGAAAAATCAATGGCGATCTGCCCTGGCCAGGTAGCTCAGTTGGTTGGAGCATTGTCCTGATGTGCAAAGGTTGTCAGTTTGATCCCTGGTCAGGGCACATGTAGAAACAGATTAATGTTTCTGTCTGTCTTTCTCTCCCTTCTTGTCCTTCTAAAATCAATAAATAAATTTTAAAATAATCAGTGGTGAGCTCAAGTTCCCTGGAGCCCTTTTTTGTTATCCAGATGGCCCTGATACTACTGGAATATATCATACTTTTTCTTGTTCTTTATTTAGTTTTTAAAAGTAACTATGGAAAATGTAGAAAGCATTTATACAATATATTTTGAGGAAATTTGACAGCTATGATTTATAGTTCTGTCTACCACATAGAAAAATTTTATTTTAATTTTTAAATATATTTTTTCATATTTTTATTAAATTTTTAAATTTATTGTGTTAACATGGATTCAAGTGTCCCACTCAATATAACACCCTCAAACCCCAAACACCCCCTTTGCCCTCCTCCCCCTCTCCCCCTCTCCCCTTCCTCTGTGACTTGCTGTCTTGTTATTTGTATCTATGTGTTATGTATATATAATTTGGCTAATCCCTTCTCCTTCTCTGATTCCATCCCCTCATCTCCCTTCCCTCTGACTGCTGTCCCTCTGCTCCCTGTGATCCTACCTCTGCCTCTATTCTATTCCTCATTTCACTGTGCTCATTAAATTCCACATAAAAATGAGATCATATGATATTTGTCTTTCTCTGCCTGGCTTATTTCACAAAGCATAATAATCTCCATCCATGCCATCGCAAAAGGTAAGAGTTCCTTCTTTTTCATGGCTGTGTAGTATTCTGTTGAATGTGTATGTGTGTGTGTGTGTGTGTGTGTGTGTGTGTGTGTGTGTGTGTGTGTGTGTATCACTGCTTTATTTATCTACACATCCACTGATGGACACTTAGGCTATTTCCAGATCTTGGCTATTGTAAACAATGCTGCAATAAACATGGGGGTGCAAATCTTTTGAATTAGCATTTTGGGATTCTTAGGATATATTCCTAAAAGTGGGATAGCTGGGTCAAAAGGGAGTTCCATTTTTAATTTTTTGAGGGAACACCATACTATTTTTCATAATGGCTATAGAAGTCTGCATTCCCACCAGCAGTGCTGGAGGGTTCCCTTCCCTCCACACCCTTGCCGGCACTTATGTGTTGATTTGTTAATGAGAGCCATTCTGATGGGTGTGAGGTGGTATCTTATTGTGGTTTTAATTTGCATTTCTCTGATGATTAGTGACATTGGACATCTCTTTGTATGACTGTTGGCCATCTGTATGTCCACTTTGGAGAAATGTCTATTCAGTTCCTTTGACCATTTTTTAATTGCATTGTTTACCTTCCTGGTATTAAGTTTTAGAAGTTCTTTATAAATTTTGGTTATTAACCCCTTATCAGATGTATCAGCGAATATGTTCTCCCACTGAGTGGGTTGTCTTTTTATTTTGTTAATGGTGTCTTTTGCTGAGCAAAAGTTTTTTTGTTTGATATAGTCCATTTGTTGATTTTGTCCTTTATTTCACTTGCCCAAGGAGATATATTGGCAAAAATATTGCAACAAGAGATATCAGAGAGTTTGCTGCCTATGTTTTCTTTCAAGATTTTTATGGTTTTGTGACTTACACTTAAGTCTTTTATACATTTTGAGTTTGTTTTATAAATGATCGAAGTTGATGGTCTAGTTTCATTTTTTTTGCATGTACTTGTCCAATTTTTCAAACACCATTTATTAGAGAGACTCTTTTTATTCCAGTGTATACTATTGCCTTATTTGTCAAATATCAATTGACAATAAAGGTGTAGATTTATTTCTGGGTTATCTTGTACTGTTCCATTGATCTGTATGCCTGTTCTTATCCTAATACCAAGCTATTTTAATTACAGTGGCCTTATAGTATATATAACTTGATATCAGGAAATGTGATACCCCCACTTTGTTCTTCATTTTCAAGATTGTTGAGGCTACTTTGGTTCTTTCTTGGTTCCATATAAATTTTTGGAATATTTGTTCAACACCTGTGAAGTATACCATTGGTATTTTAATAGGAATTGCACTAAATCTATAGATTGCTTTGGGTAGTATGGATATTTTAATAATGTGAATTCTTCCTATCCATGAACACGGTATATGCTTCCACTTGTTTGTATCTTCCTCAATTTCTTTTTTCAATGTCTTATAATGTTCCAAGTAGAAATCTTTTACCTCCTTGGTTAAGTTTATTCCTAGGTACTTTATTTTTTTTGTTGCAATAGTGAAAAGGATTGTTTCCTTAATTTCTCTGACAGTTTATTCTTGGTGTATAAAAATACCACTGATTCCTGCATATTAATTTTATATACTGCCACCTTGCCAAATTCATTTATCAGGTCTAGTAGCTTTTTGACTGAGACGTTAGGTTTTTCTATGTACAGTAGCATTTCATCAGCAAATAATAACAGTTTTACTTCTTCTTTTCCAATTTGGGTGCCTTTTATTTCTTCTTGTTGTCTGATTGCTATGGCAAGGACTTCCAGAACTATGTTGAATAAGAACGTTGAAAGGGATTAACCCTGTCTTGTTCCTGATCTTAAGAGGATTGCTTTTAATTTTTGCCCATTGAGTATGATGTTGGCTGTCGGTTTGTCATATATGGTCTTTATTATGTTGAGGTATGTTCCCTGTATTCCCTCTTTGCTCAGAGGTTTTATCATAAATGGGTGCTGGATTTTATCAAATGCTTTTTCTTTGCATCTATTGATATAATCGTGATTATTATACTTCATTTGGTTTATGTGATGAATCACATTTATTGATTTCTGAATTTTGTACCAGTGTTGCCTCTCCAGAATAAATCCCACTTGATTATGATGTATGATTATTTTAATGTATTGCTGGATCCAGTTTGCTAATATTTTGTTGAAAATTTTAGCATCTATGTTCATCAGCGATATTGGCCTATAGTTTTCTTTCTTTGTAGTGTCTTTACCTTGTTTTGGAATGAGGATAATGCTTGCCTCATAAAATGAGCCTGGAAGTCTTCCTGCCTCTTGAAATTTTTGGAATAGCTTGAGAAAGACAGATGTTAGTTCTTCTTTGAATATTTGGTAAAATTCGCCTGTGAAATCATCTGTCCAGGACTTTTGTTTGCTGGGAGTTTTTTGATAACTGTTTTAATGTCTCCTTAGGTTTTCTGATTCTTCCAGATTCGGTTTTGGAAGATTTTATGTTTCTAGGAATTTATCCATTTCACCTAGGTTGTCCAATTTTTTGGCATATAGATCTTCATAGTATTTTCTTACAATCCTTTGTAGTTCTGTGATATCAGCTGTTACTTCTCCACCTTTATTTCTGATTTTATTTATTTGAGTCCTTTTTTTCTTGATGAGTCTAGTTAAAGCTTCATCAATCTTGATTACCTTTTCAAAGAACCAGCTCTTGGTTTCACTGATCTTTTGAATTTTTTTTTTTTAGCCTCTATGTCATTTATTTCCATTCTGATCTTTATTATTTCCTTCTTTCTTCTTCTTCTGGGCTTTATTTGTTATTCTCTTTCTATTTCTTTTAGATGCAGGGTTAGGTTGTTTATTTGAGCTTTTTCTTATTTCTTAAGGTATGCCTGTAATGCTATGAACTTCCTTCTCAGGACTGCTTTTTCTGTGTCCCATAATTTTTGGGTTGTTTTATGTTCATTTTCATATGTTTCAAGGAAATTTTTCATTTCTTCCTTGATCTCACTGTTAAGCCATTCATTATTTAATACTGTAACATGCTATTTAGCCTCTGAGTGTTTGAATGTTTTTTAGTTTTTCTATTGTAGTTGATTTATAGTTTCATGCCATTGTGATCAGAGAAGGTGCTTGATATGATTTTAATCTTCTTAAATTTATTGAGACTTCTTTTGTGTTCTAACATGTGGTCTATCCTAGAAAATGTACCATGAGCACTTGAAAAGAATGTATATTCTACTGCTTTGGGGTGAAATGTTCCGAATATATCAATTAAATGAAGTTGACCTAGTGTGTGAATTAAGGCCAGTATTTCTTTGTTAATTTTCTGTCTGGAGGATCTATCCATTAATGTTAAGTGAGTATTAAAATCCCCTACTATTACAGTATTATTACTGTCGACCTCACCTTTTATGCCCATCAAAATCTGCTTTATATATTTAGATGCTCTTATGTTAGGTGTATAAATATTTACAATGATTATATCCTCCTGTTGGACTGCTCTTTTTATCATTATGTAGTGACCGTCTTTGTCCCTTACTACAGCCTTTGTTTCAAAGGCTATTTTGTCATATATAAGTATTGCTACCCCAACTGTTTTTTCATTTCCATTTGTATTATGCACTTTTTTTCCATCCCTTCACTTTCAATTTATGTGTAGCTTTTGTTCTGAGGTGGGTTTCTTGTAGATAGCATATGTACACGTCCTGTTTTCTTATCCATGCAGCCACCCTATGTCTTTTGATTGGAGCATTTTATCCATTTACATTTAGGGTCATTACTGACATCTACTTATTTATTGCCATTTTATTCTTTAAACCTACTATCCTCTTTTATCTCTTTTTTTTCTTTGTTCTTTTTTATAGCAGGCTCCTTAACATTTCTTGTAGTATTGGTTTGGTTGTAATGAATTCCTTGAGCTTTTTTTTTTTTTTTTTTTTTTGAGGAAGCTTTTTATTTCTCCTTCAATTTTAATTGCTAGCCTTGATGGATAAAAAGTAGTCTTAGTTGTAGGTTCTTGTGTTACATCATTTTGAATATTTCTTGCCAATCCCTTTGGCCTGAAGTGTTTCTGTTGAGAAGTCATTTATATGGGGGCTCCTCTGTAGGTAATTAACTGCTTTCCTCTTGCAGCTTTTAGTATTCTTTCTTTTAGTATTTTTAGGTATGATGTCTTCAAACAAGTTCCATATCCCTTGTTCATTCTCTTCTCCTTTAGGAACCCTTATAATGTGGATGTTGTTTCTCTTCATGTTGTTGCAGAGTTCTCTTAGAGTTTCCTTAGTCTTTTTGAGCCTCTTTTCTTTTTGAAGCTCTGCTTCTGTGCTTATGTTTATCTTGTCCTTTAAATAGCTGATTTGCTCCTTCACTTCATCCAGTCTGCTGTTGATTCCTTTTAGTGCAGTCTTCATTTCTGATATTGTATTTGTCATTTCTGACAGGTTCTTTTTTATGATTTCAATGTCCTTTTTGATGCTTGCTATCTCTTTGTTTAAATACTCATTGTGACCATCCATTGTTGCTCTAAGATCCTTGAGCATCCATATAACCATTATTTTAAACTCTGCATCTGGTAGTTTGGTTACTTCCATTTTATTTAGATTCTTTTTTCTGGAGATTTCTCTTGTTGATTCATTTGGACCCTATTTCTTTGTCTGCCCATTTTGCCTGTGTATTAGGTAGGTCTGCTCTGACTTTGAAATTTGTTGTAGTGTCTTTATGAGGAAGATGGGCTCAATAGTACTGACCTCCAGGCCACCTGAATGCCTTGCTCTAGGAATACTTCTTGTGGGTAATATTTACCCTCATATTATATGTGAGTATTAAAAGCAATTGATCCTTTCATGGTGGGGTTATTCCTTCAGGCTGGCTGGCTCTAAGATTCAACCTTGCTCATGTGTATTAGACAATGTGCAGTGTCTGTCCTGTTGGGTGTGTTTATTCTCTACAGTGTCTGGTGTCTGCTGGACTCCTCCTTAGGGTATGCTGTTTGTGTAGCTAGTTGAGTCTTGTGTTGGTGCGGTCTGCCACCCAATCCTGGTTGTGTTGGTTCTTGGTCTTCTTGGTTGGTGTCAACCATTATTTGTAACCCACTGTGACCTACTGTCTGGAGCTACTGCTCTGTTCACTGTTTGTGTCTGCATTTTCTGTGCCTGGGTGGTGTGGGAGGGGCCAACTTGTATATAAGAATCAGCTTTCTCCTGCTTAGAGATGACAGCAGATCCATAGAAGTTCGAAGCTCCGTAAGATTTGCCTCCACTTTTCAGCTGCTCCACCTCCTCTTGAAGCTGCCTGGTCTTCCCACAGAGTTTTCTGTAGGAAGACTGTAGTGTGGGCTCAGATTGTTGTCACCCCAACCAACACTTCTATAGGTTGCAAGCTTGGTGGTTAGGGCATCTGAAGTTGGGAATACAATGTTAGTGGGACTCCCTACTTCAGGGTCTCTTAGTCAGGAGCTCAGTACAGGGAAAGTGTCCCCTACTCCAGAGCCTAATCCCTCAGACACTGATGGATACTCCAATTTTATTTCTTGCCAGTGAGGTGAACAGCAGTTTCAAATTGGGTGGGCCTGACAGTCCTCTCTGCAGAAGTTATTCCATCTGGCAGCCCCTGGTCTCAGGGAGGATGACTGAGAGAGTCC
Source organism: Saccopteryx leptura (assembly GCF_036850995.1). NCBI lineage: Eukaryota > Metazoa > Chordata > Mammalia > Chiroptera > Emballonuridae > Saccopteryx > Saccopteryx leptura. The sequence continues at coordinate 55,807,472 of NC_089504.1, forward strand.
TACCCTAGGGATGACTATGTCCACCCAAAAAGTGGCTAAGCCTCTTGAGCAGACCAAACAATAGGCTCAAGGGCACCTGCACCTTGAATGTCTGTGCTCCAAGCTTCTCTCCCTTTCCCCTGTGGAATCTAGCCCAGCAGGGCAGGATATTCAAGACCTGGGCCAGCTGACTATGAAGCTCTACCCTGTCCAATGTGTATAAGACACTGTACTGGTGCTGATCTCAGAAAGCAGAACTCGCCTCAGCTGGGCCTAGTGTCTGATGAGCCCTTCCTTAGGACTTGCCACTAGCAAGGGTCATTAAGTCCTGAACTAATGCTCTCCACAGCTGGCCTCTGGATTTGTCTGCCCTGGGCCTCCCTGGAGGGAACCTGGCACAGGCCAGTGGAGGACACTTCTTGTGACTGGCCCTCCTCAACCTTCTTGGATCTACAAGCAATGCAGAGTTTGTGGCTGCCTCTGCTGGGACCAGGTGCAAATGGAAATACCAAGCCACATACCTCAGCTGGCTTTCACCCACACTGGACCTGGGGAACGTCAGCAAAAGGCCAAGGTTTCCTGAGATCTGTCTACTGTTGCCTCTGTCTGCTGGCTGTAAATTGGGTTCAGGCATTTAACAAACCTCTGGTAGAGTCTAGAGCCTGGGGAAATTTAGGGATTAGGAAAGGTGGTGGGTGTGACTCCCATCCCTTGGCCCCAGGTGTCAGTCTGTCCAGATGTTTTTCACAGACCTCAGTAGGGTGTGGCCCTCAGGAGTCCAGTGGGTGTGGCCTCTGAGACCCAGAAGTGTAGTCTGCCTGCAGTCAGGACAGTTTCTACTGAGTGTCCCGTGAGGTGGAAGCACCAGTTATAGTTTCGGGAGAGTGTGGGAGAAAGCTTGGGCCTCAATGCCAGAGAACTGTGTTACTGATGCTTCCTTGTTTCCTGGCTTCTCAGAATGGCCCAGTCTCCATAAGGTGGGGAAGGAGAGATTCTTGAGAACAGGGCAGTTACTTTCTCCCAGGCTGATGCCACATGGCAGGGACTGCTCTGCCCAAGAAAGGTGGCAACTGCAGTATTAGAGAATGACACAACACAGGGTTTCTTTCTTTCTTTTTTTAAAAATTTATTTATTCACTTTAGAGAAGAGAGACAGAGCAAGAGATAGAGAGAGAGATAGAGAGAGAGATAGAGAGATAGAGAGAGAGAGAGAGAGAAGGGAGGAGGAGCAGGAACCATCAACTCCCAAATGTGCCTTGACCCGGTAAGCCCAGGGTTTCAAACTGGCAACCTCAGGGTTCCAGGTCGATGCTTGATCCACTGCACCACAGGTCAGGCAGCACAGGGTTTCTGGTGGCCATCCCCAAAGAGTCTCTTCCTCGGCCACCAACTTCATACTCTTCTCACAGCACTCTAGTTCTCTCAGCCTTTCTCCACCAGAGCCCCGAGTAGGTGGCTGTGAATGAGATTTTCTGTACTGAATGAACCTTTAAGACAGAGTCTGTATCTCCGAGAGTTCCCATCTCTTTCTTGCAGACAGAAACCTTGGCTCTTTTCACTGCCAAATGCTATGTGGGTGCCTCTTCTAGGCTTTGCAGCTCTAGGCAGTGGTGTTGGGCCTGGGGTTTAGGACACTCACCTCTCAGGGTGAACCTCCCTGCAGTGAGAGTCCTTCTGGACCATCAGCCACCCCTCACTCCTGGGAGTGGGGCAGCCCTTTCTGCATCTCTGTCCTTCCTACTGTCTCAATGTAGCTTCTTCTGTAATCTTTTGTTATAGACTCCTCTTCATTTAGTCGCAAGTTGGTTTTTGAAGATGATTGTTCTTAGATTAAGTTGTAATCCAATTTGGTCCTGGGAGGTGGCAGTTGGAATGTCCACTTACTCCCTCGCCATCTTGGCTTTGACAGCTGTGAATTTATGCAGGTAAGATACTCCTTTTTTATTTTAAATTGAATTTATTGGGATGACATTGGTTAATAACATTACATAGGTTTCAGGTGTACCATTCCATAATACATCACCTGTACGCTGCACCACACATTCACCACCCCGGTTCCAGGTACTTCTAATCTTACCTTTCTTTTCTAATTATGCTTCTTTGAAGAGCACCCTGGATTCTTAATCTTTCAAGGTAAAGTGGATTTATGCTTCTTTGCTGGTTGTCTGCAAGAGAGGAACAGTAAGAAAGGGATAAAACCCAGGAGATAATGATTTCAGAATATTGGTATCATTTGAAATTAAAATCCATATTCATAATCAGCTTTCTCAATTTCTATACAAAATCACTATTTAAAATCTTTCAATACTCATCTATATGTCTATATGTACTTAAAATGAAAAGATGCTACATTTCTCAGGTATATTTCTTCAGCTTACATATATCACACAGTCTTCATACAGCAAACCGAAGATAGTGGTGGCAATACCACATGTATTTTAGGCATGGTAAAAGCAAATCTTAATCCAAAATAGTAGCAACTTTGTTGTAGTTGAGTGACTTCAGGCTACTCATTTCCCTTCTCAGGAACAGTGTCCTCAACTGTGAGATGAGACAATTGAGGAAATGTCCCTTCTAGTTCTTGAGTCTGGGTACCAGTAGCAATGCAAAATCACTTAAGTGAAGATACCTGTGTAAGCCCTTTAAAAAATCACTAAATGTATTTCACTTAAAAGGGTTTTGTGAAAATTTTGAAGATGTCAGATGAGAATCAGGATGGAATCATAAATCACTTTTTCTTTTTTAAAGTAAAAGTTCATGTTTTTTTAATGAGTAAAAGGAAAGAAGTTTTAATTCCTACTTCTTACTTAACAGAATTTAAAGGCCTAACATAAACATTTTTCCTTTCTATTAAATGACTGTGTCAGAGTTTTAGCTATATCAAAATTGCTTACATTATACATTAAAGCAAGTACCCAGAGAGTTTAAGTGGAATTATGCAGTTTTCCTAAGACGCTGATTAAGTGTGAGAATGAGGTTACTTAGGTTAGTTGAATGAAAGGACTTAAAGAAAGAAGAGATGGTTTTGTAGACATTCAGCTGAACCACAGCAGAGAAAGGTCACACTAACATTGCGTAATGTTATTGCTCCAGGTCAGTAAGGGAAAAACTCTTCTCAGTCTTTTTATAAAGGTGAAGACGGCAAACAGCATATCAGAACCTTCCTACTGAAGCATTAGTCACCCAGAGAACTGTTTCCACACCTATACACTAAATGTAACAGGGAGCAAGTATGAACAGGAAAACATGATTTAAAAACAATCTATTCAGACCCACATGGAATGAAGCACTGTTTTTAGGAATTAAGTAAGTTCTACAGCCAGAGAGAAAATAGAAAGGGGAGAAATGAACGATAGTTAAGTGAGGTTCTGTCTAAAAATGATTTGAGCTGGCAGTTGGTCAGAGTGTCATCCAGAAATGTCAAAGTTGCAGGCTTGATCCCGGCGCAGAGCACATACAGGAGACAATCAATGAAAGCACAACTAAGTGGGACAAATGAATGCTTTTCTTTCCCTCTCTCTCTTCCTTCCTCTCTGTCTCTTTAAAATCAATTAACAACAATAACAACAAATAAATAGAAAGCTTAATGAGCATTAATGGGTACTAAACATGATACTTAAAAAAAACAGCACTCTGGCTTGGTTGGTTAGAGCGTCATCCCGAAACACAAAGGTCAGTTTGATCCTGGGTCAGGGCACATATAGGAACAGATTAATGTTTCTCTCTCTCTCTACCTCCCTCTCTTTAAAATCAATCAATAAATTAAAAAAAAAAAGGTTTGCACTGAAAAACTCAAGGAAGCAGAGGCACTGCAGTGCTGAATGCAGAGGTGCACAAACTCTTTCCAAATCTTGGTATTTGGTCCTTTCCCCTCTCCTGGAGTCTCTGCGAACTCCTTTGTCATCTACTCAGCAAGGAGTGCCAGTCTACAAAGTGAGGATTTAGACATAAGTGAGGTTCAATCTTCAATCTCTGAATCTTCAGGTACCTAGGCTACCAGCTGTGAGGGGGAGGGCAGGATCGGAGTGACCAGGGTAAGACCTGTTTAATAACCATAGCAAAATGGGGACTAGTTGTGTGAAGGCAGATGTGTGTACAGGGCCACGGGAGCTGAGGGGAGGCCCAGACGACCTTAGAATGTTTATGGAAGGGGTGACACTGGCATTTTAGAGAGCTGCACACACAGGGAAGGACACACAGAGCTAGAGAGGTATGGAAAAATTAGACATCTTTGGAGTGAGTCTGCTGTCTCTCACCATTAAAGAGAAACCTTCAGTCCTTTAGGTGATGCTCACTGTATGTTTCTCATAGCCTTCACCTCCAACCTGGATCCCAAGAGCACTCAGTTTCCTATCCTCACCAAAAAAGTTATTGCGAGTGTTACCTGATACAGAATTCCAATTTAGCCTGACCTGTGGTGGTTCAGTGGTAAAGCTTTGGCCCTGGTCTTGCCAGGTCAAGGCACATATGAGAAGCAACTATGAATTGTGACTTCCTGCTTCTCCCCCATGCCTCTCTTTCTCTCTCTCCTCTACTCTAAAATCAATAAATAAAATCTTAAAAAAGAAAATTCTAGTTTAGCCAATCACAGAGGGCTAAAGAAGAGGTGACTGGAAGTACCCATAACACAATTTGCTGAGCACCTGTGGGGTGTGTAGCTAAGCCCCTTACAGTATTACCATATTTAATTCTCATAATGACTCAACGTGCTAGGTACTATCATTATTACCATATTAAAATTAAGAAACTGAAACAGAGAGAGGCTAGGCATCTTGTCTGTAGTTCTATAACTGGTGAGCTATGGATCCTAGTTCTAGCAATCTGACCGAAGGGCATCAACTCTGAGCCAGTATGTTCTTCTGCCTCATGACTGAGCACTGCCACTACTAGGGGAAAAAATCACGTGGGCATCCCACTCATCCTGAGGCTTCTCTCCTCGAATGGAGAGGGAGCACAACAGTGAGAGAGTCACATAGTGTGTGTGACATGGAGATGTGCTGACCAGATCCGCCTTCAAGGAGAATATGCTGCCCAGCTCCGAGTGCCACTGACAGCTGGCCCTCTTAGGGACTGCTTCAGCTGCCGAGTCCCCTTTCCCGAGGTCATGCCACTTCTCAGTAACTGATTCAGGAGGTATACGAAGGTTCTGCCACATAGGCACAATGATTCTGAAGGGCCGTGCTAGCTGCAGGGCCTGCCGGGGGTCCAGTGAACCTGTTGTTGGGTCCACGCTGCCCCTCAGCTTCTCTCTCTGCCCCATCCTGCTTCCAGTCCCTCCCTCCGCAGGTGTCTACCACATGGGTATCCTTAGTGAACGTACAGCCTCTGGGTCTCGGAGCCTGCTTCCCTGGGAACCCATTTGGTGATGACATTAATTCCATTGACCAGAGAAATTTCTGGCCTTTCACTTTGTTCTGTATCCTCTGTGACTTCCTTGCACATTAATTTCCTTTGACTTTTTTCATGTTTTGGGTAAATAAGAATAAAAGTTTATGAAATTGTCAAAGGTAGGCTATACAAAGGTTCATCTGATTTTTTAGTTAATATACTTTATTTTTAAAATTTATTATTATTATTTTTTTTTTTTGTATTTTTCTGAAGCTGGAAACGGGGATAGACAGTCAGACTCCCACATGCGCCCGACCGGGATCCACCCGGCACACCCACCAGGGAGTGACGCTCTGCCCCTCCGGGGCGTCGCTCCGCTGCGACCAGAGCCACTCCAGCACCCGGGGCAGAGGCCAAGGAGCCATCCCCAGTGCCCGGGCCATCTTTGCTCCAATGGAGCCTCGCTGCGGGAGGGGAAGAGTGAGACAGAGAGGAAGGAGAGGGGGAGGGGTGGAGAAGCAGATGGGCGCTTCTCCTGTGTGCCCTGGCTGGGAATCGAACCCGGGACTTCTGCACGCCAGGCCGACGCTCTACCACTGAGCCAACCGGCCAGGACCTAATATACTTTATTTAGAGCAGTTTTAGGTTCATATCAAAACTGAGCAGAAGGTACAGAGATTTCCCGTATAACCTTGGCCACCTTCGCGCCTCAACAGCCTCCCCCGCTGTAAACATCCATTTCCCTTGGTTTTGGCAATAGATATAGGATATGGAAGTAAGACGATTTTAAAAACCAAAACTTACATTAAAAAATATATATATAAACTTTTTTTTTTTTTTTACAGAGACAGAGAGAGAGTCAGAGAGAGGGATAGATAGGAACAGAGAGAGATGAGAAGCATCAATCATCAAGTTTTTTGTTGTGGCACTTTAGTTGTTCATTGATTGCTTTCTCATATGTGCCTTGACCATGGGGCTACAGCAGACCGAGTAACCCCTTGCTCAAGCCAGCAACCTTGGATCCAAGCTAGTGAGCTTTGTTCAAATCAGATGAGCCTGCACTCAAGCTGGCGACCTTGGGGTCTTGAACCTGGGTCCTCCGCATCCCAGTCCAGTGCTCTATCCACTGCACCACTGCCTGGTCAGGCGAAAAAAAAATGAACTTTTTATTGTTACTTTTAACATTAGAAGGTTGACAGATTTGATTCCAGTAAGCTTCTGCTGTATGACATTAGGCAGGCTCCTTAAACTTTTTGATTCCCAGTGTCCTTGTCTCTAAAATTGGAATAATAATTATTTAGAGGATTAGATAACATATTCCAACTCCAAACAAAGTGTCTGGCACTTAATGAAGATTCACAAGATGGTCCCTGGTCAGATAGCTTGGTTGGTTAGAGCATCATTGTGATACGCAAAGGTTCAATCTCCCATCAGGGCACATATAGGAACAGATTTATGTTTCTGTCTCTCTCTCTGTTTGTCTCTAAAATCAATCAATAAATTTAAAAAATTCACAAAATGAACACTTTTATGCAAATTTGGCACTGCACAGGCCACTGGGTATATTTGATTCCTGTGGCTACTGTAATTCATTACCACAAACGTGGTGGCTTGAAATAATAGATATTTATTCTCTCATGCCACAAGTCTGAAATGAGCTTCACTAATCTGCAATCAAGTTTTCACCAGGGCCTTTCTCTCACTGGAGGCTCTGGGAAAGAATCCTCCTTGCCTCTCTTTCAGCTTCTGGTGCTGCTGACATTCCTTGACTTGTGGCTGCATCACTCCAATCTCTGCCTCCGTGGTCACATTATCCTCTCCTCATTTCTGTGTGTCACATCTCCTCCCCGCCTTCTTTATAAGGATACATGTCATTGTAACTAGGACCCAGCTGGATAACCCAGGATAATCTCCCCTAATCAAGATCCTTAATTAAATCCCATCTGCAAAGACCCTGTTCCCATATAAAGGAATATTTCTAGGTTCTAGAATTAGGATCTGATTATCTTTGGGACACAATTTTTCAGCCTACCATATAGGGTGCCACAAGTCCTGTCCTGTCTTTATAAGGCACGGTCCTAAACATCTTACCTTTGAACTACTAAAGTCATCCTTCGTCTCTTCCAGTTTGTCATTTGAAATCATCTGCCTTATTTTTAAAGAACTTTCCTTCCTTTTTCAGAAGGAACAGTGGCTCCCAAAGGTGGGTGTTTAAGGCAGGGGTCCCCAAACTTTTTATACAGGGGGCCAGTTCACTGTCCCTCAGACCGTTGGAGGTACAGTTTTTATAAAAAAAACTATGAACAAATCCCTATGCACATTGCACATATCTTATTTTAAAGTAAAAAAACAAAACAGGAACAAATACAATATTTAAAATAAAGAACAAGTAAATTTAAATCAACAAACTGACCAGTATTTCAATGGGAACTATGCTCCTCTCACTGACCACCAATGAAAGAGGTGCCCCTTCCAGAAGTGCAGCGGAGGGCCGGATAAATGGCCTCAGGGGGCCGCATGTGGCCTGTGGGCAGTAGTTTGGGGACCCCTGCTTTAAGGTCTCAACACTGAATGGTGTTGCTATTTGGCAGGCATCTTACCAAGGCTTTATTTAATTTGAGGATGCTCGCTAGCACTGTTTCTTTAACTTACATATGTCAGGCCCCTCTGATTCACTAAGTGTGAGGTCTGGGAATCCAAAAATTTCAAAATGCCCCAGGGGAATCTTATCATCAGCTATGATTTAGAAACATAAATCCTACAAAGTCCTGAACCAAAATGCTTGAAATAGGAAATTCTCCTTCCCGCCTGCTGGGTGTGTCTTGGTTACATGACTGAGTTATTAAAAGAAAAAAAGCCTGAACAATCCTATCTGTACAGTACTCACTCACTGACAGAGTTCCCTAGAGGGAAAACTTCCAATTCTGAACTAAAAAGAGGATGAAGACGGCCCGGATTTGGCAATCCTGCTGCTGTCACTAGCTTGGAACCTCGTGGGTGTGACTAATCAAGCCGGACCCCCCTTAGCTGGAGCCAAGGCTTTTCCTCCGCGATAGCAGCTCCAGCCAGGGGCCGGGTGGTGGAGCTGGGCTTTTCCAGCCCGGATGGGGGCGTCCAAACAGAGGTACTCAAAGACACTGTGGTGGGCCTGGGAGTGGCTTTTAACGCCACTCCTGCAAGCGGCAGCCATTCCAGAGTGGCGCGAGCACGGGGGCGTGGGGAGGCATAGGTGTATTTATTCTGACATTAGAGCGGTGTGCTGGGGCCATTCAGAGCTGCCAGGGGAGCTGTACTGACCCGAGAGCTGGCTTGTTCTTCGGAAAAGCTTAAGAACACAAGAGACCGTGGTTGGCCAGGTGGGGGCAGCCGTGGTGCGGTGGTCGGACGAACAGAACATTTGCAGGAGTTGTGGAAGTACAACTCCTCCCTTTGGGGGGTTATGGCAGCGCAGAGTGAGGCTCAATTGCAGGTGATGGGGGTACGGTCAGGTTCGGCCCGGAAGTGATGGGGCGCAGGGTCAAGTTCAGCCAGGCCCTGTGCGCGCGGCGCGGCAGGGTGGCGCTGGCAGCTGCAGTCCCGGGCGCTGGCCGGGTAGCCTGCCCCGGCGGCCGTGCTCCGGTAGCTGTTCCCTAGCGCCGCGCCACCAGCTCGGAGAGCCGGGGTCCGCAGCTCGCGCAGAGCGGGTGTGGCGGGAGGAGCCCGGCGCGGCCACCGCCTCCTCCGGCCGCAGGCTCCTCCTCTCCCTCCACCTCCTCGGTGCTGCCTGCCCGCCGGCCCAATCCGCAGCCCTCGGCCTCAAGAGAGCCGGGTCGCTTGTCTGGCCGGCGGTGGCTGAGCGCGACCCTAGTGAGCCGCGGCGCCCGCCGACCAGGGACAAGCGCGACTCCCGGGAACCCCCTCAGCCCCGTGCTGCCGCCTCCTCCCCATTGTCGCGGGGACGCTCCGGCCCGCGCCGCCCGGGCCACCATTCTCCTCCTCTTCCTCCCGGAGGGGAAGAGGCAGGAAAGCCGAGCGGCTGCTCCGGGAGAGAGCCAGCCGAGGCCCCTGCCCCCGCGGCTCCGGGCTGGGAGAGGAGGAGGCGGAGGGAGGCGCGCGTCACTCCCGGGAGGAGAGTTTCACCTACACGCTGAGGCTGTGGCTGTGGCTGCCAGTTGCGTAAAAGCAACGGCGGCGGCGGCGGCGGAAGGCGCCGGGGCTTGAGGGGCTCCGTGGCCATGGAGAGGAGATCTGGACCTGGGGACGCCCAGAGCTCGGCTCCGTCTCTTTGGACAGTTGTGTAGGCACCTGAATTGGCCGACGCTGAGCGGGGCAGGGAAAGGTAAGAAGAGATGGGGTCACCCGCCCTCGCTCCGCCTCTCTCGTTGCCCCCTGCGGGCCACTGTGAGAGGGCGGACCGTGGCCCCCCACCCCCCGCATCTTCCCTGCGCCGGGTTGCTTGGCATTTGGGCATTTCTGCTGAAATGGAAAACCTTCTCCCGCCCCCTGCAGCACCCTTCCCCGCTACCCCCGCGCGCCGCCTTTCCCCTCTTTGGATTAGGAGCAACAAGACTACCCCGGAGTAAATCCTCACCATAAGAAAGGGTCTTTTGGAGTCCTTGGTCTGTGATTTCTTTCTCCCTCTCTCTTTTTATTGCCTTTACGGGGAAGGAAACAATGGACCTTTGAAAGTCGGAGTGAACAGCCTCAAACTTTCTGGAGAGGGGTGGGCTGGGGGAAGAAACCCCACAGGAAGCCGACTGCAGTGAAAGGTTGATGGAATGTGTGTTGCAGAGTCTCGGCTTCAGTGTGCGCGCGCGCGCGTATGTCTTTGGGGTGATCTTTGTCTCTTTACAACTTGGGGTTGGCGTGGCCCCGCCCCCACCTCGCTTTCAGTTCAAGTACGGCGAGGAGTTAATATCGTGTTCAGCTTAGACCCCAAATACTAGCTTTCCATTGCAGAGTTATGAGGTCTTGGCAACGGAGGGGGAACCGTGAGGCCCCCAAAATGCTGCAGTTAATGCTAGTTGCTACATTCCTTGCAATAAAATCTAGGACCTGACATCCCTGGATGCTCTCTGCTGAGGGTTGATGTGTGTCACCAGACCTGGCTGTGGGGCGGGAACTGTTCACTTAAATTCTCCACGTAAATTAGGAAAACAGGCTTTGATGTATGTCTCCTTTCATCAGCAGTAGGAGTTACGGATAGAGTGCTTAATAATTTTAAGAACTTTCATTCCACGTAGGAGCCACTCACTGGCTTGTGTTCCTTCTGCTTGCTTCAGTATGACAATGTGATGTGATGTTGCATAATTGCACGTGTTGAGCGTTCGCAGATGTCTTTTAGAGCTCTTTCTAGATCAAAGTGGAGAATTTTAGACGGGAGGCAGGGCGGGAGGTTCACCTGAGCTGAGAGAGGCCTGAGTCCTCAAGGCAGTCAGGCATACCTGTTGGAAATAACTCTGAGTTAAAAACAAACACATTTAATAATTTAGTCTTAAATTTCTTTGGTTGGCTGAAATGGAGCTATTACTGTTTGACACTTGAAGGAAGCTTGCTGTTTTCCAAGTTGGTTTGGGCATTCATACTCTAGTTGTGTATCTGGGCATCATACTCTAGTTGTGTGCTTTAAATTGGCTATGCAAAGGGATCATTTGAGTTTGCATTTCTGGGCACCACTGAAGAAAGTGCAGTAGGCACTTCCTCCTCTTGGGAAACCTTGGGTAGCACCATCTGATGCTTTTCAATAAAAGCATTCCCCTCATCTTTCTGTGTATCTGCAGGATCAGAGTGTGTGGGAGGGGAACTGGGAAGTCAGGCTTCTGACTGTTGAAAAGAAAGCCAGTCCCCCTGATGGTTTTTATCTGATGAATGTGTATTTACAGGCTCAGCAAATTGAGGTTAGAAGTGAGTTCTGAGTCATCATGTGTTCTACTTTAACAACCTTTACCTGAGTGAGCAACTGAGGACTGGTCAGTGTGTGTGTGGACAGGGAAGTTGAATCAGTGAATTCTTACATGATTTCCTTTGTGACAACTGATTGAGTAAGGTCTCCTTTCTTCATCTAGCCTGTAACCCACAGGCTTTCAGAAGGCTCAAATTTCACAGCTGGATACTAGGATGGAACAACACCTCATTAGTGTTCTACTAGACCTAATCAAGCCTGTTCTCAAACAGCTACCTTGGAAATAGAAGGCAAAAGCAAGAGAGTGAAGTAGTTGTGAGCTACACTGAAGTTGAAGTGCTACTACTTACTAGTTATGACCTCTGGGCAACTTTTTGAAACTGAGAATGATGCGGTGATAAACTACACTTAAGAACATTTATATGGTCACTATCAAATTCACAATTTAAGACTCACATGGGAGGCGCTATGTAAATTTGTACCTTGTAAAGTACTGTAAAATATGAGTATTGCATTATCTACCCTCCCACTCACCATACATTTAACTAGCAATTATTAATCGCCTATAGTGTGTCAAGCCCTGTGGAAGCAAACTGAATGCCTGCCAGCTCTGTAGAGGGTTCTTGCTGTTTAGGAGAGGGAGTTGGATGGAGTGGTTGATTCCTGGGAGGTCATAGGGAGTGTCGATAATGTGTGGTGGCTTCTATCTATAAAGGAAGATAAGACAATCTCTGCTGTTGAAGAAATGAGTCCAGCAAAGGAGAAAAGGAAATGAACAGTGAGAAGGCTCAGTAAGTGTGTATTTGGAAAATTAAGCATAGAATGCTTTAAAAACCCAAAGGAAGACCAGTTTTTTTGGGGGGAGAGCAGAGCAGTTTAGTGAAAACTAAAATTTCCTAAATCAGACAAAACAGTAGGGACTGATAACTCGTATCAAAGGTCCATTTTGAAACATAAAGGTTAAAGGACTTAAAATCAGAACTCATTTTAAAACAAGACTCTGCAGTTGCTAACCATCTGCTTTGGGCAAATCCCCCCAATTCTTTGCACTTGGCTTGCTTCGTCTCTAAAACGAGTTTAAAATACTTGATGGAATTCTTTGAGGATTAACTTAGATTTAATATACTATGTATATGATAAAGTACCATACAAGCTCGTACCGTTTGATATCAAAAGGTACTTTCAAAATATGTTCTTTTTAAAGTCACAAATAGATACAAATCATAATTTAGTCTAATGGATCTCAGTCACAGATTTTCATTTTCTGAACAGGGAGTTTTCAGACATCAGCTATTGTCATATGGCATTCCTCACTTGTTCAGACATTCCAGCCATTGGAAACCTTTTCATGGTGTTCGGGTTTTGAGCACTCAATTGGAAGGCTGGGCTGTCTAGTATAGTACATCAATTGAGAGGAGCTTGTCTGGGTCTGTTCTATAACTTCCATAGTCTTAACCCCACCTCTCAAGTCAAGTTAGCCCTTCCACTTTCCTCTATCCTAACAAAAGGAATATAGAAAAGGAAAAGAAAGCTATGCATCTGCATTGTTGAAGCCATAAAATCACCCTTGATAGATGGGTACTAGACTTACTGGGATGATCACTTCATAAGGTATATAAATGCCTGATCACTATGTTGTACACCTGAAACCAATATAATACTGTATATCAATCATAACTGAAAAATAATTTTTTAAAAAATTACCCTAGTTGAACTAGTTTTCTCCATTTGTAAAGAGATGTAATTTTCAACTACACTGTTAGAGAAAGGCTGTTCTCTCAATAACAGCAGCTGCTGTCTAGGTGAAACTTGAATCTTTAAGCACGGCTTGCGTTAATATACTTGCTTTAATTCTTGTCTGGGAATGGACTGAAACTCATCTGACATTTTAATAAGTGGCCTTTGATAGAAATCCATACTCAGATATTTAAAACTGTCATGTTAAAGTTTTGGGCGGAGGGCATCATTACTGTAAATTAGTTTTCAAGTCAGTGCTGCACATGCTGAATCTTAGCATGTACTTGTAAAGGGCCTTAAAAATAATACTGAAACGAGGAAGTAGAGACCCAGAGAGGCTGACTAATTAGGTAAGGTCATGTAGTAAATTAATGGCTGAACAGGGACAAGAACCCCTTTGTTCCTATTTCTAGTCAGCATTTTTTTTCTCCAGTGTGTTCTAATTTGTTAGTTTTTTTTGTTTTGGGTTTTTTTTTTTGTTTGTTTGTTTTAGCAATTTTAGTGATTTTAATGTCTTAATGGTGAAATAATTTACATTTAGGCTTAGAAACCCATTGCACTCAAGTTTAAGGCAGACAGTATAACTTCTTTTTTGTTTAGGAGAATCTACACAGGATATTGTGCATATAAGGGGGTTAAGTATCAAATAAGAAACTAAGTGTAAAAGCATTTTCTAAAAATAGTAAAGAAATGTCAAATATTGTAGAAGTGCACTTTTTTTTTTTTTAAGGAAGCAAGTTCCTGGAAACATTATTCAGATTTGTATTATGAATCATAAGGCAAAAGCATATAAAATATGTTTGCATATTCCTTTCTTTTTTTTGTAGTTGCTTTGGGAATCCTTTAATGTTGTTTGTTAGGAACTATGTTTAGCAAATATTTTATTGCATTCCTAAGATGTGCAAGGCGTAGTGTGCTGGCTGCTGTGAGCAATACAAAGGTGAATGAGGCCTAAGGTCTTTATTAAGCTGTCTCTTTTTAAAAAAAAGTAAAAGAGGCCCTGGCCGGTTGGCTCAGCGGTAGAGCGTCGGCCTGGCGTGCGGGGGACCCGGGTTCGGTTCCCGGCCAGGGCACATAGGAGAAGCGCCCATTTGCTTCTCCACCCCTCCCCCTCTCCTTCCTCTCTGTCTCTCTCTTCCCCTCCCGCAGCCAAGGCTCCATTGGAGCAAAGATGGCCCGGGCTCTGGGGATGGCTCCTTGGCCTCTGCCCCAGGCGCTAGAGTGGCTTCTGGTCGAGGCAGAGCAATGCCCCGGAGGGGCAGAGCATCGCCCCCTGGTGGGCGTGCCCTTGCCGGGTGGATCCCGGTCGGGCACATGCGGGAGTCTGTCTGACTGTCTCTCCCCGTTCCCAGCTTCAGAAAAATACAAAAAAAAAAAAAAAATAATAATAATAAAAAGTAAAAGAGACTCAGAAACTGTGTATGACTTAAGACAGAATTGCTACCTCCTAACATATGAGTCCTTTGATCTTGTAGGCAAATCTGCTTTGAAATTGTTAATATTAGATTACCCTTTTAATCTGATTTGTAACAAGACGTTTGTTTTCGTAATGTGGTGGCAAGTGATAAACATTTTATATTTATTTAGCAGGGCTTCATCTTAGTATGGATAAAAAATAAAAATTGGGCAACATTTGATGGCAACATTTTTTATTATGAAAAGTTTGCCTAGGAGAGCTGTGATAGGCTTAGCTTTAATGTGTTTAAGAAAATGGCTTTGAAGCTGCATAGATGTACAATTGGAACTTATTGTTTCCTGAAAAGGTTGCAGTTAAAGACAAGTGATATTGAGCCACTGAGAAAAGAATTGCCCTCTTGACTCTGAATCTGATGTATCTTAAAATTTATGAACATTCATCTCAAAGGAGAAGTCCTGGTCATGCTTGATCACTAAGTTTCTCCAAAGAGTGAAATTGTTACTATTTTGGGGGGCTCTTGCCTAATTATTGGATTGCACTACAAGCTTTCTGTTGCCATAATGGTCTCAGCTAATCGTGATTAACTTCCCTGCATAATTTTTTCACATGAGGTTGGGAAACTAATTATATTAACATTTTAGGGATTGGAAAGATTAAGTTTAGCACAAGTACAAATACCTGATTTTTGTTTCAGAAGGAATGAGAAAAATGAGTGATTGTTTGGTTTTCTTATTGTGGTAAAATAAGAAAAAACCCACATAACATTGTTTTTTAATACCATTAGTGCTTCTACTATAAAAATAAATGTCATATGAGGATTTGAAAATATTATACTTTATTAATGCAAAAGTTTGGCTTTAATTGTTTGATAGGTGTTTCATGTCAGCCATTCCCCAGCCATCCTTCGCATACTCAGAAACAAAGTACTAGTGCTGTCAAGAAGCTAGCAATCCGGTAGGAAGTAGGTGGTGTGTGAAGGTATAGCTGAAAAGGTCAACTGAGAGATGAAACATCTTTTCAGCATGGCGAATGACATCTTTTCATTAATGTAAGTGCTGCTTGTCCAAGTGCCTCCATTGATTTAACACTGCCTGTTATTACCATACGTCCAGCCTTGGCAGTGTATGGTCAGCTCATGCATAATTTTCCCCAGCCACCTGGTCGCTCTGTATCTGAGCTTGGCTTTACCCTTAAAAGCTTAAGTATTAGATCTTGCTGCCCCTTTTTGCTTGTGGCACCTGAGCTCATCATACAGCCCCCTTTTGCCTGGTCCACCCTGTCCAGCTGTGCAAAGTCCAGCCACCGCTCTAGTGCTGAGAATTGTTCGTGCCCTGGGGACCCTGCCATTTTTCTCGAGGAGACTGTGAAGGAGGTGTAAGATGGTCCCTTTGGTAGGCCTAGGTCTCCCATACCCTGGGAGGACAGGGACTGTGACTGATTGTTTTGTGTTTCCGCCTGCAACTTACCTGTGGGTGACTCTTCCTTTCAGCCTTCCAGAGAATATGACAGACTTCATGAAGCTGTTGTTTCCCCCCATATTGGTCATTGCTGGACAGTCTGTTGTCATGTTAGTGGCAGAGTTCAGTGTTAGATTTTAGTTCACACACACCAAGTAAGGAAGCTAGTAGTAGTGGTCTGACCATGTACGTTTTGGTAAGTTTGCCAGAGCTCTTAAAACTTTAAACTCTGTTCCATTTGTAGGGATTTAATAAACCATGGGTTTCACTTCTTTAGACTGACTAGCCCAATGTCTTTGCCCCAACATGTGTGGTAATTACTGTTTATGCAGGTCATCTCAGACCCCTCAACGCTGGTTTTTGAGCTCCTTGAAGGCAGAAATCATGTTTTTTGCACCACTGGGTCCCCATCATTTAGCAGAATCCTTATCTCATAAGAGATGCTCAAACCTTGTCCATTTGGAAGGCTTTACCCTCTGTGGTTAATAGTGTATTTAAAATAGGCTGTGTGCTGTAGATATGAGAAATAGTACACTTGAATTCTGATCCTGGTCCTGCCATTAATAGAAACTTTGCTTTGATCATGGATTGAGCAGCTCTGGATCACTTCAGTCTGCACATCTCATTATTCATCTGGAATATTTCTTAGTTTGAAAGGCATGTCAAAACATACTCATTATAAGTTTCCTATTATCACTGCATTGTGATGCTTGTATATCACTGGATCATGAACTTTTGGTACATCTGTGCCTATTTATCAAACACATCTCTTTTTTCCCCCCTACCTTTTAACATTCTACCGACATAACTTTCTTGGCTCTTTCTTCTTGAGAAGTATTTTAAAGCTTTGTCTCTGGCGCTTGGCAGAGAATCCAGCACACAGGCAGCTTTGCCCTTTGCTATAACCTTAATTAAATCAGCCTTCCGCAGGTCAGACTCTGGTTTTGGTTCTTTCTTTCGAAGGCCAGCTGCAAGGCTGATGACATGCCTGAGCCTGCCATTGTGTGCCTCTGCACAGCTATCCGTCACTGTCAGCAGGTTGAGAGCCTTTCTGCAGTGTCCCCTCAGCCGGTGGGGAGCAGAGGCGAAGGGGGATGGTCTAAGGAGAATTGGGAGGGAGAAGAGAACACAGAACAGCTTTTCAAAGGAAAGAATAAAGGAGAAAAAGGAATCGGAGGAATAGTATTTAGAGAGAGGAAAGAAGTGAAAAGCAGAAAACTGGTAGGTAACACGACCCTCTTCTTTCTTCAGTTTTCCAAGTTGAAAAACAATTTTCTTCCCTCCAGTTTTGTTTATCCTTTAATTTTTCCATGCAGAGGCCTATATATTTTACTTTTCAAACATTTTTATTTTTGATTGGACAAAGTATTAAATATTCTTCAGTGTTATTCTTTCTGTAGATTGTCACCCTGTTGGTCTATAGATCTGTATTTTTCCCCCTTTCTTTCTCTTTTGTTGCCCATAATAATATTCTCCTGCCTTTTCACTCTAACAGCCATCTTGGTTTTAGGGTCAGGCATTGCTTTTCATGGACATGCTTAACAAATTTGAAAAAAGACAGGATTAATAAGTTAATTTACTGGCAGAAATATTAGACATCTGCCTTATGTACCTTGAATAAATGAGAGAAATAAATGGATTAAAATATCTCTTAGAGGTCACTTATTTAACTTAAAAAAATAACGCAGGAAACTATCCCCTTGGTTTAGTTTTGGCATTAGATAGAAATAAAAACTCTTTGTTTTGAGGGACCTGTTTTTTAACAGGAGATAATAATATAATTTGCTGAGGACATATCCACTTTTGTGATTGTAGCTAATTTGCTAATCTGAATTCTTTAAATACATATCCTTAAACATTTGTTTCATTGTTTTCGACGTAAGCAAACAGAGAGTTTTTTGTTAATTTTTGTTTTCCAGGGATTTACTATTTCTTGACTGTTTTCTAGCAAAAAAAAAAAAATACTGTATAGCTTAACTGAAAAGTAAATTTCTAAGCAGGAAAAAGACAAATATCTGCTAACTTTAGAATAATACTTATTCTAACTCACATACTTATTCTAGCTCTAGTGCTTAGTGACCCAATTTTTTTAGTAACTTTAATCTTTTTAGGACTCTGTGTTTGAAATAGTCCTTATTATTTTTCTGTATTATATTTTAATAGAGTTAGTGTATATTGGCAAAAAAAGTTTTTGAGGGAGGAGGTAATGTGAACAATACATGGTGATACCAAACTAGAAGTCTGGTGAATAGACTTAATTTTGGGGAATATCCTTCATCATATATGTCTAGATCAACCAAGTGGATAAAGAAGGTTAGCAGACTGGACTTAAGGTAGAACAATTCTTTTACTTCATTGGAAGAGGTTTATGATGATAGGTTGACGCAGTCCCATTCCACCTCTAAGCATTGGCTTGGGTATGATCAGCTTAGGACTTATGAACCAGGATCAATGTAAGTAAACTAACTGTTCAAAGTGTTTTATTTCTTGAGAATGTACTGTAATACCAGGTGATAGTGACTCATCTTGATTTTGAGAGTTGAAAGAAAAAGACAACAGGGCTAAGGCAAGTACAAATGCGTGATTATAACGGAACCTGTGTTTTGTGCAGAGTGTGAAGGCACTAGAGATTGCAGGGTATTTGGTTCTTTGGGACTGTGCTTACACAAAACCAAGCACATCTCTGAATGGAAGTGAACTTAATTTTTTCTCACCATCTGTCTTATTTTCTCCCAGATAGCTATAGGTTTACACCTAGCATTTTTGTTGAATTTCTTTGCAGCGGTTGTAGAAAAATGTATTTTATCCTCTGTGCTCTGAGAATAGAATATATAATGAAATACAGTTCTCTAAACTGTATATAAAAGCCCCCCCAAAAAAACTCTATTTCAACCTTTGTTTCTAAAATTTTTTATACTGTGTATTTAAATACACAATTTTCATAAGAACATTGATCACACTTAAATATTTATTTGACAGTTTGAGAAATTAAAGGGCCTAAAAGTCAACTTTTAAGTGTATTCCTTATTGAACAGTTTTGCATTATTGTTTATCTATAACTGCATTGTTTATGTATAACTGCAGGCATAATCTGAATTTAAAAAACAACTAAACGAATCACCCAACCTAACTCCCCCTGAAAAAAAAAAAAAACCTAAAAAATCACTGCAATATTATTTTCTGTTTTTTTTCTCCTAAAACAGGAGATTATAAGTTGGAACCATTATTGGAAGTTCAAGACCATTAGGAACTGGCTAATTTTATTAGGTCATAATTACTAATAATTATAAACATCTATCATTTATCTTCATGATGATTCATGAACACCTCTTTTTCTTGGCATGTTTTACTCTTTGCTATGATGAGCATATGAGTCAATGTGTTATAAAGACCTGTAAGATCTTAATAAAAGATTTTGGATAGTGTACCGAAACTCTTGTAAAAAGACTGTAATTTATAGAACTGTAGGTTGGATACTGTTTTAAGAGTTATGTTCTTGATCAAAGAAGAAAAAATCTTGATGAGATCATGCCAGCTTCTTGATTATTCTTACAAGCCTGGATTTTCCATTCAAAAATATGTCCTCATAACAAATGCAGGCAGGATTTAAAAGAGCTTATTACATGAGTCAAACTTATTGCATTTTCATTAGGTGTTCAATATGTTGGAGCCAATATGCCTGGTACAGTGCTGGGTAATGGGACTTTCTTGGTGTTGGGTTGGAGGGCCTATCATATGGCCTAAAGGACAAGAGCCCTCAACCACTGTGTGTAAGTGCTAAGCACGTATGGAAGTGAATTTGTCTCCTACCTTAGCATCTCAGCAAATGGAAAGAACATGAAAACTCAAGCTCTTTTATAGAGTCCTTATCTCTATTGAGAAGGCTTTCCAGACATTCCCTTTAATCATATCATTGGCTGTCAGCATAACCATGTAAAGTGGAATGGAACTTTTTCTTTTTTCCCATGTGTCTACTGCATTTCATATGTTGTTAAAACTATTATAAAATATTGTAAGAGGTTGAGATTGTCTGTAGTTTGCTGTTGTTTATCTTTAGAATTCCTGTTTGTGGTTGTTAATAATACTGTTTACCCACTAGATTACTTACTAGGATCGCATTTTGTAAAAATTAATGCATTGACTTTTTTTCTTGAAGTAGTAAAAGTTCTCAGTTTTTCCCCAAATCAGGGCAAATCATATGTGATTTAGACAAATTTCTTAGAGCCTCAAGGGTGTTGAAGAAGAATTAAATGGGAAATGACTGTGTGTGTGTGTGTGTGTGTGTGTGTGAGTGCATGTGCGCATGTGTGCGTGCATGTGCGTGTATCTGCGTGTGTCAGTGGTGGGATTTCGCTGGTTCACATTGGTTCGGCAGAACCAGTACTTAATATTTTGTTGAGTTTGGTGAACCGGTTGTTAAAATGGTGCTTGCAATCAGGGTTCTCTCTAAAGTAGGCACTTGAGCAGTTGCTCAGTGTGGAAATCACAAATTTACATTCCTTACTCTTTTAACATTCATCTGAACAACAGCGTATTCTAAACACCCGTAGTAATGTTCATTCTGTTCATAGGTGAAAAAAATTGCAAGTGAGGACGCCAATCAAGAAGCAATATGGAAATATCTTAAATAACAGTTTTATTGTTTTCTGTCAGGTATTATTTAATATTTTAAAACTCATAACATAATTTAGTTTTGTGTACCTCTTTTATTGTTCTTATTTAAGTATTAAATGCATGAAATAATAAACTACCTTTCGGTATATCATTTTTTTATACTTAAAACAGTCATTAGGGCCGAGAACTGGTTGTTAAATTATTTGAATCCCACCACTGGCATGTATATGTGAAAGAGAGAGAGAGAGAGAGAGAGAGAGAGAGAGAGAGGAAGAGAGACTGGGATCTAAGTTCAACAAGCATTTATTGAGTCTCTACTATGTGTAAGATCCTGTGAGAATACTAAGATAAGTAAGAAGTCCTTGCTCTTAAGAGGTTTATAGTCAACTGTAGGAGATGGACAAGTACATACATTAATTAAAACATAAAGCAGAAAGCAAGATGAACTAATAAGAGTTTTAAACAGAAGACAGAAAAAACATGAAGGGAACTTGTGAAATCCTGAGAGGGCTTCATGGATGAGATAGCACCATGTTTGAAAACTTTAAGTGAGAATATTTCAGTTTTCTGAAAAATCATGATCTTTTTATAGCCCCCCCAACAATCAGTATCTCCTTTAATCTTTTATTTATTTTATTTTTTTTGTATTTTTCTGAAGTGAGAAGCAGGGAGGCAGAGAGACAGACTCCCGCATGTACTTGACTGGGACCAGGATCCACGGGCAATCCTACTAAGGGGTAGTGCTCTGCCTGTCTAGTGCCTTGCTCCTATACAACTGGAGCCATTCTAGCTCCTGAGGTGGAGGCTATGGAGCCATCCTTGGAGCCATCCTCAGCGCCCAGGCCAACTTTGCTCCAATGGAGCCTTGGCTGTGGAAGGGGAAGAGAGAGACAGAGAAAAAAGAGATGGAGAAGGGTGGCAAAGCAGATGGGTGCTTCTGTGTGCCCTGGCCGGTAATCGAACCTGGAACTTCCACACGCAAGGCTGACGCTCTACTGCTGAGCCAACCGGTCAGAGCTGATCGCAGCTTTAAACAAAAGATTCCCACTCCCTTCCGCACACATGATAGTTGTGATTCATCCCCACCCTGGTGAGGCTGGCACTCAAGAATATCTAGTTTAGTCCTTTCTTTGATATTAGATGATCATAAAGGGGTCTTTGTTATAGTCTTTTGTTCGTTCCAGCAGAATGTATTCATTCTTTTATTCTGTGCCTTGACACATATAGCAGTCTCTTCAGTAGCACCTCAAATCACGTTGTTTTCCCTTTGTCATGGAGCTTAAGCTTCATCCAAATAATTACTTTTGTTCAGTAATCAAACCCCACAAACCGAGTGTTTTTGACAGACACACTGACTTTGAGAATGTCCTTTGCTCCATGCAAAGTTAGCTGATTAGATTCCCTTTCTGTCCCTGTTCATTTCTAGGTCTTTTGGGTCCTGAGAATGCTTACTTGTAGCTTCTCTAATGATCACATTTTGTGTTAATAGATTTGCTGTCATTTAGAGCAACTTGGAGGTACCCTTATGACTAGGATCTTATTTATTGTTTTGGAAGAAGTTGAGCGGAATTCATTTTAAGGGTATTATTGACTATAGTCACGTGACTCTGAAACACTCGAGTTGTTGAAGAAGGGAAGTAATGGAAGAGATTGAACATCAAATTTCTGAAGCCACTGAGCACATCTTAATTATCCACAGTCATTGCAATAAGAATATCATATCACCTGACCTGTGGTTGTTTTATTGTACAGTGGATGGGGTGAAGCATAGACCCGGAACGTTGAGGTTGCTGGTTTGAGGTCCCAGGCTTGCCTTGTCAAAGCACATATGGGAAGCAACTATGAGTTGATGTTTCCCACTCCTCTTCCACCTCTCTCTCTCTCCCCCTCTCTAAAGAATCAATAAATCTTAAAAAAAAAAAAAGAACAGTATGTGGCAAAGCATCTTTTTCCTTCCTTCCTTCCTTCCTTCCTTCCTTCCTTCCTTCCTTCCTTCCTTCCTTCCTTCCTTCCTTCCTTCCTTCCTCCCTCCCTCCCTCCCTCCCTCCCTCCCTCCCTCCCTCCTTCCTTTCACATGGCAAAGAAATAGTAAAGCTTCATTCAAAACTTATTCTTTCATTCAAAAACTTATATGTACTTACTATAAATAATGTAAAAAATAGAAAGGACTATCTGTTTTTGTGTGTGCCAGCTTTTCTTAGCTAAGAAAGAACCACGTATGGGAAGTTCTACTGAACTTCTGCATGAAGAAGTTCTGCAGTATTACTCTGCGCTTTCAGCACAGTTCTAGCTACACCCTTGCGAAACTGATTCTTTGAAATTACTGCCTCTCAATTGCTTTGAAACACATATTAGTGTAACTCTTAAGAGCCTAAACTCTAGAGTAAAAACACTTGGGTTCGAGCCCTGGTTTGAGTCCTGGTTCTCCTGTACATTAGCTAATTCACCTTTCTAGGCCTCAGTTTTTCTTGTGTAAAGCGGGGGTAATGGCATCTACCTATAGATTTGTTGTGTTAAATGTATTAGCTGAATTAATACACGTAATGTGTTTGGAACAGTTCCTGGAAGTAAGTACACCATAGATGTTAGCTATTTTTAATCATCTTAGCCATACTTTTGAATGCCTACTATTTTAAACAAAATTTTAGGATTTAAAATGATAATAAGGACTTTAGACTTTCTCCCTTAATGAATTCACATAGTTAAGAGGTAATACAGGTAGAAATATTTAAGGTACTTTACTCCGAGATGAATCTAGTGAGGGGAAAGAAACACTGAGTCTGAGAGTTTGTCTGTTGGAATTTGAAGACCACCTCCTGTGGTCTTCATTTGACATATGAACTTCAAGTTCAATTGTAGCACCTACAATAATAACACTCAAAGTAAGACCACCTGCTTCTGCATCACCCACGTATTATTTTAATAACGTAAAATTCAGGTCTCTTTTTGCACCAACTGAGCCAGCATCACTAGGGTGGAGAGCCAAGGAATCTAAATATTTAATTAATCAGCTTCCCTGATGATTCTTAGGTATATGAAAATAGAATATTTACTGTAGAACAGTAGCTCTCAACCTAGGTGCTTATGAGAAACTCATGTGGGGTCACACTTAAAAGAGAACAGGTGTGCCTCAGGCGCTAGAATGGCTCTGATTGTGGCAGAGCGACGCCCCAAGATGGGCAGAGCATCACCCCCTGGTGGGCATGCCGGGTGGATCCCGGTCGGGCGCATGCGGGAGTCTGTCTGACTGCCTCCGTTTCCAACTTCAGAAAAATACCAAAAAAAAAAAAAAAAAAGAGAGAGAACAGGTGCATGGATACTGACTTAGTTATGTGAAGCATGGTACTGGGCATTAACATTAAGGAGTAATTATAATGTGCAGTCAGGATTGACAAGCAGTGGAATTAGATGATTAGTGAAGGCAATTGTCCACATAGTTTATTATATTAGCTGTTGATGTAGGACTGTTCAAACCTGTAGAGAATTTTTATAAAAATTTATTTGAACCAAACAGGATACACCTGAAAGCAAGATTGCAACAGAATGAGAAAAATTAAAAAATGCTTCCTAAAGCCCTGAGCAGTTAGCTCAGTTGGATAGAGTGTTGTCCCGATACAGCAAGGTTGCAGGTTCTGGCCCCAGTCAGGGCACACACAAGAATCAACCAGTGAATGCATAAATAAATAGAACAACACATTGATGTCACCGTCCTCCCCACTTCCTCTCTTTCTAAACTCAATTTTAAAAAAGGCTTCCTAGAATAGCAGTTTGCAGCTTCTTTTATGCAAAGAATTTAAGGAAGATTACACAAAGTTGGGCGGAAGCAAGGCATGGATTATACAAGACAGTGAAATATCTTGTGCTCTCTTGAAGGTGGTTTTGCTTGAGGGGTCTGGAAAGAGGCATTTCAAAGGTGTTTTAACTTCAATGCACAGAGACAGTGGACAGGGCCTGCTAAAGGCAAAGACAAACCTTTTACTAAAAAAATTATATTACTGGGGAGTGACTCCCACCGTGACCTGCCCAATTAGGAATCTATGATAAGGTCACTCTGAGGTTACTTTCCATAGAACTCCTTTTTTGTCCCTAAAGGGATGTAAGTTGACTAGGTAGTTTAAAAAGTCATTACAGTATTTACCAGGGACTGAGGAGAAGGTGGAAATGAAGAATTATAGCCTAAAGCAGTGGTCCCCAACCTTTTTTTGGCCACAGACCGGTTTAATGTCAGAAAATATTTTCACGGACCAGCCTTTAGGGTGGGACGGATAAATGTATCACGTGACCGAGACAAGCGTCAAGAGTGAGTCTTAGATGGATGTAACAGAGAGAATCTGGTCATTTAAAAAAAATAAAACATCGTTCAGACTTAAATATAAATAAAACGGAAATAATGTAAGTTATTTATTCTTTCTCTGCAGACCGGTACCAAATGGCCCACGGACCGGTACCGGTCTGCGGCCCGGGGGTTAGGGACCACTGGCCTAAAGACTATAGAATTTTTGTTTGGGATGATGAAAAGGTTCTGAAAATGGATGGTGTAATGCCAGTGGTCAAGGCCAGGTGGGTCCACATTGAATTCGGGCAGACGGTAGGAACTGCGGAGTTGGAAAGCGTTGGGCCATTTTCATTTAATAGTCTCACAGCAGCAGATGAGCAAACAGGCAGGGGAAACCGCTTCTCAAGGCAGCAGGTGAACAAACAGCAAAATGGCCCCCATAGTGGTGGCTAGGCAATCCACATTCTGCCCAGAGGACAAGCCCCATAGACTTTATAGGCTATATATACCTGGTATTGCCATGTGCTCAGATACCAACCATGCAAAGCGCAAGCGAGCAAGCCTAACACAGCTGTTTTCCCTACAGATGGTTATAATGGTTGTATACCATTGTGAATGTTATTTGATGTCACTGAACTATATACACTTAAAAATGGCTTAAGTGATAAGTTTTATGTTGTGTATATTTTACAATAAAACATAGTAAAAAAAAAATGCTGTTTCAATCTCACATTTCTGAACCTTAACTTTTTTTTTTCTGTTCGCAGTGACAGTGTATCATGCATGCCACTAATTCCAGGGGACGCTCCCCTGCTTTCCTGCAACCTCAAAATGGAAACGGCCATCGCTCGTCTGGCTATGTTCCGGGGAAGGTTGTCCCACTGCGTCCCCCTCCTCCTCCAAAGAGCCAAGCTTCAGCCAAATGTCCCTCCATCAGACAGGAAGCCCGGGCCAGTTTTGCTTTCTCACCCGAAGAGCAGCAAGCCCAGGGAGAAAGCCAAAAGCAGAAGAGGCACAAGAATACTTTCATTTGCTTTGCTATTACTAGCTTCTCATTTTTTGTTGCACTTGCAGTCATTTTAGGAATATCCTCAAAATATGCTCCAGATGGTAAGTGTATAAGCCTGTATGTGTGTGAACGCATGTGTGCATATAGGACGTATTCTAGGAGGAGAAAGAAGGGGAGGAAAATAGTAGAATAAGATTTGTCTTAAGTTGGCACTAGCTACCTAATATATAATCAGTGAATATGAGGTATAACTTTTAAATGAGAATGACTGTTAGAGGAATCCATTGGAAATGATGAAATTAAAGGATGGCTCTTCCTTTTCATTTTGTCACTTCATCTCAACGCTAAAGACATTCTTGGAATATTTCCGAAATGCTAATTTTAAGAGTCTTGATTGAGTTCTTGTGGTAGCACAATTTCATCCTTTGTGGAAAGTATGATTTTACAAGTGCCAAAAGTTTTTAGTGATGAACATCACTAACTGTAGGCCCTGTCCAAGTGGCTCAGTGGATAGAGTGTCATCCTGGTGCACCTAGGTTATGGGTTTGATCCCTGGTTAGGGCACATACAAGAAGCAACCGATGAGTGCACAACTAAATGGAACAACTAAGTGGAACAATGAGTTGATGTTTCTCTCTTTCTCTCTCTTTCAAATCAATGGGGGAAAAATCACTAACTGTAGTGCTAAAACTACATTTGATTTTTCAAAAGTATATATAAGTGAAAATAATAAGATTTGTGTTCTGTGGTTTGCAACTGTCTGGAGGACTGTTCCCAAAGGGAAGCTTCAAATGTTTTTTAGGAACCATGTGTATCCTAAAAGGAAAACACCCATTAGGAGGTGTGATTTCTGAAATATTTGTCTAAATATCACTCATTACTTCATAGTTAAACATAATGTAGGGAGGTTTTAATTTCTATATAGCCTTTGCTTTTTTTTGAATGTTGATAATATATTAGTATTTTGGGTGATTTTTAAAGAAGTTTGTTATCAGTCAGCCTAAATACTATACCAACAGAGAATGCCCTCCTAACAGATCCCATTCATCCATGTGAAAATCAGAAGGCTCCAGGTTATGGGAGAAGCAGCAGACCATAACAGCTGGGGCTGGGCACCATAGTCATCTGCATTTTATAGTCTATAAAATTTTTTAAAAATTTATTGATTGATTTTAGAGAGACAGAGAAAAGAAGGGAGAGGAAGGGGGGGAGAGAGGGAAGCATTCATTTGTTGTCCTACCTAGTTCTGCACCCACTGGTTGCTTCCCCTGAATGAGGATTGAACCTGCTGCAACCTTGGTGTTTCAGGATGGCACCCTTTTACCAACTGAGCTAACTGGTCAGGAAAGTCTACAATGTATTTTTGTCAAATGAAATGCCTCCTCAATGGATATAACATGTGAGAAGCATCTTATCATGTATAAGACTTGTAAATATTATTTTATTTGGTGTTCATGGGTGATTCAGGGGTTTTACAGACATTAAAGCTCTGGGGAGAGGTCATGTCAATACTTCTAAATAGACCTGAAGTAAGAGATGTGTTCATGTCAACATCTTTGTTAACCATGCTAGTAGACCCCATTATGAACTTATAACATTGCTTTTCATTGTCCATAACATTGACTTTCTCACCTTTTCTTGCCAGGACAGTTACCAAACTCACTGCTGTTGATTTATTTTTCTCAAGTAATTTGCAGGAAAGGGATGCTGGGTTAGTGGAAAATCAGAGCTGAAATCTGTGGCTTTAACTGGTGTTCTCGTATTCCATCTAAGACATTGAATTGCTGATGTGGTTCCTCGAATCAACATTCTTCAGTTTCATGTTTTGGCAGTATAAGTGCAGAATAGCAGTGGAAAGATTTGGTATGCTGGAATATTTCAGGGTCAGCCTCAGTGTGGTTATTGCTCTTACATAACTTTGGTGATACACCCACTGCTCGCCGAGCGGGTAGCCGGGAAGATGTGGCAGGCTGAGCTAGTTTCCAGTGCTTCCTGCAGACACCCGTTTCCTCATAAATGTACTTTACTGGAAGGAAACTGCCTGGAGTTTTTGGTGATGGTTCTAATGAAGCATGTGCTTCCGGGGAATAATTATGAATTAGAAAGAGGAATTATGTAACGATTGCAGTCCACTCTAGATATCAAAAGACTGGATTTCCTTCTCCATAGCTGGAGTGCTTGTTACATGGAGTGTAGGTTTGCTTTTGATATAACATGGAGAATTTCAGCTAGATGTTTTATGGCAAGAGAGGGAGGTAGAAAAAAAACTTAAAACCTCAGCATTCAGAACAAATGCGAGAGAGAAATTCTTGTTTCTTCAATGGGAAGGAAAGTTTAAAGATTATTCTTAGTATAACAGTGATGATCATTGATTTATCAGAATTGAACATCAGTGATTAGGAAGCTGCTATGAGGAAAATTAATTCCATGAAATAATTGCCAGGGTCTTAACGAGCAAGACTAATTTTTAACTGTAGTAGTTCCAGTCACCTCCAGAGGAAAGCATAAGCCTCGGGCAACAGGAGTGCTTAGAAACGAACTGTTTGTATTAGTGTTGTACAGGTTCAAAATGAGGAGTCAGAATTTTCTTTCTATCAGAAAACGATATCTTTGTGCTGTTCCCAGTTTCTTTACTTTTTCTTATATTATTTCCCAACATATACCTTCCACCTTCTTATGATTCCCAAGCATATCTCGCCTGTGCTTGTCACCTGTTTCATCAAAGGTTCCCAGCCCTCCTTTCTCTGAGCTCTTTGACACCTGAAGGAACTACCATGTTGTTCAATATTTAATTATTTCATACATTTTGTCTTTTTCTTCCAAGCTAGATTATAAGCTTGGAGTAATGTGGGCTCTTTGCTTTATATGCATATCTATATATCTATCTATATATATTTTTAAAGTATCTAGCAAAGAGTGGACAAATTGATTCTCAATAAATACTTGGTCATTAATTGATCCACTTTGGTGTGGTGTTTTTTTTCCCTCTCTTCTTTCAAGTTATAGCAGAAACTAAAGTTCTCATGCATTAAATAGCTGTGGCAATGCAGAATACTTTGTTTTTAAATTTTGTTAATTGATGTTAGAGAGAGAGAAACATAGATTTGTTGTTCCACCCATCCATGCACTCACTGTCTGACTCCTGTCTGTGCCCTGACTGGGGATTGAACCTTGATGTGTCGGAACGCTGCTTCAACCAGCTGAGCTCCGGCCAGGGCAATGCAGAATACTTTTATGTTTCATTATTTCAAGAGGCAATTCTAAGTTTAGTAAAGGGCCACTGCAAGTAAAGCAAACCTTATTGCTTAAAGGGCCACTACAAGTAAAGCAAACCTTATTTCTTAAAGGGCCACTACAAGTAAAGCAAACTTTATTTCTTAAAGGGTACTTCCTTATCACTCAACGTGCTGAGTAATCTTGGGTTTGGCTTCTTTAATCTGTGGTGGTTTCCTCATATCTGAAAATGAGAAGTCATGTCTTTGGCCACTTGCCTCTTGCAGTTTTGTTGGAAAGGGTACATGTGTAAAGATAGTGATATTTATCAGCTATTGCCTTTGGAATGGAAGAGATGCTTCTGTCACCTACTAATGACACGCTGTGCACAGGAAAGAACTTGGGAAGACCTAATATACATGTTGCTTAGCAGTTTCCATTTTTTACTTACCACTATGTTGTGAACATATTTTCTTTTCTAAAACAGCTTTCTAGTGTGAGTCCAAGGACAGTGTACAGTTTTGCTTCTTACTGTTGATTTATTTCTATAGTAGATAATTCAGGGGAATTCCATTTTGACTTTGTGGAATGTGTCCTGAATAGATGGTAGCAACGTAGCTTTGTGATGAGACCTTTTTACGCTTGGAGGAAGGATTTGACATATCTCTGCTGGGAAGGGAGTGGATTTCCATCCTTCTGGCAGCAAATTAAAATATGTCAGCCCTTTAATTACAGATTGCAACAAATGATGGTAGTGCTTGGATTTGGCTTAAGGTATCCATGCATTTTGTTGGGTTGATAGGATAACTGATGTTGGGTTGTCTTACAGAGAATTGCCCAGATCAAAACCCTCGTCTCAGGAACTGGGATCCCGGACAAGATTCTGCAAAGCAAGTTGTTATCAAGGAGGGAGATCTGTTCCGTCTGACCTCAGATGCCACAGTGAATTCTATAGTCATTCAGGATGGAGGTAAGTGACGATCCCTGCCTATGGGAACTGCAAGCTTGCTCTTTACCATGGGGCACCTTTGAGGTTCTTCCCATATAAAACTATTCTTAGCCATTAGGATGTGGTGTCACTGACCACGGAGACATGAAAAGTTGCTTAGTTAGAACCACAGAATTCAAGACTAAGAAGGGCCTTAGATGGAAATCACTCAAGTCAACACTCTTGATTTATAGAAAAGGAAGCAATTCCAGAAGGTGATTTCTGATAGATCTTTGTTACAGCTATGGAGAGTGATGAGGAAATTAACATGGGTTAACATGTGAATATGAGATTCAGCTTTGTAGGTTCTTAGATACTTTTCTGGAAATGACTTACCTCTAAAGCAGGGGTCTCAAACTCAACTCAGCATGTGGGCCGCAGAGCAAGATCACAGCCTTTCGGCTGGCCGCACTAGGTCTACAAAAGGCAACTGTTACGCAATACTTTTCTCACTGCAGTTGAAAACAAAAAAAAAAATCAGTACAACAAGCACAATCGTACATGCAGTTTACTGCGGGCCGCGAGTTTGAGACCCCTGCAAGTGGCTTGAAATTCATATGCATAGGTATTTTTAGTGTGTTGAGATATGAACTCTTCATCTCTTCCTTTAGTATGTTTTGAAAACAGGTTTAATTTTCTTTTTTTAAAGGTTTTTTTAATTTATTAACTTTAGAGAGAAAGAGAGAAAGGCAAGGAGAGCGGGAAGCATCAACTTATAGTAGTTGCTTCTTGGTATGTGCCTTGACTGGGCAAGCCTAGGGTTTCGAACAGGCGACCTCAGCATTAGAGGCTGATGCTTTAGCCACTGCACAGCCACAGGTCAGGCAGGTTTGATTTTCTAAGGGGACTCTTAGTAAATTCTTTTTCCCAACTTGATTGCAGAAGTGCCCCCCACCCCACGTGAAATGTATCTCTATATGTCAGAAAGAAGTTTCAGAAGTGGGCTGATACTAGTGTTGTTCTCTGCAGGACTGCTTGTATTTGGGGACGATAAAGATGGATCCAGAAATATTACTTTGAGGACTCGTTATATCCTGATCAAGGATGGTGGGGCGCTTCATATTGGAGCAGAAAGATGCCGCTACAAATCCAAAGCGACAATTGCCTTGTATGGCAAGTCAGATGAAGGTGAAAGTATGCCAATATTTGGCAAAAAGTTTATTGGTGTGGAAGCTGGCGGGACACTGGAGTTACACGGGGCACAGAAGACATCGTGGACGTTGTTGGCTAGAACTCTGAACTCCTCAGGCTTGACCTATGGCTTTCAAAAGAACTTTTCCAGGGGCCTCAATGTAAGGGTCATTGACCAGGACACAGCCAAAATTTTGGAAATTGCAAGATTTGATACCCATGAATACCACAATGAGAGCAAGCGACTTCAGGACTTTCTGAGAGCCCAGGATCCGGGACGGATTGTTGCTATAGCTGTTGGAGATTCAGCAGCCAAAAGCCTCTTACAGGGAACCATACAAGTGATCCAGGACCGTTTGGGAAGTAAGCTGATCCAAGGGCTGGGCTACAGGTGGGCATACCTTTGTACTTCTTTCCCAGCTCTGGGTTAGAGTCTACGTTTGTGTGAGAGGAGAGTGAGGGTGGAGGAAGACACCCAATACACCACAGTCTCATTTCTGGGCAGAATGGTCACTACCCTTCGGAGGTTCTGGTTGCCTCTTGCTTTGAAACATGGATCCTGGTTACAAAAGCTCTTTTCTTGGCTTTGGCATATGAAGCACTTTGTGAGTTGTAGCGTCAGGCTTGTAAAAAGAATAGAAATATTCTGGGAAAAACCCCACATGATCAGGCAGTTTAAGAACAGTTTACTTTCCTCTTTCATTACCTTCTGAAGTGTGTCACATGCAACTCAGGAGGTGAAAGATCAGGGCCCAATATTGTGCTAGGTGTGGAAGCTGTCTTAAAAGCTTGAGGGGATTGAACATGCACAATTTCCTTTTTCTTTTTCTAATGTTTAGTTTATTGATTTTAGAGAGGGAGGGAGGGAGGGAGGAAGGGAGAGAAAGAGAGGAACATCAATCTGTTTCTGTATGTGCCCTGACTGGGGATTGAACTGGCAACCTCTGTGCTCCAGGATGATGCTCTAACCAACTGAGCTATCTGGCCAGGGCTGCACAATTTTGTCTTTCGTTGGCATGCTAATATGTTTATTTATTTTATTTTTCTTTTAATTTTTTTTGTGTGTGACAGAGACGGAAAGAGAGTCAGAGAGAGGGACAGATAGGGACAGACAGGCAGGAAGGGAGAGAGATGAGAAGCATCAGTTCTTCATTGCAGCACCTTAGTTGCTCATTGATTGCTTTCTCATATGTGCCTTGACTGGGGAGCTCCAGTTGAGCCAGTGATCTCACGCTCAAGCCAGTGACCTTGGGCTCAAGCTGGTGAGCTGTGCTCAAACCAGATGAACTCACACTCAAGCCAGCAACCTCAGAGTTTCGAACCTGGGTCCTCCGCGTCCCAGTCCAACCCTCTATCCACTGCGCCCCTGCCTGGTCAGGCCTTGGCGTGCTAATTGGGATTTGCTGGCTCCATCGATGCAGGTCTGTGGAGCCCTAGCACAAGTAAGGAAGGAAGAGTTGGAGGGTTAGGAAGTTCATCCAGACAATAGAAATCATTTCTACTATTTATGGTTCTGGTGCCATATTCTAGTTAGTTAACCTCGATTTTCTAATGCATCCCCAAGGTGGCTTAACATTTAATTCAGAAAACCAAAGTCTCAATTCTGTTTACTGCTCTTTGTAAATTCAGGGGATAGCTGCAGTGAAAAGTAGTAGGGTTTCAAAATTCACATGTTGAAATGATCTAGTTTTTTTTTTTTTGACAGTTGATCTCATTATTTTTTTCCTTGGAAATTTGGTTGTTGGAATGGAATATTATCTACAGAAATTCCGGAGAAAGTTAAGACCAAGTGAGTTAAGAAACGAGCTCTGTAATGTTTTAAAAATACTTTTTGTTCACCTGGGGAATATGTAAGAGCTGTTAAGAGCTGGGTACCCATCGATGCTTCAATGAAACAACACTGTCTCAGGACCTTCGTTTAATCTAGTAGAGAGCCCGAGACCTGAATAGATGAGGACTGTACAATTATACACTTGCTGCATCTACAGGTTATAATGAGGCTGCAGTAGAAGAAGTCCCCATATTGGTCTGGAGGCTTCCTGAAGGCGAGAATGTTTAGGACTACTACATCTAGGCAGTGGAACGGAGGTCTTTCCAGACAGGGGAGATGGCATGTGCAAACCTTAGAAGTGTTCTTTTAAAATTTTTATTAAACATAATACACATACAGGAAAGTGCTAAAAGCAAGAATGTAGGGTTTAATGAGTTACCACAATGTGATGTCTGGGTAGCTACCACCCAGATCATGAAATAGAACATTGCCAGGGGCCCCGAAGCCCCCCTCCTCTCACCCTGATCACTCCTTCCACTCTCCAAAGACAGCCACTCTCCTGACTCAAGGCGAGGTTTGCCTGTTTTTGAACTTCATATAAATAAGGACAGACAGTATGTCACATTTTGTGTCTGTCTGCTTTGCTCAACTTTCTTATTTGAGTGTCATTTATGTTGTTGCATGTAATGCTGGCTCATTTTCATTGCTGTTTATTTTCTATTATACTCTTATGCCACAATGTATTCATTGCTGGATATCTGGGTGGTTTTCCAGTTTGAACCTCTGTTGTAAAAAGGGCTTCTCTGAATATTCTTTTACCTATCTCTTGATGCTCCATGCTCGTGTGCACATATTTTTATACTTTATAGACCTAGAAGTGACGCATGGTCTTTTCAAAGTTACACTCCTACTTTGTTTCATTATCTAGTAATGCCAGAGGTTACACATTTTGTTTCTTTATGCCATTATTGTTCTAGATTTGTGTGATCATTAGGTAATATTTTGACTTATTATTGTTTTGGTTACTCTCTCTACTGGTTTCTAAATTTCCTTTAAAATACAGCTGCTGACTTGTGGGAGGAATTAGAGTCGTGATCCATTGCCAGTGTTCCACTGCTTCCACATTATCTCCAGTGTACATAAACACACCCCTTTGAAGATAATGTTCTGGTGCACTGAAATTTTCCTGAAGCGAGGAGGGAAGTAGGAGTGTTTTGGAGATCGTGTCAGTAGAAGACAACATTGTTTTCAAGTTGCTGAGGCAGTGCTGGAAAATCAAGGAAGCCTCTGATAGTCTTCTTCTCCTTCCCTCTCATACAGGAGATACTAAATTGAGAGATTCTTCATTTGATCCTTTCTGCTGTGTTGAAGAATATAAATAGAGCTATAAAGCATTGTCAGCCTGAGGGTAGCTAAATCCAGGCATGGGTGGGTGTGGAATTTATAAGATTGTAGGCATGCTTTGGTGAACTTTTATCTGTGACTGTCCGGCCATCTGTCTGGCGTAGATTACACTTGGTGTATTTTTTCCCTAAAGAAAGAAGTTGACTTTTTTTTTTTTTTTTTTCATGTTTTAAATCAGGAATCTTAAAGCAAATTTTCTGGCTTTTTGTCTTTGTTCTTTTTTTTTTTTTAATTGGTTTTGGCAACAAACTTCAGAAAGTCCCTGGGAGGTTTATTGAAATATCACAGAAATAAAATGGTGTTTTCAAAAACAAATTGCTTTTAACAGATAGACATATAACCTGTAAAATCTGTTGGGTAGTAATTCTATAGCTTCAAGAATGTTAAGAAACGATTAACCCAGTGGTTCTCAGCCTTCCTTGTACACCTGAGATTTTTAAAAATCCTGATGACCAGGGTTCACCTTAGATCACTTACTTCAGAGGATCTGTGAAAGTTAGGACCCGCGGTGATTGATGTGCAGTCCAGGTTGATAACTTCTGCTCTGTGCTCTGGTCTCCATCTCATGGGTTCTCAGTGCAGTGTGGTCCTCAGACCAGAAGCGACAGCGTCACCTGGGAACTTGATAGAAAAGCAAATTCTCTGGCCCCATTTCAAACACGAGGTGCAGCCCAGCAATCTGATTTAGCAAGCCTTCCAGGTGGTTTTCATGTCTGCTGACACTAGAGAGCCCCTGCGATGGCTCAGTGGTCTCAAGCGTGACTGCCCAGCTAAACCCCCCAGTGGACTTTTTTTTACCAATGCCGGGCCCCAACTGTAGAGATGATGCTTGCATTGGTCTGGGTTGGGTCTGAGCATCGATATGTCTGAAAGCTCCCATGTGATTCTGTTGTGCAGCTAGATTGGAGAACATTGCAGACAGGAAAGTTGAAAAGAGCAGATTTTAAAAGAAGGGATTTTTTTTTTTTTTTTTACAGAGACAGAGAGAGAGTCAGAGAGAGGGATAGATAGGGACAGACAGACAGAAACGGAGAGAGATGAGAAGCATCAATCATCAGTTTTTTGTTGTGACACCTGAGTTGTTCATTGATTGCTTTCTCATATGTGCCTTGACCGTGGGCCTTCAGCAGACTGAGTAACCCCTTGCTCAAGCCAGTGACCTTGTGTCCAAGCTGATGAGCTTTGCTCAAACCAGATGAGCCCGCACTCAAGCTGGCGACCTCAGGGTCTCGAAAGTGGGTCCTCTGCATCCCAGTCCGACACTCTATCCACTGCGCCACCACCTGGTCAGGCTAAAAGAAGGGAAATATTTTAAAGGAAGGAACAGTGAATGGGTTTGTGGCCAGAATGGTACTGAATGAAATGGGAGTATACTGAAGAAGTCAATGATTAATCAAAGTCACAGTCATCAGTGTTTACCTGTTACAGAGCTGAACAAACAAGAATTGCCTTTTGTGACGTCATTTACTTCAGTCAGCACTGGGACTTGCAACCTCCTATGGAGGAAAAGGTGGAGGGGCTGACAAAGAATGAAATGAGAATTAGACAGCACCTGACCTAACATCTGTGTCAAGGATTTGAGTCAGCACCATGACAAATAATCAAACGCACATGTTCTTTTTCCTTCCAGGCAAGCTTGGGCCTTGGTTGGTGTCATTGATGATGGAAGCACTCCTTGCAATGAATCTGTGAGAAACTATGAAAATCATAGTAGTGGAGGAAAGGCTCTTGCCCAAAGAGAATTTTATACTGTGGATGGTCAGAAGTTTTCTGTGACAGCTTACAGTGAATGGCTTGAAGGTAGGCAAGTAGGGTTATACTCTAGTATGACACTGGTAAGTACTGTGACAGATTTTATTCTTTTAAAATGATGTTGTATTCAGATGACATTCCAGGTAGATTTCTCAACTGGTTGAAGGTAAACCTGTAGTTTCTCTACTGTCCTTGATCTTTTAATCTCAATGGTCTTTCTGGACTAGAGAATGAGCTGTTCTAAATTGGGCATCACCAACTGAACTTTGTTCGTGGTTCTTGATTTGTAGAGTGTGGCTAAGTAGTGAAAATAGATTTATTTCCTGGATTAAGTGCTTACTGAACCAGTTTGGGTGTGATATGGTGAACTTTCTTTGTGCTTTGTGATGACGAATGTGATCTTGTAGCTTTATGCCTTCTCTTTATGTAGATGTGTCAGAAAATGCTGCCTTTGAACACACACTGTGCAAACAAACTTTTCATTTTCTTTCTTTTTTTGTGTGACAGAGAGAAAGACAGATAGAGGGACAGATAGGGACAGACAGATAGGAAGGGAGACAGATGAGAAGCATCAATTCTTTGTTGCAGCACCTTAGTTGTTCATTGGTTACTTTCTCATATGTGCCTTGACTGGGGGCTATGCAGACCGAGTGACCCCTTGCTCGAGCTAGCGACCTTGAACTCAAGCTGGTGAGCCTTGCTCAAGCCAGATGAACCCGCGCTCAAGCCTGTGATCTCGGAATTTCGAACCTGTGTCCTCTGTCTGTATCCCATTCTGACGCTCTATCCACTGTGACTCTGCCTCGTCAGGCCAAACTTCTCATTTTTTTAGCAGTCTTCTTCTGATGATGCAGCTAATACCAATTGGAAAACACAGAAAGTATAAAGTAAAAATCAATCTTTAACCCCATCATTTGGAGAGAATTTTTTCTTTTTTGGTGCAAATAATCTAGGATTTTTTAATCTTATGTATGTTTTTCCCTTAGTGTTCATTTTGTCTTAACCTGTTTTTCTCTCTAAATAACATATTATAAAGATATCCCATGTCTTTACATTTTCTTCAATATACTCTTAATTATAAGCCATCTTTCAGAAGAGCTATAATTTGTTTGAATAATGCGTAGCACTGGGTGTGTAGTGTGCTTTTGACATTTTTTCTCTTGATGATGTTCATTGTGTAATGTTTTTACTTATTTACTTTGCTGCCAGATTTTTGGCTTCAGGTATGGTTTGGCAGCCTCCCGTCTGTGCTTGCCCACAACCTTTTTTTCCCAACCAAATATTATACTCAAGTGAATGTGAGATGAGTAAGTAAGAGGTACTTTAATATCTCTAAATATCCAAAATGGCTTCTATTAGACTGGGCTGATAGCTCTGGTTTTAGAAGCAATGTAGCCACGTGTTTACTAAAGTGGATTCCAGTGACAGAATGCCTGGGTTCATATTCCAGCTTTTTCACTTACTCTGTGATGGTGGGTATGTAATTTTAACTTTCTGATGCTCAGTTTCTTTATCTGAAAAATGGGGATAATAATAGAAACTACCACATAGGGCTGCTATGAGTATCCAATGAGAGGAATATGAAGTTTGTTTTTGTTTTTAGCACAGTGTGTATCGTAAGCCCTCAATAAATATTACCTATTTTAATGATGATGCAAGTACCTGCATGACTTGAGTTATAAATAGGTGTATTTTGAATTATAATTAAGGAGAGACTTTTGCTTGAAAACAAACAGATAAGTAGAGTTGTTTTTATGAAATAGGGGTTTTTCACATATTGCCTCTAAGCAACCTTCTGGGTTTGGGGTGAGGGGATGGCAGTATTATGGATGCGGAAGTTGGAAAAAAGCCTCAGCCTTCTGCCTCTAAGACTCCTGCTTCCTCTATCACATCGTGGCCGCCTCTGGCAAAGCCAAGGTGGGTGATAGTCGTTTCTTAGTAGGAATTTGCTAGTACAACTGCTTCCAGAATGATTCCAGGCAAAAGATAATTACTGACAAAGCTCAAGTCAACACTTCCTGTGTGGGAAATTTTGTTTTTATTTCTACATTACTGATGACTATTCATTTCTGGAAGAGGGTAACATGCTAGCTTTCTGGAATAGGATATTGTTGTGTCTCATGTTCTCAGTGACTCTTACTTTCTGGAAGAGGTGGCAGTTCTCTTCAGGAAGGAGGGAGGATGAACTTACTTCCATTCATACTTCCAGTTCATTGGTGCTGATAGGAGATAATCTTAGGCAGGATTTTCTTCTAAAGCCAGAAAAAGACATGAGGAATTACTAAATAATAAAGATCTTCCCCATCTTACCTTCTGGATTAAAAACAAAACAAAAAACAAATTCTTTTTTTTTTTTTTTGTATTTTTCTGAAGTTGGAAACGGGGAGGCAGTCAGACAAACTCCCGCATGCGCCCAACCGGGATCCACCCGGCACGTCCACCAGGGGGCGATGCTCTGCCCATCTGGGGCGTCGCTCTGTTGCAACCAGAGCCATTCTAGTGCTTGAGGCAGAGGCCACAGAGCCATCCTCAGCGCCCGGGCCATCTTTGCTCCAATGGAGCCTTGGCTGCGGGGGGGGGGGGGGGGGATGAGAGAGATGGAGAGGAAGGAGAGGGTGACGGGTGGAGAAGCAGATGGGTACTTCTCCTGTGTGCCCTGGCTGGGGATCGAACCCGGGACTCCCGCACGCCAGGCCGACGTTCTACCACTGAGCCAACCGGCCAGGGCCAACAAACAAATTCTAATGATCATTAGGGACAAAACTTACTTATTTAGTTTTTTTTTTTTAAGGATTTTAGCTTAAAATCATCCTTGTCATCTTTTTTAAAGCATTAATGAAATTTATATGAAATTTTTATGGCCCTGGCTGGTTGGCTCAGTGGTAGAGCGTTGGCCCAGCATGTGGATATCCTTGATTTGATTCCTGGTCAGAGCACACAGAGAAGTGACCGTCTGCCTTTCCCTCCCTCCATCTCCCCATTCTCTCCCTCTTCCCCTCCCACAGCCAGTGGCTGGATTGGTTTGAGCATGACCTTTGTTTGGCCCCAGGTGCTGAGGATAGCTTCATTGGAGCACATTAGCTTCAGGCACTAAAAATAGCTTGGTACTTGAGCATTGGCCCCAAATGGGTTTGGGGCTCATTCAGGAGTCGGCCTCACTATCTCCCCTCCTCTTACCTAAAAGAATAAAAGGTTAGCTGTTCTTATTATAAGTTATATTTGAACAAAATTCTATGATAGGCTTTAGTCTTAGATACAATAAACATATTAAAAATGAACTTTACATTTATTAGGTCTCTTTTTTTTGTTGCTTAGTAGAAAAAAAAAAGCAGGATAGGCCACAGTTTCAAGGGATAGAATTGAAGACTTGCTCAGATTAGGTTTTATCAGGATAGTTGGCTCAAGACTATAAGGAAAGCTGTATTATTCCTTGCTCCATGCCTGAACTTCCCTCCTTCTGATTTCCCTAGCTTTGTAAGTGTGTTCTTTCACTCATGTTATTGTTTTTTAACGTCATTGTCTTACAGGAGCACCAGATAGGTGTGTTATATTCTGGTTGGGGGTTGAGGGGGCTCTCTCCTCCTGGCACGATCTATATTTGCACCTTTTAATGACATATCTCCAGAGTGACTTCCACATGGTTACCATTAGTAAAAAATTCTTGACTCGTGTTTATTTAACTGTTGATTTATTAGTCAGCAAGAGGGTCAATATAAAAAGGAAACAATTCTTACTAATGCATCACTTTCTTTCTTGCTTTTTTGGTTTAGGTGTTTCTCTTTCAGGTTTCCGGGTGGAAGTTGTAGATGGAGTGAAGCTTCATCTGCTTGATGATGTCAGTAGCTGGAAGCCTGGAGATCAGATCGTGGTTGCAAGCACAGACTATTCCATGTACCAGGCCGAAGAGTTCACACTTCTTCCCTGCCCTGCGTGTAGCCGTTTCCAGGTCAAAGTCAAAGGTATCAGACTGCTCAGAGTGCTTTTTGGGAAACACTCTTTTCTTAGGATTTGATTCCTGGAGTTATATTTTTCCCCCAGTCACCACCACCATCACCGTGTTTCATGCTTGTATTTTTGTTTAATAAAAGGTGCAGACTTAGTGGATCAATTGTTTTCCAAGGTTCTTTCCAACTTCTTTTTAATTTCCCACTGTCAAATAATAGTAAGCCCAACCATTCAGTGAGATTCATTTATTAATAACTGTCTTCTTAATTAGAAAAAAAAATTCCTTGGTTTTTTAATGCCTACTTCCTTGGGAAAAACTAAATCTTATAATGGACCCAAAAAGGTATTTTAGTTTAAGACTACCTTTCCGGCTGTAGTCTTTAATAATATGTCTATTGAGGTAGAGCACTGCACGGTGAGACTCTTATGGAAACTGTGTTTAGAAAGAATGGGTGGCATCTATCAGTTACTTATTCTGAGCCTGGTTATAGACAGAGCTTCCTCCTGCATCACCTCAGTTATGGACCTCACTGTTTATTTCACTCATTATTTTGCTTTCCTTGCTTCTGTCTTCAAGATTAGACATTTATGATACAAAACCAGAACTTATAGTAACTATTTGATACTCACTCAGTGGGTAATTTAGAGCTTTGAAATTTAAGCAAGAGTTTTTGCTTTGGAAAAGATAGGATGATAGGCTGGCTCAGTTGGCACTTTCTGTGCTTCCGCGTTGTACTTTTCCTTGTTGATAATACAGAGCATAAGCAGAAAACAGGAAAACCCAGAAAACTGTGGTGTCATCTGGCCTTAATTTTGTTTGGAAATTCCCACTCTTGTTAACAAGTCTAAATGATAATGAATCTCCATGATCTCAACTCCTTGATTTACTTGCATTTCCCCCCCCCCCCTGAGTTTATATCATTAAAACATCAGAGAGAATCTCACTATTGAAGTTTTTCTAATTTCTAATCAAGGTGGGGATTTACTTATTTATTTATTTAATTTTTTTAGCGAGACATGGAGACCCATAGGGACAGAGAGACAGGAAGGGAGAGATGAGAAGCATCAATTTTTTTGTTGTAGCTCCTTAGTTGTTCATTGATTGCTTTCTCATATGTGCCTTGACTGGGGGTGGGAGGCTCTAGTTGCCAGTGACCCCTTGCTCAAGCCAGCAACCTTGGGCTCTAGCCAGCAAGCTTTGGGCTCAAGCCAGTGACCATGGAGTCATATCTATGATCCCATGCTCAAGCCGGTGAGCCTGCACTCAAGCCAACAAACTTGGGGTTTTGAACCTGGGTCCTCTGTGTCCCTGGATGATTCTCTATCTGCTGCTCTACTGCCTGGTCAGGCTCAAGGTAGGACTTGAAAAGAATGCATAGTAATATTAAAGTAAGAAGTAGGAAAGCAAAGGTGGTAATTTCTGTACTGTTAATGAATAATACAGGTTACTTCAGCTTTGCAGTAGAAACAAAACCAACTGTCATTAACATCTATAAAACCATGCATTTGGACTCACCATGCATTTTGTTCTTCATGTGTCCTCAGGGGAGTGGACTAAAAGTGTATTAACAAGATTAAGCAAAGAAAAAAGAAAGCTCAGATACAGACCACAAGAGGAGATAATAAAGGTCAAAGTCGGGTGGGGGATAGAAGAAGCTAAAAGAGGGGAAAATGGTGACAGAAGGAGACTTAACTTGGGGTGGTGAACACACAATACAATATACAGTTGATATGTTGTAGAATTGTACATATGAAACCTGTATAATTTTATTAACCAATGTCACCCCAACAAATTCAATTAAAATTTTATATAAAAATAGAAAAAATAAGCTTATGGATAGAAAGCAGAGAGAAAGAATATGGATTCTTAAGTAGGTTCCAAATTATTGGTGCTGTTCAAGAAAGAATTGAGCTACTTCAGGGAGGAGCAAGCTCTGTAGGTAGAATTGACAGCTGGTAGTAAGTGTTTAAGCATTTAGTGGGTGGTTCAGCTAAATCTTTAATATCTTTACTTCCTGGGATTCTGTGAGTCTGAGGTCTTAAAGAATGGAAGCAGATGATAAATTTTGATAATGTGTTGGGGTTATAGAATACACATGACTGTCTTTTTGACATAAATTTCATGTTTTCTTTGTTCCAATGTTCTTTTTCCCTTGCCCACATCAACCAGAAACCCCTCAGTTCTTGCATATGGGTGAGATCATAGATGGTGTGGACATGAGAGCTGAGGTTGGAATTCTCACCCGGAATGTTGTAATCCGAGGAGAAATGGAAGACTCATGCTATGCTGATAACCAGTGCCAATTCTTTGATTATGATACCTTTGGGGGACATGTCACGGTAGGCAGAAGGATTTGATGAGTTCTTTGAAATCTTGGTTGCTAAATATATTTGAAAAAACTTCAAAGTTTTGGAATGAGATCTAAAAAGATATTAAAGGGAAATCACATTTTATTTCTCTACCAAATGACAAAGAGCAGATTTTAGATAATTAAAAGAAAGTTTATATCTTCATTTAGTTGACCTGAAGGAAGCCATTTAAGAAGAATTGTCTTATGAAGAATTAAATCAATATATTGGGGCCTGGCCACTTGGCTGAGTGGTAGATCATCAGCTTGGCATATGGAAGTCCTGGGTTTGATTTCTGATCAGGGCACACAGGAGAGGCAAGCATCTGTTTCTCCACCCTTCCCCCTTCTTTTTCTCACTGTCTCTCTCTCTTCTACTCCCACAGCCATGGCTCAAATGATTCAAGCAGGTTGACCCTGGGCGCTGAGGACCCAAGGTTCCATGGCCTTGCCTCAGGTGCTGAAATAGCTTGGTTGCCAAGTGTAAAGCCAGTAGTTGCAGCCAACATCACAGCTGCCTGGCCAGTGCAGGTTCAGGTTTGATTCAGATTGATCATAAAGAAATTGTGGAGCCAAAAACTGGTGGTCCATTTTCCTTTAT
Organism: Saccopteryx leptura; assembly: GCF_036850995.1. NCBI lineage: Eukaryota > Metazoa > Chordata > Mammalia > Chiroptera > Emballonuridae > Saccopteryx > Saccopteryx leptura. The sequence goes on from NC_089504.1 coordinate 55,850,323, forward strand.
TTTAGACTTGTACCGGCCAACGAGTAAAAAACACGTGGGGCATCAAAACCCACTCTTTCCGGTTTCTTCCTAGAATCAAAGGCTTCCACCTCACCAGTCTTATTCACCTCTGTTCCCCATCTCCTTCTCCTGTGTAAACTGGCTTTTCCTTCAGCATTCTGCCATCTTGGCTACCTCATCTCCTCCATGTGGCCGCCCTGCCCTGCTACAACATAGGCTCTTCCTCTCTACAAGGATGTGGCCACTCTCTCCAAAATAGCCTCCTAGGTCCTCCTTTCAAAACCTTTTGGTACGAAAGCCCTCCCCCAAAACACATTAGCATAATCAAGTCCCTTCCCAAGGAAGAAGGGCAATTAGCTGTATCATGTAAGAGTAGTGGCTATCTTTAACAGAGTGAGTATAAACTAAGTTAATCTGTCTGACACCAAGCCAAGGAGTGGCAGCCCCAGGTGGGCAGAGCACCACCATCTAGTGGGCTTGCCAGGTGGAGCCCAGCCAGGGCACATGTGGGAGTCTGTCTCTCAGCCTCTCCGCCTCTCACTTAAGAAAAAAAATCAGTATATTGGGAAGAAGCAATTATACAGAGACAAAAAAAAATAATCTTGGTGTGAAAGAATCAATTGGTTCTTTTTAAGACATTATTAAGCAACATGCAAATGCAAAATATGTTTATGTCAAAATATTTTTATATGTAGATTTTTAGTCTGTAAAAGTATTGAGTGGTTATTATGTAGTAAGCTTTGCTCTGTGCACTAATTTATTAAACTTTTGAGCTGCATATTGGCTGCCGTTGTTTTAATATCAGTTTTTGTGTGATAAGTGGGCTATGCTTGTTAGTAACATTTCTGTTACACTGATTTCTGAAATGTTGGTCTAGGTCCAGGGTAGTCATCCTTTTTATACCTACCGCCTACTTTTGTATCTCCGTTAGTAGTAAAATTTTCTAATCACCCACTGGTTCCACAGTAATTGTGATTTATAAAGTAGGGAAGTAACTTTACTTTATAAAATTTATAAAGCAGAGTTACAGCAAGTTAAAGCATATAATAATAATTACTTACCAAGTACTTTGTCAGATTTTCGCTGTTTGCCAGAATAAATCTTTATAAAACAACTTATGATAGTTAAATCTATCTTTTTATTTATACTTTGGTTGCTCCGCTACCGCCCACCATGAATGCTGAAATGCCCACTAGTGGGCGGTAGGGACCAGGTTGACTACCACTGGTCTAGGTTATTTCTTTGCTTTTTAGTAGTATGATTGAAAATCCAGTGTTTAAAAATATTGAAAGCCCTAATTGTGTTTCACAGGAATTTTTTAAAAGAACTGAAATGGTATATGCTAACAAATATTGAGGGACAGTTTAAAAATAACTATTTTTCAAACTGTAGTGGAAGTTATGGAAATAAATAACAACATGAGACTGGAACTCACCAGAATATTTGAACAAATCTAAATACACATACAGAAATTATTTCTGTAGTTTTTCTGGTTACATTTCCTTTTGTTCTTAGTAAGATGCTATTTCTATAGCTCTTTAAAGCAATCACTTATATAAAGGCACATTTGCTAAATTATTAGCTGGGGATCTAGGGAAAAGAGGATGGGAAAGACAATCAATGTTTTTCTATATATTCTCCTTCAGACATTTCCTATTAAAATAGATTTTGCTATTTTCCTATAATGAAATATATCATCTCACTTTTGATTACTGTGTCTTACAGATAAGGAAAAATTTTACTTCAGTCCATCTTTCCTATGTGGAATTGAAACACATGGGCCAGCAGCAGCAGCTGGGGCGGTACCCGGTTCATTTTCACCTGTGTGGAGACGTGGATTATAAAGGAGGGTACAGACCCGCAACATCTGTGGACGGACTGTCCGTTCATCACAGCTTCTCCCGGTGCATCACTGTGCATGGCACCAATGGCTTGCTGGTAAGCCTGTTATGTTGCTCCATATTATGGAAGCAGTTACTTCTTAAATCTCATGAATCCTCAGTTTATAGAAGTAAGCTTTGCTCCCACCCTCACCACATGCCTTATTTTACTCTATCCTGCTTTTACGTAGAACTTTGTTTTTTGTGCAAAGGCAGCCCTCTTTTTTTAGCTATGCAAATTATTCTCTAAAGAGCAATGAAACCTGACCTTTGGCTTTGCCTCTTCAGATAAGATTGAAAGTTCTTTTTGCATTTGTACCCAGCATGCTACACTGAATAGCACTTGTTACTCCAACCACACTCAATCTTGTTACCAATGATATTATACACTTGTATTTCTGCAGATAAAAGACACCATTGGGTTTGACACACTAGGTCATTGTTTCTTTTTGGAAGATGGTGTTGAACAGAGAAATACTTTGTTCCACAATCTGGGACTCCTCACCAAGCCAGGCACCCTCCTCCCCACCGACAGGAATAACACCATGTGCACCACAATGCGAGAGAAAGTGTTTGGAAATTATATCCCTGTGCCTACCACTGACTGTATGTGAGTAATTGGCTGAGAGAAAAACTCATATGTGTTGGTTAAAGTCTTTGAGTATTGGGGAAGATTTTAGTAGGGAGGATTTTTCATGATAAATATTTAAATCACCTTAAAAATGCCTTGCAGGGCTGTTTCAACTTTCTGGATTGCTCATCCCAACAATAATTTGATTAATAATGCAGCTGCAGGCTCACAGGTAAATAACACTGAAGTGCTTTCAGTTTTTTTGTTGTTGTTGTTCGTGTTTATAAATATTCTTGGATATGGGTGTTATGCTACGGCCATAATGCAGTGTGTGGCAATCTGTCTCCAGCATTGTATTGTTTTCTGGTACTACTTGTATAGATGAGAGCAGGATGTGGTTGAGTGCTTCTTTTCTTTTAAATCACTTATGCCAGTTCTTATCATTCATCAATAACCCTTTTAAGCCCCTAAGGCATCTTATCTCAGCCCTAGCTCAGGATGTCTTACACGCCTTAATCCTTTCTGTCTCTGAGCCTCCCCTCTACGTGGGGTCTCTGACTCTCGTGTATGTGGGGTTCTCATACATATGTATGTATTGAATTTGGTGATTTTCTTGTGCTGATCTCTCTCATGTCTATTTGCTTATTAGACCAACCAGAAGAACATGAGGGTAGAGGGAAGTTTGTTCCTTCCCCCACAATAGCTACAAGTCATAATAAAAACTGTACATAATAAAATGTTTTAACTTTTTATAGTATGAGATTAATTTTATAATGCTGTTAATTTTTTTATTTAGAAATTAAATTTAATGGGGTGACATTGATCAATAAGTGTACATAAGGTTTCAGGTGAACATCTGTATAGCATTTGAACTGTTGACTGTATTGTGTGTCCATTGCCCAATGTCAAGTCATTTTCTATCCCCATGTATTTGTACCTCTTTGCTCCAGTCTACCCATCCCTTTCCTCTCCCCTCCCCCTGGTAACCACTTCATTTTTATCTATGCCCATGAGTCTTAGTTTTATATCCCACCTATGTGTGAAATATATAGTTCTTAGCTTTTTCTGATTTACTTATTTCACTCAGTATAATGTTCTCAAGGCCCATCCATGTTGTCATAATCAAACTAAAAAACTTCTGCACAGCGAAAGAAACCAACAACAAAACCAAAAGGCAAGCAACCAAATGGGAGATGATACTTAAAACAACAGCTCCAATAACAGGTTAATATCCAAAATATATAGAGAACTCACAAGACTAAGCAACAAATAAGCAAACATCCAATTAAAAAATGGGGAGAGGACCTGAAGAGATACTTCTCCCAAGAAGACATACAGATGGCCAACAGATTATATGAAGAGATGCTCATCTTTGCTAGCTGTTAGAGAAACACAAATCAAAATTACAATGAGATACCACCTCACCCCTGTTAGATTGGCTATTATCAACAAGACAGGTAATAACAAGTGTTGGAGAGGCTATGGAGAAAAAGGAACCCTCATTCACTGCTGGTGGGAATATAAACTAGTACAGCTATTATGGAAGAAAGTATGGTGGTTCCTCAAAAAATTAAAACTAGAACTACCATATGATCTGTTTAATTTTTTAATCAGTGAAGCAATCAAACATTTAAGAATCTTCATATTTCACTAAAATATTTTTAATAAAAATATTTAAGTTAGTTTGAAATGTTGAATAATTTCTACATCATGAATTTTATTGAGACATGTCATTTAAATTTAGCTCCACTTGCCATTTTTAAGTTTTCAACTTGTTTAATTTTTGCCCACCAAATGGATAATAGACAAACTATACGTCAGTATTAAACACCATGTTGTAAAAATGAGAAAAAGACATGGCCACAATCAAAATTAAATAAATAATTATGTAACTGTACCAATAAAATGATGTTGGCAACATTAAAAAGAATTGTTTATGCCAGTTAGTGTTTGTGAATATAGTAAGACATATAGATGCCAAGTGGAGGAAAAGAAGTCTTATAATCTCTAGGGTTATCACGTTATCTCCAGAGTATAGTTTTAGTGTGTGATAGATAGATAGTCTATCTGACTTCTCATATTTAAGTCAGGTGTGGCCCAGTAACTCAAATCATTGTAGTATTCAGTGTTGATAAACAAAGAAAGCTTTATAGCTTTTCTTTATGGGAGTGCATTATTCTGTAGAATGCTATGACAGTTGTCACTTGGGTCCAGGGGCTCATCCTCTTCTTAATCATGCACACTTGGGGATTTCATCTCCTTGGTAAAGCAGCTGTACTTAACTGTGTGGCTTTTATTAACTGTGTACCTTGAATTGTTTCACAAACAGAATAACTTAAACGAATAAATGAACTATTTTTCGGATGGCAGAAATGTCCCCTGGATAAGCTTGGAGAAATTTACTTTTCTAATTGAGTGTGATTTAAAATTGCTAATTTATAATACAAAAAAGAAAACAGTAAGACATACTATTACAATTATATCTGTGCTGAAAATTGCAGTACAGAAATAATGAGCTTTAAAGCAGTACTGAAATACTTATGTTTCTACATCATGGCTAATAATATTTTAAGTAGGAAAGAAATACTTACCATTGTCTTTTTAGGGTGAAGTAAAAGATCAGTTGCAGGGAATATTTCTTTGAGATGAATAGAATACAGGCAATCTTTAGGTGATGGTAGAATTTACATTCATGATTTTCCCTAAAAACATAAAATTCTAATTCGACAGGGCAGAGACCTGGACATTTAATTATTGCGGATTTTCATTCATTAATTTTTCATCAAATATTTGTCATGCCCATATAGGGTTTGTGTTGAGAGTTTCTAATTGGAAGATGAGTTTTTGGGTAAAGATGACCAAGGGGTTGATAAGTAGCCTTACCCCAGATTCAGAGCAGAGGAACAGCCAGAGAAGAGATTCCTTTCACCTATTTTCAGAAATCATGGGTTGAAGATCAGAGCAAATTGAAAATAGTCCCTGAAAAATGTAAGATGAGGTTGCCAGAAACCCTTTTTGGGGTTCATGTGAGAAAATAATAAAAGTCTATCTCCTGTATGTTCTTCTTCCTTTCCATTTTGTTTGTTCTTCCTTTTCTCTCTAGAAAAACTGTTCCAGTAAAGCTCATGTTTTGGCAAGGGTTTCCCCCCCAAAGTCAACCAAACTGTTTCTAGTTGTACCTTTCCACTGCCTTTCACAAAGCTCCCTTGACACTGTGCTGTTTACCTGGAAACTACCTGCTTCCTGATACCCCTTTATTCCTCCTCCGCTCCCACCCCACCCCCACCCCATCCAACACCATTGCACCCTGGAGGCTTTGCTGTGCCTCAGCTTATAGGGCTCTGGTACGGAGCCGTTTTCACAACCCTCCACGTCTTCTTCCATGGTTTGGTTTGTGCCACAAAGAGTAGAGGTGGTAAATATATTTTTCAGAATATTTTGTTTTAAAACCCATTGATACATTAATGGGAAAATGTTAACTATTACATACATTTTGGTGTGTAGATACTATTGCTTTTCATAATTCCTCTCTCCTCTGTGCTCCCAAAGGACATTTTGTTACAGCTATATAGTACTTACTACATGTGTTTTAGTTCTGTCTGTATTTCTTATTAAACTATGAATTCTTTGAGAACAGTTTTACTGTACAGCTGGCATAGAGCGGACACTAAATAAATATTTGCCAAATTTGAATAAGTACCATACTTTCTGGACTGTAGGTTTAAGTTTCAACAACTATTTAATCAAAGTTCTATCAGGTGAAGCTGTCCTTCACATTGGGGTGGTTTTTAATTGAATTGTAAAATAAAACATTATCACAGAGATTAAGAGCATTTACCTTTGATTTTTATGTCTCATTTTGAGTGTCAAAAATTTTTAAACTGTTCTGTTCCTGTTGAGGTCAATAATACTGAAATTGAATAGACAGGATTCAGACTGAGACAGCATCCCGATTCATGCGTGTGGTAGATTTTTTTACCTTGGCAGAAATTTGCCTCAGGACAGGAAGGACATTGGAGTTTGAAAGAAGTCAGTGAGCTCTGCTTGTTAGCTGATAGTTGTTTAATAGGTCTGACTCATCTATTAATTGGGTTTGGAGGTAAACAGAAAAACCCATATTGCTGAAAGGCTGTGCTGTCCTGGTCACATGGAAGGATGGAAGGCTTGTTTAGTTCTAATTCTGTATAACTTTTTAAAGTAGATAATAATGGGAAAATTATTTTGAAAAAATATTTTTGCTGTCAGTCAGTTATTTCTGTCTTTTGTCCAATCCTGCAAGCAAAATAAATTTTTTTTTTCCAAACATGATATAACTGCGTTAAGGGTGCTAGATGAGTATACAACTTTTTTTTTTAATTAAGAGAGAGGAGGGGAGGCAGAGAAACAGACTCCCGCATGCTCGCCAACTAGGATCCACTCGGCAAGCCCACTTGGGGCAATGCTCTTCCATTCTGGGATGTTGCTCCATTGCTCAGCAACCGAGCTTTTAGCGCCTGAGGTAGAGGCCCTGAAGCCATCCTCTGTGCCCCTGGCCAACTCTCTCCAATGGAGCCATGGCTGCAGGAGGGGAAGAGAGAGAGAGAGAGAGAGAGAAGTGAGAAGTGAGGGGGGGAGAGGTGGAAAAGCAGATGGGTGCTTTTTCTGTGTGCCCTCACCTGGAATTGAACCTGGGACTTCCACATGCCAGGCTGATGCTCTACCACTAAGCAAACCAGCCAGGGCCAAATGTACAGCTTTTTATAGTCAATTCTTAACCTGAAACAATGCATGGTTAGTGTTAGAAAGATTAAACTTGCTTGTAAAGTACTTAATTTATAAGGGTGTTTAATAGAGTGGCTTTATGAAAGAAGGCTTTTAATGATCCTGCCCTTTAATTATAGGATGCTGGAATATGGTATCTATTTCACAAGGAACCTACTGGGGAGTCCAGTGCATTGCAGCTTTTACCGAAACCAGAACTTACTCCATTGGGTATATTTTATAACAACAGGGTCCATTCAAGTTTTAAGGTAGGTTCCTAAGTTGTTTTTTTTTTAATTAAAATTTATTGGGGTGACACTGGTTAACATACTTATACAGGATTCAGTTGCCCAATTCTTCAACAAGTTTCTAAGTTTTAACAAACAGTATATATCATTTATACAGGGTAAAGAATAGATTACTGTGTTTACAACTATGAAATGTCAGTTTTAGGTAGACCTTGTCATTAGAGAAAGTAATTTGTGATTAAAGAAGTAGACTCCTAACCCTTTCATATTAAGGATATATATATACAGTTTTCTATTTAAACCCACAGGAGTATACCCTAACATGCACATGCGTATGCAGCCTGAATATCACACAAGAATATAGGTGAATACACACATGCTCATGCATTTGGAATAATTATAATAATGGACTTGATTCATGAGTCCTCATCCTCTTCCTCTCTTCCTTTCACTTTCTTTCCAGTCTTTAATATCATTATATGTTTCTAGGGATTCACACATTAGTTTATGTGCTTCTGAGGGTTAAAAGGCATATGTCCTCTCTTAGTGCTGCTGGAGTGTCCTATGGACCTTTAATACTAATTACGTAAATAGTAAAATATTGTTTAAGAACATTTGACCTAATTTAAAATGATGCAGGCCAACTAAACTAAAGGCCACTTAGGAGCTCCAATTTCCATAGTATTTGGCACTCATCCCACACCATCCAGTGGTAAATACCTCTGGTTCATTTCTTGCTCACAAGGCACTTTGATATTTTCATTGTATGCTATGCACCAAGATTCTTTACCCCGATGATATCCACATCAGAGTTCAGTGAATACTTGCTGATTATGACACTCAGTAGCCTTTAAAAACTTTGAGTGTGTTATCATGTGAAGAGCTTGGAATCACTTGATACAGACTTGAGGGAGGAAATAAAATTTACACAGCATTATGATTTTTGTGAGCTGATTAGTTGATTAATGATAATCATTATTGAAAGTAACATTTCAAAGTGGAAATCTGCAAAATTTTCTGATTACATGTGGTATAAGAAATATACCTCATTCTGATTTTAAGAATGTATCATGAGGACATATAGTTATCTACTCCATTAATAAGAATATTAGTTCTGAATAATGAGTAGATAATTAAGTTTTAATTTGTTAAATTTTCCCTGGCCAGTTGGCTCAGTATTAGGGCGTCAGCCTGGCGTGTGGAAGTTCCAGATTTGATTTCCGGTCAGGGCACACAAGAGAAGCGCCCATCTGCTTCTCCACCCCTCCACCTCTCACTTCTCTCTCTCTCTCTCTCTCTCTCTCTTCTCCTCCTGCAGCCATGGTTTGATTAGAATGAGTTGGCCCCAGACGCTGAGGATGGCTCCGTGGCCTTTGCCTCAAGTGCTAAGAAGAGCTCAGTTGCTGAGCAATGGAGCAATGCCCTAGATGGGCAGAGCATCACCCTCTAGTGGGCTTGCCAGGTGGATCCTGGTCGGAGTGCATGCAGAAATCTGTCTCTGCCTCCCCTCCTTTCACTGAATAAAAAAAAATTGTTAAATTTGGGACTATCCATTATGAAACCCCTAGTAGTCAAAGGAAATTGAACCCCTTGAGTCCACAGAGAGGAACCTGTCAAATATAAATCAGTCATAAGTACACAGAAACTGACCTCCGTGGCTTTGGTTGCTCATGTGTTCCAAACCTAGTCTAGGTCAATCATATCGATGTGACTGTACCATTTGAATGTCTCAAGGTCACATAAACAAAATGTGTTTAAAATTGAAATTCTTATTTTTATCAGCAGACCCATTCCCATACATGTTTTAGTGAATGAAACCACTAGCCACTTAATTGCCTAAACTAGAAATGCATGAACGTTTATTATACTGTCTCCTTCAGACACTTTGTTAATTACTAAATGGTGTCAATACTATTTAATAAAAAATTTTTACTCTTTTCATTTTTTCCTATTACTACCACCACAGACTAGGTCATCTTTGTTTCTCTTCTGGGTTACTGCCCTTATCTTTTTATTACTTTTTTTTTTTTTATTATTAAGTGAGAGGCGGGGAGGCAGAGAGGCAAGAGACAGATTCCTGCATGCACCCCAACTGGGATCCACCTGGTAAGCCCCTACAGGGTGATGCTCTGCCCATTTGGGGCTGCTGCTCTGTTGCTCAGCAACCGAGTTATTTCAGCACCTGAGGCAAGGCCATAGAGCCATCCTCAGAGCCCAGGGCCAACTTGCTTGACCCATTTGAGCCATGGCTGTGAGAGGGGAAGTGGTGGGGGAGGGGTGGAGAAGCAGATAGTCACTTTTCCTGTGTGCCCTGACTGGGAATCAAACCCAGGACATCCACACCCCGGGCCAACACTCTACTGCTGAGCCAACCAGGCAGGGCAGCCCTCATCTTCTACCTTAGCTCTTATGTCTTTCTTTGGCACTTTTCAATCTTATTCTTCTTGAAGATGGAGTATTCTTTTCTTAAAATGTAGTTGATCATGTTACTTTTCTTAGAAGTCCCATCGCCTTGACTCTTCAGTGTATCAGCCCTGTATCATGTGCCATTTGCTTCTTTCTCCTTCCTTACCTTTCCCCCTCCATCCATTTCCTCCAGTCCACCTAACATTTCTTTTGTTCTCAGGTATTCCATGCCTTCTCTCATCTCCAGAATTTTTGTACACACGACTCCCTTGACTCCTTGCATCCGAGTGCGCTAGCTGCCTTCACACTCCCTGCCCCTCATCCTCAGCCTGTCCTTTTGTGTGGTTAATTCCTCCCCATCCTTCAAGGTTCAGCTTTAGGGGCCACTTATTTTAGGAGACATGTCCTGGATCTGCTCACTCCCACCTTCGCCAAGGGTCTTGTCGTGGGCCTTTCTTATGTGCTGCCGCAGCGTCATCTTATTTCCTGTATCATATGCTTGTCATACTGGATTGTACTTTTTTTTTTTAATTGCACGTCTTCCTGCTAATTTATGTGTCAATAATAGCAAAGACCTTAATTTTCTTGTTAATGTATAATGCTTGGTGCCAACTACAAGGTAGGCACTACATAAATATTTGCAAATGACAGAATGAGTAAAATTATAAAAATACCCAGGAAAGTAGCTGTTTGCATGATACCTGTGCTTTGCTGTTTATTCCTTCCTGCTTTTCTCTTATTTTTTTTTTTGTAGATGCAATAACCTAAAACTTATTTTACGAATCATTGTATACATAAATATAACTTGGGATTCATATTTATTTCAGTCCATTATTATATTTTCCAGGCTGGCTTATTTATTGACAAAGGCGTCAAAACAAGCAATGCTAGTAGTGCTGACCCACGGGAATACCTCTGTTTGGATAACAGTGCAAGGTAGAGCCGGTCCTTTGAAATAACACTCAAGCATATCTTGCCAGAGCAAAACTTTCTGACTTAAGCCATTGTGTTCTTTTCTCCAGTAAGACATTTAAAATGAAGTTATTCTGCTGTCTTAGGGCCTTGGCCAGGCTTTTTAATCCTTTTTCCTTTTGTAAGTCGATGCTAGAGCTGCAGAAGGAAAAAGAAAAAGATATGTCATAAAAGGTTTCAAATTTGGTCTAAAGTACAATATGATTCATTGAAATACAAGTTAAGCTTAGTTTTAGTGTAATTCATGAAAACCAAAGCATACAGAATTTATTGTTAGCGGTCAGAATGGAACATTGCATGAAGTCTGTTTCAAAGGGAAAGCTAGTTCTGGTTTAGTCATTTGTAGTCTCAGATTCACGTCGTAGCTGGGATCTGTGTTACTCTCCTTTATAACCACAGAATGTGGTTGGGATGTGGATCAGCCTTTCAACAAAGTTCTTTTATAGGCTATATGAGAGCCAAAATAAATAAAATGTCTCCAATGGAAAAACAATTTTCTGGACAAGATGGCAACTTAAATTCATATTCAGTAGGAACTGTCATTTTTTCATACTTTGTGTTGATTGACCAACTTAAGATGTAAGGAGCTAGGGTCTGTTGATAGACATTTAAGAAAAGGATGCCAGGCTTGATTCTTAGGAGCCACACTGTCAGTCAGTGAGCTAATTTCGGGTGAGGCAGGATCCGGATGACACAGTAATATAGAATGAGGTCAGGAGAAAACTAGGGAAAGTATGCTCAGTAAATTTACTCATCAGGATCTCTTAAAGGTCAAGTTGAGCATGAAATATTTTAAGGCAATGATTAGGCAGGGTTTGAGAAGTTGCAAAACTGTGGGTGTTATTAAATAAAACACAAGGTAGTGTATACCATATAGCTGAGCAAGATATGAAATTGAAAACCAAAGGAAATGAACTTAACATGAAAAAGTAGCAATGGAGATGACAAATTATCAACCAAGAAGAGAATTTTATTTGGCAAAACAGAGAATTTTTTGCTAGATGGTTGCTGCTACTTCTTCGATTTTAGAGAATTTGTTATAACTGGTCTGTGTACATTGTTAAGTTAGTATTAGTAGAAAAATCATAAACACAATAAAATTGATTCTCTTCCCTACCTTAAAAAATATGTGTGTATGTATGAATGGATGGATGAGGAAATATATTTCAGAATCCATTGATATTTTAATTAGACTTGACAATAAAATTGTTTCTCTTTAATATTAGCCTGAGAAGTTTCCTTTTTTTAAAATTTTTTTTAATTTTTAATTTAATTAATTATTTATTTATTTACAGAGATAGAGAGTCAGAGAGAGGGATAGATAGGGACAGACAGACGAAACAGAGAGAGATGAGAAGCATCAATCATCAGTTTTTTGTTGCGACACCTTAGTTGTTCATTGATTGCTTTCTCATATGTGCCTTGACTGTGGGCCTTCAGCAGACCGAGTAACCCCTTGCTCGAGCCAGCGACCTTGGGTTCAAGCTGGTGAACTTTGCTCAAACCAGATGAGCCCGCGCTCAAGCTGGTGACCTCGGGGTCTCGAACCTGGGTTCTCTGCATCCCAGTCTGATGCTCTATCCACTGCACCACCGCCAGGTCAGGCCCAAGAAGTTTCTTTATGGGATGTGTGTGTATGATATTATGATAAGGGTCATTTTTCCTCTGTTCTCTGTTATTTCTTTTAGTAGTTTATAAATACATACATCTTGGGTAAGGAGCTAGGCTCCATTTGAAAGTTGTTATTTGAAAAGACCTGATAATGGAAGAGAGTAACAAGGCATTTAGCAGCCTGTGTATATATGTATTTAATTTTGTTTAAGCTAATGTATGGAATGTGCCCACATGCATTTATGCAGTCTAGACATGAGTAAAAATGACAAAACTGTAACACAAGTGAGTAATAAGCCAGTCAGGTAATTAAACATCAGGCTCATGGAATCCAGAAGATAATTCAGTCTGTTTATCACAGAGGAAGTTGACTCAATAGTTAAACAGATGAGCTTTTCCTTGTGTCTTCAAGATGTGAAATTACAGGAATCCTAAGATGCGAAAGTTTAACTCAAGAAAATTCTTGGTTTGAGACTGGGAAATTTCATCTAAAACTGAACCAAGCATGAGAACCCACAAGTACACTTGAAGCAGAGGACAGTTAAGGGAGAAGGCTGGGAAGGCTGCTAAAAGCTCATAAATAAGGATGATTGGACATTGGGAAAGCTGACTGTATCATTTGCACACCAAGTGGGGAGGGGATGAGAAGAGGGTGTCCACGCAAGTGGTCAGCAACTGATTTATATGGATAGGAATGTCAGAAACAATGAGATGGCTACAGCAGAGGAATGGATGTTTTATCAGTCCTTTTTTATTTATCTTCTTGACTTTCTTTTAGAGCAGGGGTCGGGAACCTATGGCTCGCGAGCCAGATATGGCTCTCTTGATGGCTGCATCTGGCTCGCAGACAAATCTTTAAAAAAAAAAAATAATAATGTTAAAAATATAAAACATTCTCATGTATTACAATCCATTCGTTTCCTACTGCTCAAGTTCATGGTTGCAGGTGGCTGGAGCCAATCACAGCTGTCCTCCTGGACAACACCAAATTTTTATTGGATAATGCATAATGTACACGGGTCATTGTATGGCTCTCACGGAATTACATTTTAAAATATGTGGCGTTCATGGCTCTCTCAGCCAAAAAGGTTCCTGACCCCTGTTTTAGAACGTTGTGTAGTTTTCTCTCCAGAACTCTTCCATCTGCTTGATACTATATAATGACTGCAAAGCTGTTAGGCAGCGTGGCAGCACCTACAGTGCCAGCGGTAGCTCCAAGTCAGACTTCCTCTCCCCTGGGTTAGAGCTGTTCAGTGTAAGGGGTCATATATACACAACCTAAGGGTGGATATGTTTTCCAGACTGGTCTCTTTACAGTGCATTCTCTACTGTCCTTTCACCAATAGCAGCTAGTGACCATTTTTCTAAAAAAAAAAATGAAATCTGGTCATATCACTTCTTTGAGTCCCTGTTTCTGATGACTTTTTATCATATCTAGATAATGTTTCTATCTATTCATGCATTTTATTGAGGTGTGCTTAACATGTAAAAGGTTTACCATACTTATTTAATATATAAAACTCATTGAGTTTGGGCATAAGTACACACCCATGAAGTCATTACCACCATCAAAGCCATGGACCTGTCCATCACCTCCCAAAGTTTCCTCTCATCTTCTTTATTATTATTGCTCAGATTTTAAAAAACTTTAATTTTTCATGATAAGAACACTTATAAGGTCTATTCTCTTAGCAAATGTTAAGTATACGATACAGTATCTTTTAGCTCTCAGCACTATGATCTATGGTAGATCTCTAGAGTTTATTCTCTTGCATAACTAAAACTTTATATCCTTTGCCCGTCACCACCCCATTTCCTCCTCGCCCAGTGCCCGGCAGCCACCATTACACTCTGCTTTTCCCGTTGCATTTAGAATGAAGAACTATATCCTTGCCTGGCACACGCCTATCTTTCTTCTTCGTCCCCCCTACCCCCCACCTTGTTTCTTACTTTCCAGCCAAATTGCTTGTTCCCTGAGTGTGCCAAGCTCACTCATGTCCGAGAACCTCTGTACTTGCTCTTCTCTGTGCATAGCTTCTTTTAATCATACACATTTAGTGAGCACCTACTGTGTGCCAGCAACTGGTAGAAGCCTTTGTACAAATGAAGTTTTTTCATTGTATGAAAAGCTCAACTTGCTAAATTGGTTTTGAAAAGCTGTTTAGCTGTTCACCTCCTCCCCCTCCCTACCCTCCCTATAGCTTTGTAAGATTAAGAGAGAAATGATTTTCTAAAGAATAGGCAGCCTCATGGTGTCATTTATTTGAGTTATTATAGTGGACAGTTTTGACACCAATTTTTTTGTTAAGGTCCTGGTAAGTGTTTTAGAAGGAAGAGAAAGCAAAGGTAAAATGTAGATGCTATAATTAATAAGTCAAATACAATCTATTTTAATTTGGGGCCTTTTTAAGATATTACACTCAGTTTTATCTCTACATAAGATATTTCTCCAGCACACAACTCAAATAATACTTTTCAGTTCAAATATATGTATGTTAAAATATATGATTAACTTATTTAGTAAGTTTATATTGGTATCATGGAGCTTAAGAATTTGTGAAAACATGCCAGTTTTCCTGGTCTGAAGTTTTTTGTTTTGTTTTTAATGATTTTAGTGTTTAGAATATTCTGCAATGTCTATTTTATAAGTTGATTTTAAAAAATAACTATGAAAGCAATTCTCATATTTGCATAAACTTATATAAATTAATGTAATTGTTTTTCCCAGTATTTGAAATACAATTAAGTTGTGTCTTAAGGGCTTTTTTTTTTTCTTTTTGCACCTTTTTGGTTTTGGTCAAATTTAAATTTTTTGACACTTAAGTTTACAATTGTGAATAGCCGATATTCATTGCCTTTTTATTACTTTTTTTAACAAGTCCTTTTTTTTTCTTTTTCCCCAACTCCAAGGTTTCGGCCTCATCAGGATGGTGACCCTGAAAAGCCTCGTGTTGCTGCTTTAATTGACAGGCTCATTGCTTTTAAAAATAATGACCATGGGGCTTGGATCAGAGGAGGAGACATTGTCGTTCAGAATTCAGCGTGGGTATCTTCTACAGTTATTATCTGATGACACTGATGTGTTTATACTTTTAAGGCTATTTTGAAAAACCTAGTAGACTGAAAGTACAGTGATGATTCCTGGAGTCATATTATTGTTACCAATAGACAGGGCAAGCTCTGAGGAAGTGTGCTGGCGTTAACAGGCTACAAATGTTTGGAATTGTCTCAATTGGCTGCTTTTATTGGAACTGAACTTGTCTGGTGACATGAAAGTTTTTTGATGAGATTGAACAGAAACTGGGAATTTAACTTTATATAACAAACAGGGTCTGTGTCAGAGAGCTAAATAAAGATTTTGAAATTACCTGGATTTTTTTCCTTCCTCTTCGAAACTCAAAGGTTTTTTGATGCTTTTTAACTGCCATTCAAAACAAAAGTTGTGAATTCCACCTTAAATAAGTGTGTTGACTTATGTATGTCTTAACATGACTTGAGGCAGTAAACACCTCATTTTTTTTCCATTTGTATAATTTTAGAAGTCTTGCGTATAAAACTTTTTTTTCCTGGCTGTCATTGACATTAGCTTCTTGGCATTTTATCCATATCGCTGCCTTTAATCATGCAAAAAAAGATATATTAAATCAGTAGAAATAGCTTAGGTATTAATGTTGAAAAGTTTTGAAGAAGAGACTACCATAGTCTAATTGTTTTAAGAAATAATTATAAAAATAATAATTCCAGCTAACACTTATATGCTGCTTACTGTATGCAGGGCATTGTTCTAAACAGTTGGAATTATTTAATATGTGTAATGCTCTTAAATATTCTGTTTAGAGGAAGTTTAAATTATTATTTTAACTTGTAGATGGGAAAACTGAAAGAGAGTCAGATTGAGTAATGTGCCCAACGTCACACTGCTGGTAACTGGCAA
This sequence comes from Saccopteryx leptura, assembly GCF_036850995.1. Taxonomy (NCBI): domain Eukaryota; kingdom Metazoa; phylum Chordata; class Mammalia; order Chiroptera; family Emballonuridae; genus Saccopteryx; species Saccopteryx leptura. The sequence continues at coordinate 55,866,685 of NC_089504.1, forward strand.
AGCTGAGATTTAAACCAGGTGTTTTCACTGTAGAGTCTGTGCTTTTATTTTATTTTAATTTTTATTTTTTGTATTTTTCTGAAGTTGGAAATGGGGAAGCAGTCAGACAGACTCCTGCATGCACCCAACTGGGATCCACCCGGCATGCCCACCAGGGGGCGATGCTCTGCCCATCTGGGGTGTCACTCTGTTGCAACCAGAGCCATTCTAGCGCCTGAGGCAGAGGCCACAGAGCCATCCTCAGCGCTCGGGCCAACTTTGCTCCAATGAAGCCTTGGCTGCGGGAGGGGAAGAGAGAGACAGAGAGGAAGGAGAGGGGGAGGGGTTGAGAAGCCGATGGGCGCTTCTCCTGTGTGCCCTGGCTGGGAATCGAACCCAGGACTCCTGCACGCCAGGCTGATGCTCTACCACTGTGCCAACCGGCCAGGGCTAGAGTCTGTGCTTTTAGTCATTGGGAAGTGAAACTTATTTTGTGGTCTTGGAGAGCAAATGTTGAAACCTCCTGGATTTTGAGACAATTAAACATTGAGAGAATACCTCTTCTTACGTGATGTGGTAAATTAAAATATTCTCTTTTTTTTTCTTATAGCTTTGCAGATAATGGAATAGGACTCACCTTCGCCAGGTTTGTAATTACTTAAAAAATACCTCTCTGATTATTTTGAAGCTGTAGGTAAAATAACCCTTGATTTTATTTTATTTTTTTTGGATAACACACTGGAATGTTATACCATTTATTGGCATTGAAAAAAGTTAACATCTGCTTCCTGATACCACTAGGGGGCCAGATATACATTTTTAACGATTAATCGAATTCATACCAATTTAGCAGTAAAGTTCTTAAAAAAATGGGACTAAAGAGGAAGGGAGCAAAAGTTGAGAGTACGTTAAATATTTTCTTTCTTAGAAGTTGGTTAGATTTTTCAGTGGTCTTTAAGACCTGAACTTTTTGTGTTATATATTATTCTCCTGAAAAATGTTCTCATTGCCACCTTAAACATACTTGTCATCAAAACTGTTGTATTCAGGGCAAGCTTATTCTCCCCATTTGCAATACTGTTGCTTGAGACTAGAATAATCAACTGTTGCTGCCAAATTAAGTTTTACTTGTTTAAATCTAATTTGAAAACTACTAATTTTTAATACAATTAATTTGTATCAAATAAGAGATATGTTCACAGTTTAGAAACACTTTCTGAGGACTCAGTAATATATTTTAGTTAAAGGTACTGGCTGCTATGAAGTGTTTTAACTTTTTGAGTTTTAGCTTGCCTTCATTCGAGAGTCAGTATAAATTTCCTAGAGCTGTATAGTGAATGATCCTTCTCATTCTAACAGTGATGGAAGCTTCCCAAGTGATGAAGGTTCTAGCCAGGAGGTATCCGAATCGCTCTTTGTTGGGGAGAGCAGGAATTACGGCTACCAGGGTGGTCAGAACAAGTATGTAGGCACCGGAGGGATAGACCAGAAGCCTCGGACATTGCCCAGGAATAGGTAAGCATTGCTTTAGCATCTGAGGGTTGAATTTAAACAATAAATGGAAACCTAATCCATATGGAAGTTTTTGTAATAATTCTGGATGATTGGTTTCCACTGTGACACTTTTCCTACTTCATCTTAGTATTATTATAATTATTATTATTATCACTGTAACTATTTGTGTATTACCCTCTGGAATTTTGGAGCATTAACTATTAAATGCTATCTAGATTTCATTAATAATTTTATAATGAAAGAACCTATCTGTTTTTTCATTCCTTACTTAAGGCCTTGTATAAACTGGTAGTACTTTTCTTTCTTTCTTTTTTTCTTTCTTTCTTGAGCCACAGAAAGTTGCCAAACCATAAACTGTGACATTAGGTCAGTTTTCCCTCAATTTGCGATGTTGGTTTTCAGAAATAGCCACTGGAAAAAGGAAATTACCTATTGAAAAGAGTCCTAGAGAAGTTGCTAGATGCCAAAGCTGACTCAGAACCTAACCACGGCCGTATAATTAACAGTATTTCAGATGTTGAAGGGGTAAGGGGGTAGACTTTTGGCATGTTTTCTGTCAAAATAATCAGAGTCATTAAACTTGCACTTAATACTAGAAAGAGTCTTCAGAGCTTTTAGGGAACTATTAAGTAATTAATGTATCCTCAGTTCTGAGACTCAGTTTATAGTTGTCCTTATTTTACCTGTGAGAAAACTAGGTGGAGAAAAACAAGTGTTCCAGAAATGGTACCTCAGGGCAAATGTCAGTTCCTGAAGCGCCAGTTCCCTTAGCTACACATTCCACCTGGGCATTGAGCTGGGTGGGGCGGGTCAGGGGGGTGGGACAGATGGACTCTTAGCTTGGGGAGGAGGTTGGGGGAAGGGCTTTACTAGCTTCTAGCAGATGGTGACCTATGCTTGGTCCCTCTCCCCTTGTGCTTGTCATTGGGGAAATACTGAACATCATTATATGCTACGCTCTGTGTAGAACTCCTTAAGACCACAGAAGCTACTAGGAAAGGAACTGTGTGGAATTTTAATAGCTAACATTTATTAAATGCTTATGATGTATCAGGCCCTGTTCTAAATACTTTTTTATTCACTTAATCCTCACAACGCCTAATGAGGTGTAGGTATTATCACCATCTTGCTTTATAAATACATTAATAAAAGTAGCTGAGGTAGGATTTCAAGCCTGTTACTTTTGCTTCAGTGCTGTGCTTTTCACATTTAGGCTATAGCTGCCTCTTCTAATGTGCAGATTAAAGAAAAAAATAGCTACATTGGTTCTGGTATGGGCTGCACTATGATGGCAACCAATTCAATTTTCATTCTTTCTATTTTACATTGGCCTCCAGTTTTATTTCAAAAGGCTTATTGCTTTCTTGCTAAGGAAGGTTTTCCAAAGCAGATTCCTCATTAGTCTGTGGATCCAGTTTTTATTTCACTGTGTCACAACATTTTCTACGGAAGATAAGTATTTGGGGATATATCCTTAGAAATACATGAAGATGCATAGATATTTTAGCCAGGCTACTTGATTTTTTGCTAGCATATATTGTAAAACACTGCCAAGTTGCAAACTAATTAGTTGCTATAGAAATCCTCTGCAGTGACATCAAAGAATTTAATAGGGGAGAAACTTAAGGGATACAGAATATTATGGGTTTTATACATTAATTATGATTAATAATATATGATGAAGGGGTTCATGTTGGAACAGAAAGGAGGAACATGAATAAAACTAATGTCTAAATCTGGCTAGCCTTTTGACATGGGGATGCTTCAGGAATTGGACTTCCATACTATTTAGTATATCATTTCACCTTAGTACTATCAGTTAGTGGCTTGAAAGGAGTTCTGTCAGTTTAAGCAAATTCATCTGTTGTTCTCATATTAGAGATTTTGGAACCAAAACTAAAGTATATGAGTTACCAAATAAAAGTTTTTAAATGGTTGATTCAAGGAAGCAAAAGTCACTGCTTCAGAGAGGCCTCCATTCTATCCCAAATAGCATCTCTCCTACCCAACTTGACAATAAGAAATGTATTACTATTTCTTATTGTCTCCATAGCACTCATCTGTAATTAGCCTTTGTTCTCCTACTTGCCTTTCACACTATAGTGTATATTTCAGTTGACCAGGTATCTTGTCTTGGTTACCACTGTATTCTAGAACTGCGCTTTTTGTTTGTAAAATATTCAATAGTATTTATAAAACATATATGTAAGTGAAGTGTTATTAAGGGAACAGGCCCATATGCATTAAACAAAATCTTGTATTTCCACAGGACATTCCCGATTAGAGGCTTTCAGATTTACGACGGGCCCATCCATCTCACCAAGTGCACTTTCAAAAAATATGTGCCGACTCCAGATAGGTATACCAGTGCTATTGGCTTCCTCATGAAGAATACCTGGCAGATAACCCCCAGAAATAACATCTCCCTTGTGAAGTTTGGTCCACATGTAAGTATGTTCTTAGGGTTCTCACACAGTGACCGTGGCGGCAGAGGGAGGGATAGCATGTTTCCAAAGACAAAACCCACAACAAAGCAGTAGTACCAAGTCTTTGTGACTGGAGGGAGAAATGTATGCAGATGAAACCTTTGATTTTACTCACTTTGTCACATTGAATTCAAGGTGAGAATAGAAGTCCCATGTGACCTGGGGTATTTTTTAACATTCAAGTGATATCTTGAAAAGGAAAAACACCCAAAGTGATGACATGGGAAGAGGGAATGTAGAGTTTCATAAAAGCAAGAGGACATGGTTGTGGGACATTCAGCATAATGATCTATGAAGACATTTAGGATCTGCCTGGAAATTTACTTGTCCGATATCTATTCTGGGAAAATGAAGGAAGGAAGGGTTAGGAAAGAAGAGGAATGCTGGGGTGGTGTGAAACAAATTGTTTTATATCTGATAGGAACTGTTGGAAGGTGTTTATGAATATTGCAAAGAAGACTTAGAAATAATTGTTTACAATATGGTAGCCCACAAAAATAGTTTTCTTCCTAGTTTTGTCAGGACGCTCGTTACCCTTAATACACTGGACAATGTGATTACATACTTGCCCTGCCTTGCAGTTTTGAGATGACAGCAACATAGAGAGATTGAGTCTCAGACCATCTCTCTCCCTGCTCCCACAGGCGGCAGCAAGTAGAAAGTGGCTAATAGTGCTCTCATTCGTGCCCACAGGCAAACTGTGGTTGCCCAGTTCAAAATAGACCTTGGGGATATTTTTACCAGAGTTTGTATTTGGTTTGCTAGAATAGCCGAGGCATGGAACAGAGGCACAGGTGCAAATTGCGGTCAGTTTAGTTAGCTGGTTCTCTTTTAGGATACAGGACTCCAGCGGAAGAGGAAGGGCTATACTAGTGGCTAGCGTCCCACATATTTAAATAGGGTGGGCTTTGGATCAGTGCTCTAGTATGGAGTTTGGCTGTTCACTTCCTGCCCACATGGATCCCTGCATGCAGAGAGTTCAGTGACCACTGACATGGTCATACTGGAAATCAAGTTTGTTAGATGTTGCACTGGTTGAAATTGTGGAGTTTTAACAGCCTAAGAGAACTCATTCTATTTAAGTGTACTGGTTCACCAGCCTGAGTTCCCAATGGTGGTGATGCCCTGGGAATAGTTCATAAAGGGAATGGTTTGTCAAATTTGCTTTATCTAAGAGGTGGACCGATAGGCCCTAGATTTCTCTTAGATATAACCATAAAAGGTATAAGGGAAAATGAAAAAAAAAAAAGCCTGGACCTGAGACCCTAGAGCCACTGGGCCCAAACATTATTGATTTTTCATTGAGTTGATTATCATTTAGATGTTTAGTTGATTTAAAAACATCCCAGGGTGATGAGTACATAGAAGCATTTTTGAAGTATATCTGCATAGCTCAAATAATGTTTGTAATTTACAACTAATAAGAAGCAGCTAAGGACTATAAAACAGGTTATCTACAGCGTGCTTTGCAGCCGTCAACTATGTGATCAATAAAGGCTTTAAGTGGACTGCACCTGACATGAAAGTTACAGAGCTGGGCTTGGTTTATGTTGAGGAGAAAGTGGTACATACCCTTTTCAGCCGGTTCTCGTGAGGTCAGTAGTCACCCAATCACACTAAGGCAGTTCTTAGACTGTGTTATCACAGTCTTATTAATAACCGTACTTATTTTTGGTGGGGGGAATCATATGAGCAAGTAACTAAAGCACTTGGAGAGAAATAAAATTATTAGCTTGGAAAGATACAATTTACAGATTTTTATTTATTTATAAATTAAATTTTTTTTATTTATTTCCTTTTTTTAGGTGGGGGGAGATAGTGAAGCAGACCTCTGGCATGCACCCAACTGGGATCCACTTAGCAACCCCATCTAGGCCAATGCTCAATTACCGAGCTATTTTTAGTGCCTAAGGCTGATGCATTCCAGTGGAACTATCCTTAGAGCCCAGGAACCACTGGCTGCAGGAGGGGTAGAGGGAAAGAAGGGAGGAGAGGGAGGGAAGAGAAGCAAACGGTCATTTCTGTGTGTTCTGACCTAGAATTGAACCCAGGACATCCATACACCAGGCTGACACTCAACCCACTGGAGCCATCAGCCAGGGCCCAGATTTTTATTTAATTGAGGTATAATTTGCATACAGGGAAATGCACAGATCTTAGGTATAAAGTTTATAATTTTAAACAAATATATATTAATTAATTCCCCTTCTTACAAGTGTTCTAATTTCTCTTATTGGAGATAGCTTTGTCTGGAGAACAGGTAATAGTTTTTAACTGGAAGAAAGGGAAACCACCAAAGATATAGTTTAACATTTGCTACTTGAACTCCACAAGGCTTTGGAAATTTTTCCCCCTAAGCATATCCTAATTAACGACAACTTTGACTGACTGGGTGCCTTAGTTGACAACTATGAACTGTGACTCAGAACTGCTTTAATCTCAAAGCAGTTGTAATGATCATGCAATAGGATCCTTGCAGGGGATGCTGACCAAGGTGGCAGGAGCCCTCATTTGTGATGTCCTTGTTTTTCACTGCCGTCAGGTCTCTCTGAATGTCTTCTTTGGGAAGCCTGGGCCCTGGTTTGAAGACTGTGAGCTGGATGGTGATAAGAACTCCATATTCCACGACACTGATGGCTCTGTAACAGGATACAAGGACGCTTACGTGGGCAGAGTTGACAACTACCTGATCCGCCATCCTGGCTGTGTGAACGTCACTGAGTGGAACGCAGTGGTGTGCAGTGGGAACTACGCCCAGGTAGGCCAGAATGCGTTGGGATGCCCACTTCCTTACCAACTCCCGACATCGCTGCTTCTGTGAGGAGTGATCTTCAGCTCTTCAGCATGATTGATAGTTTCCAAAGCATAGTTTTCTTTAGGAAAAGAAACAGCAAAGAGAAAAATTCAGTAGGAACCATGGTCTCACCAATTTTTTTCTAGTTCTCCCACTCCAAAACAATTTAACAAGAAGAAATGCTGAGTCCAAGAGAGGAGGGATTACTTGCCCTTGGTTAGATATGTTTGGGATGTAGTTGGGGTGCAAACCTGTATTTCCTGAGTCTTAGACCACATTTTTTGCTCGGCTACAGTTCTGCTTCCAGAGAGGGAGCTTTATTCTTTGCTTTCAGAGTATTATTCTACTAAATATGGGAATCTGAATTTGGGACAGAATATCAGTATCATATGAAAGCAAGTTGTTCCCAGAGACAGAGCTGGGAATTGGACATGAGTAGACAAGGAAATTCTTTGAATTTTATTATGATGTAATATCTGTGAAGATATGAAGGGGGTGCTGTACGTTGGGAAACACCTCTTTGGAAACATTAAGCTAGTGTGAGTTTATTAACTGGATGCCCAGTATAAGAGTGGGGACTAAATTGGGTGGTAGTATATGAAGAGCACAGATGCTTGAACCAGATTGCCTGGATTTGAATCTTAGCTATATTATTTCCTTAAATATGAGTTGAGCAAGTTAATTAACTACTCTGTGCCTGTGTACAACAAGGATACAACTATAGTTCTCTCATATGAGGCTGTTGTGAAGATAGAATTTATAACTGTACTGCACTTGATCTTAGCCAAAAGGCCGAGAAGCAATAAATTCATAACTGTATATAAAGCATTTAGCCCATGACTTGGCACACAGTGAAATGCTTGCTGCGATTAGTAGTATTTGATGAGCAGAGCTCTAAGTTTCAACGATGATTTTAATAGCGATGTTTGGATGGATGGAGAGGTTGCAGACAGGGTTGCACAGAATTTTGAAGGGAGCAGTGTTTTATTTCCATATATTATACAATTACAGGGCAGGATTTAATAATAGATGTCAAGGAAGAGAAAAGATAAAGGAAAAGGAGAATTAGAGCATGGACAGAAGAAATGCGGGAAGAGCGAGGGATCTTTTAAGGGGAATTGGGTTCTGGTAGTCCCAAATTTGAGAGAAGCCATCCTTGTTGGTTTGCTGCTACATGCTCTATTTATAGGGAGGGCTCTTCTCTGGAAGGACCAGTCTGTGATGAAGTCCTTCCCCAAGCTCTCGCTACTTTGCCTATCAAGGGCGTGTTCGTGGGCTTCTGCATTTCAACTTCTTGGGTCTCCAGTGGTTTCTACCACTGAAGCCTTCTATATTGGGAGCTTCTTGGAGCAGAATTCTTCATTGCTCTTCTGATTTTGAATCTTGATGGCTAAAGCCTGTTATGATTCTTAAGTTAAAAAAAAATCTTTAAAAATATTGTTGTCTATAGACAAGACAAAGGACTTAAGAGGAGTAAAGAGTGGAGAGATTTTGTGGTTTATTTTAATGTAAAATTAGCTTCTTTGTTGTGGTATTTCTCATTTCCATTCATTTTATTCTTTTTTTTTTTTTTCATTTTTCCGAAGCTGGAAACGGGGAGGCAGTCAGACAGACTCCCGCATGTGCCCGACCGGGATCCACCCGGCATGCCCACGGGGGGGGGGGGGGTGGCGATGTTCTGCCCCTCTGGGGCGTCGCTCTGTCGCATCCAGAGCCATTCTAGTGCCTGAGGCAGAGGCCACAGAGCCATCCCAGCGCCTGGGCCATCTTTGTTCCAATGGAGCCTCGGCTGCGGGAGGGGAAGAGAGACAGAGAGGAAGGAGAGGGGGAGGGGTGGAGAAGCAGATGGGCGCTTCTCCTGTGTGCCCTGGTTGGGAATCGAACCCAGGACTCCTGCACGCCTGGCCGACGCTCTACCGCTGAGCCAACCGGCCAGGGCCCATTTTATTCTTAATCATAATCGCCCCCTTAAATTAAGTTGACTCATCAATACCTAGAGAGCAATAGAAATTCTAGAATTAAAATAAAATGAAAAAAAAAATAAGGTTATTTTGTAGCTGTGGTTTTAGTTAAATTTCTTGCTAGACATGTGTATTCAAAGGTGTGTTTGTGTATTTGTCTTAAAATGATATGTACTCACTAATGAAAACTATATTTTAAAGTTGTTATAAATGGGTCTAAAAACTCTTTGGTTTCTAATGTATTTGAGACTGAACCTGATCCTTCTATCTTACAAACCAGGTTAGTAACTCTATTTTTATTTGAAGATGAAGAAAGGAACAAGTCATCTAATACTGTCCAGGAGGCTCTGGGAATGGTAGGGCCACAGGTTAGAAATCTTGTCCTGAGAATTTGGAATTTGGGCTGGGAGCTCAGATCTGTAGCCATTTGTTGTTTCTACTGAGCTAATGGATAATACTGGATGCTTTTAGGCAAGAGATAAAAGCAACTGGATCTCAAGACATGACAAACATTATTTAGCTATTTGTAAATTTATTTTAATGAAATGTCTGCTCTTTGCTGACCCAATGGATAAAAGTGCTTAGGAAGAAAGGTGGTAACGTAAGGAGAATTAAGATTACATGTACTACCTCCGATCCTTTTTGGATTTGAAAGAAGGCAGGATGTAGGTGTGTGTGTGTGTGTGTGTGTGTGTGTGTATTTTATTAACATATTACATATAACCTACATTTATATAACTTAATGTAAACTTTATTTAATTATATATAATGTAAGCATACTTAATTATATATAATGTAAATTACATATAATATATTAAAGTATAGGTTAAATATATATTTAAATAAAGACAGTAGTTTCAAAATATATATTTCCTGTCTCTATGTAAAATTTTTAAGTGGTGTCAGTTGAGAAGAATGTTATATTGAAGTAGTCAGACATGAATGAGAGTTAAAAAGATTTTCTGGCTTAAAGGATATATAATTGAGAAATCACTTATGGACAAACTATAGAAATTATGGAAAGAGAAAATTAGAGAGAAGTAGTGTGGATTAAATACAATATTCTGCAGATATTTTAATATATCTGGGGAAATTTTTCCAGGATACTCATTTGTTATAGGAAATTGTTCTGAGGTCTGTCCTTTGGAGGATGCATTCGGGGAAGGCTTTGTTTTGGCACAGTGAGGGGCTCAAATGCCACTGAAATAAATTCAGGTCTTTCAAATTTGTCTCTGTTTATTATGTTTTCCCAGTTTTTGCAGAGTGCTCTCTAACCCTTTTTTTCCTTGAAGGGAAGAAAAACAACTTCTTGGGTTGATATAGGTCATGGAAAATTGAAAGCCATAAACTCTAAGATATTTACGTTTTCCTTCTCTTGTTTTAGAGGAAAGACTCTCAGATTTGAGTAAGGGTATCAGTTTCACATTAATTTACTAACTTCTTGTATGTGTATCCTTCAGACTGAGGGATTTCTTTGACAGGCTACATAAGCCATAAAGGTTTTATATTCTGATGAATAAGTTGGCCTGTGGTGGTGGAAGAGATGATGACGGTCTTGGCTAGCAGAATGCATGGTCTGTTTTTACCATTTCAGTTTAAGCAGCCTTCGTTGTAAGTGTGGTTTAGGATGAAGTTGGCTACTACTCATTTAGTTTGGCACAGATCACAGAATCTCTCTTGAAAGCAGAGACACTTGGCTTTGTGCTGGAAATGTGTGTTTAGTTCTTTGAATTTTTATGCCCTTCCCCTTAGTTCTTAATTTATTTCTTGAAGGTCTATGTGCAGACATGGAGCACTCCCAATCTGACTATGACCATCACACGAGATGAGTATCCATCGCACCCGATGGTGCTTCGGGGCATTAACCAGAAGGCTGTCTTTCTGCAGTACCAGCCTGTGATCATGCTGGAGAAGGGCTACACCATCCACTGGAATGGGCCAGCACTGAAGACTGTATTTCTATACCTCATAAATTTCAACAAGTATGTTTCTATTACTGTTCCTTCAAATAGTTGAGCAAGTAGGAATGTAGTGGAGAAAATAACACAGCTCCTTTGTAGCAAGTAAGAATGCAGATTTCATGCACTCCCTTCCTCTTGTGGGAGGCTGTATATTTTATGAAAATAGAATTAAGAAATTATACTAGTTGAATCCTTTCATTTAAAAAATAATTTCTCTTTCTCTGTGGTCAAGGTATTGTATGAAGAAAGCCATTTAACAATAGCCTCTAATACAGTCTGCTGAATACTTCAATTCTCCTTAGTTGGGATAGGAAGAAGTTTTATGTGGTGTTCCAGCTGAGCACTTGGTTACCTGGAAAATAAAAAAGACTTTTGCGGCCAGGTTTAGATTTGACAGAAGAGAGGAACGTGATTAATTAGTAATGTCTGCAGTGGGTAAGAGGTGGAAGAGTTATGGCGTGAATGCCAGGTATTTGCCACTCCTGCCTGAAAGCATCTTTCTGTCCCTTCTTGATTTCTCAATTGTCTGTCTAAATAACATTATTTACAATCTGAAGCTCTTTTTTTACATTAATTTATCCAAGCATTTACTTTGTGCCAGAAAACAATGAGTAAGAAAAGTACTTGTTCTCCAAGAGCTCACACTATACACATAGAAAAAAAACTTGAGAAAATCAAAAAGCTGATTTTTAGCAGACAAAGGATAGAACAACTAATCCTGCCTATGGGAGTTGGGCTAGGCTGTGCTGAGAAAGGGATACTAAATGAACTGCCCTGTTACAAAAGCAACCGAGTTGGGGAAGGGCTAGTTCTGGTCAGCCGCTGATGGATGCAGTGGGATGGGAGGGTAGGGTGTGGCAAGGGAAGTGACAGGAAGTGAAGCTAGAAAGGGAGGGGTGGTGCTATATACAGTGTGTCTGTAAAGTCATGGTGCACTTTTGACCGGTCATAGGAAAGCAACAAAAGATGAAAGAAATGTGAAATCTGCACCAAATAAAAGGAAAACTCTCCCAGTTTCATACCTATTCAGTGCAGTTCGATGTGGGCTCACACACAGATTTTTTAGGGCTCCTTAGGTAGCTATCTCGTATAGCCTCTACAGACTTGGCACTGACTGATGGCCTACCAGAACGGGGTTTCTCCACCAAACTGCCGGTTTCCTTCAACTGCTTATCCCACCGAGTAATGTTGTTCCTATGTGGTGGCGCTTCGTTATAAACGCGCTGATATTCATGTTGCACTTTGGTCACGGATTCAAATTTAGTGAGCCACAGACTCACTGAACTTTCCTCTGTACCGTCCACATCTCTACTGGCATGGCCATGGGCTGCTCCGCTGTATACACGGTGTTACGTCATCATCTGCGCATGCGCACATGCTGCCACATCATCCTCCAGAAACTGGGAGGGTTTTCCTTTAATTTGGTGCAGATTTCACATTTCTATTGTCTTTTGTTGCTTTCCTGTGACCGGTCAAAAGTGCACCATGACTTAACAGACACACTGTATATGTTGAAAGGCAGAGTTAAATCAGTCTAGTTACGTGTAGTAGTTAACCCACGAGACAGTAGGAAAGTGTTCAGATATGTACCTAAAAATTTGAAATGGCTTATTTATCTGATTGGTCATAATGCTCTGAATTGTCAGAACGTTCATAAAAAACACAATAGAAATTAAGAGGTGGACATTAGGAAGTCAGTTCTAACCAGGTCACTTCCAAGGATCAGTGAACATGATGACCAGTGTTTTTATTCTGAAATGTGAGGTCTCTGGCACAAGCTCTCTGTATGGAACCATTACTATTTCCATTGACACTTGTTGCTGCTTCTATATGTCCTTGTGGGAGAGTTGCACCCCCACCTACTGAGTCAGCCAAGCCAAGAGTCCCAGGACTCATCCTTATCTCTTCCTTCTCCCTCATTCATCTCTCATTCTCATTAGTGACCAAACTCCGTTAGTTCTGTGTCTTTATTGCTGTTCAAATCTCCTTGCTTCCTTCCACGCCCACTGTGTGTGGCTGAGTTCAGGCCATTATCATCGCTTGTCTGGGTCCTACTTGGTCCCCCCACCTCCAGTCCTTAGTCCACAGTGTCTAGGGTGAGGTTTCTAAAAGCCTATCTGATGTTATCACCCCATCTCCACTCCACTTCACTCTGCAGAGCAGTCAGTGAATGAAACAAATGAGGTCAGAGAGGACTGACGAGAAATAACAAAGGGCAACAACTAATCCAAAAACTTATTTGTGGCAGGTTATGAATTTTAGGCAAGATGTTACAACCAAAAGGTATGTAGGGTCCCGTCAGTGTCATGCATAACTTTTGAACAAGTACCAAGTAAAAACATTTTAGAATAAAAAAAAAAGCTGAACCCAAAAGTTTCAAAACTCTACATGGGCTTGAAGTTCAGTCAGACTTTCCTAGTTTAGTTAGCTGAAAGTTTGTGAAAATTACATCATCATGGGCAGAGGCAAGAGGAAGAGATGGACAATCTTATTTTTGAAATTTAATATAATTATAGAGAGGTCATAGATTGTGTCATAGTGCCACTTCTGAAAATTACAGTTTCAAAGTTATGAAAGCTGTACTTATTCATGAAACAAAATAAGGAAAATGTAGAAAACCATAAAGAAAATTGAAATAACCTATAATTTTCCTAAACAGGGGGAGGCATTATAAACATTGATAGTGTTTTTTCTCTGTCCTTATGTGTTTTCTGAGCATATGGATATATCAAAATTTATTTACTACTCCCTTCCCCCATAAACATTTAGTTTTTTTCCCTCCTGCCCACCCCTCCCTTTGCTATTATAAATATACTGCACAGAACATTTTTTTAAAAAAATATACATTTTGGTCTGCATTTCTAATTATTCTTTAGTGGAATTAGAGAGAGAAACCTGTGTGAATAATTTTAAGACCCTGTTACATATTTTTTAAAAATTCTTTAAAATAATTAAAAGGTTCTGGGAATGGATAGTGATGATGGTTGTGCAACCTTGTGAATATACTTAATTCCACCGAACTGGAGAGTTAAAATGGCTAAAACAGTAAATCTTTTATTGTGTATATTTTATCACGGTTAAAAACCACCCTCCAAAAAGTAAATGATAGAAAGGGGAAAATATTTTTAATGGTTTTAAAAAGTATTAATTTTATATCTGAGGATTTTAGGTAAGAAAAAACACTGTGGCCCTTTGGTTATATGCATCAGAAGCTTTAAAAATGCACACACCTTTATATTCAGAAATCTTACCACTGGCTATTTACCCTAATGTAATAGTAAATGATAAAAATGTATTTATGAACAAAGAAATTCTTTGGAAAGCTTTTCGCAGTACGCACCTTCACTATCAGGCGACCAGTGTTTCGTCCTTCTTAGTACGTGCCCGACTATGTAGCTTCATTTTATTATCTGTTTACCGTGTCAAAGTCCATCTTATCCAGCTTCTATTCACATTCCTTCCGGAAGCCCTGTTGAAACCAAGAAGTTTCTGTAAGCCATGTGATTGTTGTAAATACATTGATAGGAGAAATTTGGATAACATTTAATGGTGGATGATTCACTAGTATCAGGGTTCAGGACTTCCATTGTTAGTGGCTAAGTACATTGCAGACTTTTAGGGAGGAGAAAAATCATGCTAATATTTGCATATGTTGTAATGCCCAAACTATATCAGCTCAAGTGTGAATTCATCTTTTTCATTTTCTCTCCCTGGTAGGAATGACTGGATTCAAGTTGGCCTCTGCTATCCCTCAAACACGGTGTTTCAGATTACTTTTGGCTTTTTACAGCGGCATAATGGCTCGTTATCCAAAACAGAAGATTATGAACCTGTGAATTCACTGGAAGAATTGCAGAGAAAGCAGTCTGAGAGGAAATTCTATTTTGACTCCAGCACAGGGTAATTCAGCTCAACCAGTGAATGAGAATTACTGCTATTTTTCTTTAATGGTGAAATTACTAGTTCTTCAGCCTAACTAAGAATAGATTATGATGTGATGGCTCTTTAGACAATCAGCTGATATGGGTAATTCTTTGCTCATCACTATTAGAGGCTTAGAGGACTAGAATGACTCATAATTATAGTTGGCAGTAGGAATTGAGTAGAGATGTTTGCCATATACCTATTAAGGCAATTTAGAGAGAGAAATTACCCTTGTCCATAAAGAACCCGTGGGCCCAATTGAAACTTAAACTAATTTCTCTCCAATAATTACTCTGCAAGTTGATTATTTACATGCGATATAGTTCATATTTCAGTGGAAGCTCACTTTTCTTTTCCTTTAAAGCTATCTCAAGTTAACCTTGAGTTTTTAAAATCACTGTATAACCATGGCATATTTACTTCCAACTTTCTCTAGGCTGCATCTTTCCACTTTTTAATTCTAATCCTGTTCACCTGGGGTCCTGTTGGCTTTGTCTGCTCTTATCCAGTTACAGTCTCTCAGCCAGTGGGTGATGGTAGGCTCGATCTCCTGTACTCTTCCAGCAACTAGCATGCTTCCTAGCCATTTCTTAAGCTGATATTCCTCCTCTATTGCATTATCTAGGTATCATAGTAAGACACTAATGTAAATAAGATGCACTTCTTCTGTGAATTCACAGTCTGTTAAAGGATGTGGGCATGTAAAGCAGGAAATTGGAGAGTGGAGAGTTTAAATGCTCAGAGTCCTATTGTGGGATACTCAGTGTGCCTTCTGAGGTAACCTAGAAGTTCAGCCTAAGGTAACCAGTGACATCACAAGCGTGAGACACTGGGGCGAACTCTTGAGAAATGAGTAGGAGGAGATGGAAAAAGATGGGTGAATTATCCCAAGAACAATGTGGATGAATGCATGGAGGCATGGAAGAACGTGGCATGGCATGTTTGGGGGAAGACAAACATTCAGACTGGGGTAAGGGTGGCAAGTTTGATTGGGGGAATGTGGTTGGGAGTTCAATCAAGTGCCTTGGTAGGCTTTGAATAAGATGCAACTTATTTGCCCTCCAGGGTCCTTTGAGCAGTCAGTGAGGTCAGCTTAAATCTTTTTTTTTTTTTTAATCATAGTAGTCTTTGATTTTCAACTTCTAATTAGACATATCCTACATCTTATATTACACATGACAGAACTTCCACATTCCCAGTTGATTTTTCACAAAAATAAATAGAACAACCAGATTTGTAAGGACAGACTGGTGATCACAAAGTAATGATTAAATGTGTAAAAAGATGAGAAATGTGTCATCATTTGGGTATTTCTAGAATCCCTTGGCCTTCGAGGTTCTAATTTTTTATTCTGTTCATTTTGATGATTTTAATTATACATCAAAAGGCCCATGCTAATCAGGTTTCTCATTCTTTATGTATATAGGTTAGAATCACTGGATGTTGGGATAGTTGATGTTTACCTCATAATTGCTTCTTTGAATTGTTCATTGACCTCGTATTAAAATGTGAATTCCTGATCTTCAGCAATCAATCACATTTGATCAAGTCCTTTTGAATATTGACTTCCTTTGCTTTAGGAGGATGAGGTTTGCTGACAGATGTTGGACTGCTGCCTGGAAGTTACTTTTCCATTCATCTTGGCAGTAGGAGGATAAATCAGAGTCGGTGGGACTGCTCCTTTCATTTGGCTTTGGCCAAAGTACAGACAGAAGGACTTCAGGCCCATCTGCTCTTAGTAAACATCACAGGAATTGATTTGAAACCATTTCTTAGCCCTAGCCAAATTAATCATAGTTGCTGTTTTTATTCGAATTTTATGCCTTAAACTAAAATGATTTATAAACCAAAAAGAACAAAGAAAGAAAAGAAAAGAAAAATAAAACATACTAATTTATCAGATTCTAAACTTAATACAAGTATGAAATTTTCCAAGGAATTCTTGAGCCAAGCCAAATTCCATCCTCCCAAATCACCTGTTGAACTAATTCAAACTAGAAATCAACTTTGATATCTTCTACAACTGAATCAGGTTATCAAAGTATTTTCTAAAGGAGTTTGACTCATCATTGAATTTGACTTAGGACTCCAGGAGGATAGAAAGGAAAAATAAATAACTTCATTAGTTTTATAAATTATTTTTTTTTAGGGAAAATTTACCTTATTAGAGGAATATACCTTTCAGTCATTAGTTAATTTGAGGAATTTTTGGTAGTTTTTAAGAGTCAGTCTAACACCCAGTGGGTTGCTTTCTGTTTTGGACAGGTTGCTGTTTTTGTATCTCAAAGCTCAAGGCCACAGGGATGGCCACAGTTACTGTTCATCTCAGGGATGTGAAAGAGTCAAGATCCAGGCGACAACAGACTCAAAAGACACCAGTAACTGCATGGCCAAAGCATATCCCCAGTATTATAGAAAGCCGTCAGCCCTCAAGCGGATGCCAGCCATGCTCAAGAGAGCCTGCCAAGGCTGTGGGACCCGTCAGGTAAACGAGGAAGAAAAGTGGGTGTGGCCTGAGAAAAAGTCAAAAGATTCTTTGCAGTAGGTGCATTTTTGGGGGACTATTTGTGTTGACGATTTATAAATATTGCATGGTTCCTCCTGAAATTTGGCCCATTCTAGAATGTGATGCTCATAAGAAGCAAACTTGTCCAAATTACTGTAAAAATACCTTCCTTCTCTGATACATGAGTTTGCCCTGGATGATGGTTGACTTATTGGTGGTCATCTTTTCTTCCTTTGATGTGATTCTGTTACAATATTGTTTGGGGGTTTACTTGTCAGTAATGTAGAAATATCCTTTCTTTTCTTGGTAGTGTGAAATTTTGCTTCTGAAAATGCAGCTCATGGAAATTGTTTTTATTTTTTAAGGTGTAAAACCACTCTTCTTTTTTCTTTTCTTTTTTTTTTAGAGAGAGAGACATAGGAAGGGCATCAATTTTTAGTCGCGTCACTTTTGTTGTCATCGATTGTTTTTCATACATGCCTTGACCTGGGGGGCTCAAGCAGAGCCAGTGACCCCTCGCTCAAGTCAGCAACCTTGGATCATATTGATGATTCTATGCTCCAGCCAGCAACCCTGTGCTCTACCCGGCAACCTTGGGGTTTCAAACCTGGGACCTTAGTGTCCCAGGTTGACCCTCTATCCACTGCACCACCACTGGTCAGGCAGAAAACCATTTTTAATTTTGAAACATGGTATTATGTTAACCTGTAATTAAAAGTACAAACTGGTTGGAGTTGAAATGCTTCTCCTGACATATTTTTAATTAGATGGTCTTTTGGATCTTGAAAAACCATGGCAATAAAAGTAAATCGAAAATATGACCTGAAATCAGGCATAGGGTACCAGAGGAAGTCAGCTCAGTTCCAAGTGCAAAAGAAGTGTGGAGTTAATGCTGCCCTAATTAATACTTAATCTTATATAAACAAATACAGAGAAAGGGAAATGGTTCTCCAAGTGTGGTCCCCTAACTAACAGCAACAGCGTCACCAGGGAATTTGTGAGAGATTAGAATTCTTGGCCGCAACTCCAGTCCTATTCAACCAGCAGCCTGTGCTTTAATAAGCCTTGAAGGGAGTCTGATATGTGTCCAGAGTGTAATTTCACCGGGCTAAGTTGCCAAAAAAATAATTACTGCACATTAATATGGAGGAAACCTCTAAATCTTTCAAAGTGATTTAGAAAACAAAAAAATCTTCTTTTGCTGCCTGAGTTCTTTATTTCTGATTTTCCTCATTTGTTTCTACACACTGGTGGCAATAGAGAGGGAGAGGCTGATGGATTTATGCTTCTTGTTATGATATATAAGATGTGTCATCATGCAACTAACTCACTATCAGAGTTTCAGTCTCATAGCCCTCTTCCACCTCCATTGCAGTTCAGCTGAAACCACACAAAAAGCCATGTACAGGAGATGGTTTATATAAAAGTGACAGTTTTAGAAAATCTTTGTGGGGAAGTAAATGCTGCAGCCTAAATCTCCCGCTGAGTTTGTTGAGAAAGTCTTTTATTGCTGAAAAGACTTTGTCGAATTTACACTAATTATAATAAATGTTATGAAATAAAAACAATTGGATGTATTCTAGGTCCATCTTGTTAAATGGTTCCGTGCATTAATATTTAGCATTCTCTATTCTTTGTGCTAGAAGCATTGATTAGAATTCATTTTTTAAAAATGTATTGTTAGTTTGAAGTATTTGAAGCATCTGGGACATCCAAGCATCTTGGAAATTTGAGGGGAAATTAGGGTTGAATAATAAAAAAACCCCACATGTATACTAAGAGTAAGTAGGAAAAATCACACAAATATTTGACACTAAACCTGAGACTTTGAAGAAGCATCCAGCTTCAGAATGCTGAGTTGCCTAATGATTATTTGTTATTATCATCAATGAAGTTGCTAATACCAATTAGACGTATATTTTAGGTACTGCATTGTGTGCGAGTTGAGTGCTTTTGAATGAGAAGAGAGCCTTTAGGAAGGAGGTAGGGGTTGGGACTTGGAGACGGAGAGTGATTTGGAGAAGAAGAGGGAATATCTACGAAAGTAGAGTGTCAGGAAAGGAGGTAAAACGCTTGTGGAAAAATCAGGAAACTGTCCTATCTGTTGAATGTGATAGAACAATGGGAAGTAGGAACCTGTTTATCAGGCGTGGCTTGATTTATGTGACACTTTGAGGTCAGATAGAGGAATTGAGACCTGGTGATTACAAGGCTACTAAAGTTCTAAAGTTTGTTTTGTTTTTAACTGGTCATTTATACTTATTTCCTCGATCCTGGAGTGACAGTGCTGATTCAGGATAACTGGCCTGGAAAGGTCCTTTGAAAAGATTTGTGACTGTTTTTGCATAAAATGTTTATAAAGATGTCGATATAAAACACTTTCATTTAGTCATTTGTAGGATTGATTTTTATTAACAAGATTACAATTATTCAAAACTAGGGTTGTTCCAGAAAATGAGGAAATACCTTACTCATATTAAGCCTGTATCAAAAGGTAGAATTCCAGGTCATGAAATAGGTATAAAAAGTTCTGGGGATAAAAACCAAACACCCACTCATTAGTTATAATTGAGTTTATATTGAGGCATCGTTTTGGAGGAAGATACAGTGACATAAATTGGCGCTTTCTCCATGTTTAGGTGGTGTTTACCAGTGATCCTCATAAAAACTACCTCCCTGTGCAGTTCCAGTCCCCCGGTAAAGTGGAGACCCAGCGCGGAGACCTGTCTGTCATCTCTGTAAGTACCATCTGGCGTGTACGCGCCTCTGCTTCTTGCTATTATTACGTTTCACCCTGGTGACATGAATTATTTCCAGTAGCAACCTCTTGTTTGTAATCACACTTTGGTTATTGGAGTCAAGTAATACAAATAGATGTATAAATACCTCCTGAACATTTACGTTTTGGGGTGACTATTAATTTTTTTTTTCTCAGTAGATTGTGTTTATTGATAACATTTAGGTGAATGTTAAACTACTCAAATTACTCTTCATTCATTAGTAGTGTTACAGGTGACCCAGATTTCATTTCTACAGGAGCGAAGGCATCTTTGGTTAAAACATAATTGCTACAGGCAATCCAATGTAGAAAACTGTTTAACCTTGGTTTTTGAAGTTAAAAGGGGTTTTCAAGTTGTTTGTTTAAAATGTGGCAGACGAGTTTTAAAATTTTTTCCTTGGCTTTTGTAGTTTGAGGTTGCCCGTCTCCCATTTTTTTAAGATGAGGAAAGGGAAGATGCAAAGTGTTGGTTGTCTTTCCTAAGTGAGTTAACGGAAGGAGCCTCAGGGTCAACATTAGAATTTGGGCTAAGAGCCATGCTAGCCACTGGTGACCAGCTCTTGGCACATAGCCTGTCCAAAATCAGGTTGACCCGAGTGCCATCATAGAAAGAGCTCTTTGGGGAACAGACATGTAGCCGTGTAACCATTCCCGGCCGGGGCCTGGGCCCAGGCTCATGTGTTCTCTTCAGGAGCTCCATAGTTTTTTTTAAGTGGTGGGTGACACAATGACAAATCCACATAAATGTGGAAAAAAATCAATTTTACCCTTTGTTTCTTTCTCAGTTTTTTTTATCTGGTTAAAATACACTGCTCACAAAAAATAGGGGATATTTTAAAATGAATATGAAGTGATAAGAAAAGGCATTTGATTCTTTTTTATTAAAGAAGAACAGGAAAGCAAACGACAACTCAAAGAAAGTTGTTTGATTATGCAAATGAGTTGCAAACTCAATTATCGTGATTGAGCAGCAAGTGACATACTGGTGAGGGTGAACGGAAGCAGGTCAAACTGGACGAGAGTGCCGCACATTGTCTAGTGGGGTGTAGGGTGAACAGAAGCAGGTCAAACTGGACGAGAGTGCCGCACATTGTCTAGTAGGGTGTAGGGTGAACAGAAGCGTGTCAAACTGGATGAGAGTGCGACACATTGTTCAGTAGGGTATATGAAATATCCCCTACTTTTTGTGAGCAGGATATAAGGAACATAAAATTCACCATCTTACCAGTTTTAAATGTACAGTTCAGTGGTATGAAATACATCCATCGCTACATCCCATTTTCAGAACATATATTTGACTTTTTAATAACTCTGAATTATTGCCACTTTATGGGGGTGGTTGAAATGGGGGCATTATTAGCAACAGGCCTAAAGTTTCAGTTGAGTAAGATACATAAGCACTCAAGATCTAGCCTGGTATCGTGCGGGAGTCAGCTGTATAGAGGAAGTAAGTGTGGAGGGCTCACTGCTCTGCTAGGTCATTAGATAAATATCTTTAAATTAAAGTAGAGTTGATGTACAATATTATATCAGTTTCGGGTGTTTAACATGATTCTACATTTATAAACCTTACGGTATATCTGTCATTGAATGTTATTATGTTATTGACTATATTCCCTGTGCTGTACACTCACTAGATAATTAAAGAAGATATTGTTTTGCCCCCCAAAATTTTATACAGGCTATGCCCCTGGATCTGAAGACACTGTTTAACTCCATTGCTATACATTAGGTGCCTGGGATCCTAGAAAAGTCATAGGGCACCGTTTTTTGTCATATTTTTCTCCAGTACTTTCAATGTATCACCTGAAGAGTCTTTGCAAGGACATGGCACTGCATTATATAGATTTTATGGAAAGTTTTATGTTTTCTTTAAGCAGTAGGTTTCGGGGGAGGGGATTCTTTTTAAGAGGACAGTTTGAGTGTGTAGAAGATCATTTTATATTTTTTCTCAAATGCCTCTCAATTTTACGTATTCGGATTTTTTAAGATAAGAGAATAACTTCAGGTCTTTGAGATATAAAATGGCACTTTATAGCCAGCATTTCCAGAATTGTCCTCTGGATTAGAGCAATTTAAACACAGCTGAATGGCCATTTTGCTTCTTGGGAGACCTGTAGTGATTAGTAATTTTACATATTTTAAACAGAAATAGTGTCTATGGCTTAATTCAGTGTTGAATCATTTTTCAGTCTAGTAAGTTTTTTTTTCCTTCATTTTTGGTTGAGGAATGAGTGATATTTGGATGTGTATAGAGCTCCTTTTTCTTGAAAAGGTCTTGAACCATTTAAAGAGGATGACTGGAAATTACACAGTATAGTAATGGACTTGTAGCTTACATCCTGGTAAAATGGCCACTTTTCCATTTTGATTTCAAAGGAGAGCTATGGATGAAATGAAGGAGGTGGTACACTCTGGCTCCTCTGATATTCTAAACCTAAACTCCGATGGGGAGGGGGGATATTTTTTTCTGAACCAGAGTGACAGTAAGTGAGCTGAGCTGCAGCATAGAGGCTGCCACCTGATTGCTGAGTTAGCTTTGACGCCAGTGAGAGAGTGGGTGTAAGAATGGAGGCCTTGAATCTGCAGAGAGAGTCGCTGTGCTCAGCCGAGCGTGGGCTGCCGTGCTGTGCTCGCTCAGGGCATCCTGCCCAGTCAGTAAAGTCCAGTCGAGGCAAAGTCTGAGAACACAGATGATTTCAAAGAGAGACATAGAAAGAACAAATGGAACATCGAATTAGAATCTTGAATATAATTTGATTTGTGGCTTTAGGAGACAGAGGGATGGGGGGGGAAAGATGAGTGTTCCTGGAGATGATGAAATGGTGATTACAGCGGAAGATGTTTTTGTGTCCTCAGGTCAACGGCACCAACTTCCCCTTTGCCAGCGCAGGTGTCCTCCTCCTCACGGTGGATGCCTGCAGCGTTCCCTTCCGTCTGAACGAAAAGAAGTTTTTCTCTCTTGCTGATGTCAGCCTCGTGAGAGAGTATTTAAAAACAGGCATCCCTCCAAGGTTGGTGAGACTTGCTCTGGGGAGGGGCAAGCCACATGAAAGGTGACACCTGGTTTACTCTGAGCTGCGGTTTGTTTACCGGGCATGTGGGACTTTTGAAAGGTTTTTATTCCTGCCTCATCTCAGATTGGTGCCAGTGTGGTCTAACCTGCTTATCATTGTAAATCTCGGCTTATCAATAGCAAAGAAGAGTTTGCAAAGGGTGGAAAGTTTCTTATAAGGAGAAAACCTCAATATTTTGGAACCTTACTCTCCATGTTTTAGTACTAAGTTTATCTACATTGCATCCAACTTGCTTAGAAGGCTCATTATTCTTTCTTTCCAAGTGAAAGGAAGGGAGATAGACTCGTGCATGCACCCCAACCAGGGTCCTGTTTTTAGCACCTGAGGTGGAAGTTCCATGGAACCATCCTCAGCGCCTGGGGCCAATTCACTCGAACCAGTCGAGCCATGGCTATGGGAGGACAAGAGAGAGAGAGAGAGAAGGGGGAGAGGGTAAGGTGAAGAAGCAGATGGTCACCTCTCCTGTGTGCTGTGACCAGGAATTGAACCTGGGACTTCCACATACCAGGCTGACGCTCTTTCACTGTGCCAACTGGCCAGGGCCTCTGTAAAGTCAGTAGGCATGGCCACCATTACAGCTGCCTGGCCTGTGCAGGATCACATTTGATTTGGACAGATGGTAATGAAACAATGGAGCCAAGAACTGGTGGGCCATTAGCTTTAATCCTAGCTCACACCTGGCGGGCGAAAAATGCACACAGTGGGAAAACACTTTCCTTTCCATTCAGGGCTCACAAAGCCACTGACTTATCCGAGTTTCCTAGAATCAAAGGTTTGTACCTCACCAGCCTTACTCACCCCTGTTCTCTATCTCCTTCTCTCTGCACAAACTCTGCACAAACTGGCTTCTCCTTCAGCACTTTGCCATCTTGGCTGCTTCTCCTCTCCTCTACGTGGCCCTTCTCTGCTCTCCTCCAGCATGGGCTCCTCTGCCCCATTTTATAGTGTAGAAATCAAAACCTTTAATCCAATATACAAACAAGTCTCTGTTACAAAGTCACCCATCTGAGGCATAATGGGATTCCTCATGAGAGTGCACAACCCCACATCATGCAACAGTCAAGGGTGTGGGGAAAAGCTTAGTCTTAAAACTAAGCCGTAGGCTATAACGACCCTGCCTGCTTAGAGCCTGTCCCCCACACTCAATGCAAACTATAAGTGAGCAAACATATACATCATATTTGCAAACTTATTTGACCAACAGTCTCCTTTTTTTTTTTTATTGTGACAGAGACAGAGAGACACATAGAGAGAGGGACAGATAGGGACAGACAGACAGGAAGGGACAGAGATGAGAAGCATCAGTTCTTCGTTGTGACACCTTAGTTATTCATTGATTGTGTTCTCATATATGCCTTGACTGGGAGGCTATAGCAGACTGAGTAACCCCTTGCTTAAGCCAGCGACCTTGGGTCCTAGCTGGTGAGCTGTGCTCAAACCAGATGAGCCCGCGCTCAAGCTGGCGACCTCGGGGTTTTGAACCTGGATCCTCTGCATCCCACTGCACTACTGCCTCGTCAGGCATCATTATGATTTTATAGCAATTTTTATAGGCAGTTTTACTTTTGCAGCCATCTGTCTCACTAATGGAACCTCAGACAGCAGTGCCCTGTGACTGTGGTGTATGAAGTCACAGCTGTGTCGCTTGGAAGTGACTAGAAAAGAGAAAATTGATTTTTAAGTAGATGAGTGTGTGGTCTCTCTTTTGAGAATGCTAGTATGATTAGTTTTTTTTGTTGTTGTTTTTGTTGTTAGTTTCTGGAAAAAGGTGCACAGGAGAGAAACTTTCTTTCCTTTTTTTTTTTTTTTTTTTTTTTTATATTTGGAGTGGGTCAGACCCTGCCTGGAGGCAAGGAGTGAATTCAGGCTCCTTTCTGCGCCTGGGCTTTGCTGCAGATGTTGATTTACTCCTGAGCCTTCATTTAGTGAAGCCACTAAGGGAAGAACACAGGCTTCCCAAGGATTAAAGGCCCATCTAACTTTTGAATCCTCCTCAGTTGATCTAATCACTTACGCTCTTTACACATTACAGAGCCGGATCTCAGCAAGTCCCATAAAGTCATTGGATTATTTGTGTGTCGTATTCATTGTCTATGTAATAGCTCTGTCTGGTTTAAAACACTTGCTGGGAATTCCTTTCCAAGGCCTCAATTCTCTTTAAGGATTTAAAGATGTTTCCTAATGTTGAAAAGACATACACTTACTCCACCTAAAACAATCTGCTAAATAAATCTCACCACAACTATTTAGGGCAACACAGAAGTCCTGTAAGGTACCCTATAGATTTATTATTTTTTTCTTAATCCCTTCACCTTTTTCACCCAGTCCCCCAACCCTCATACCCTAGAGATTTATAAGTTACTACCAACTCATTAAAATGTCACTAGGTGATTTTTAGAGAGGAGACACAGGAAGGCTTTTGAGCTACTTGTAGTGCTCTGTTTCTTGATCTGGGTGCTGGTTACACAAATATGTTTAGTTTGTAGAAGTTTAATGTGCTATACACTTAGAAATACTATTCTGTATGTACTTTGTATCTTAAAGTGTTAGGAAGTTATGGGGCAACTGGCAGTGAGTTCTAGGGAAACTGGGCATGTGTGGGGTTCTGCGTGGGTCAAGGGGCTCTGTAAGTGATCTCATGGGACCAGCCTGAGTCACTGTGGCCCATTGAAGAAGGCCAGGTCTGCAGGTCTGATTCTGGATTAGGTCACCACTGCGGATAGAAAGAACCGAACAAAAACCCACACCACTGCAAAAGTTAAGAAACGTAAAAGGAAGTGCCAAGACACACATTAAGGAAATAAATGCTTTAACAAAGGATATAGAATAGTTGTATCGGAGAGACTCTTCCTGTTTCTGGATGGGAAAGTTAATATTGTAAAGATGTCACTCTGCCGAAATTAAATAGAAATTTAACACATTTCCAGTAGTGCCCCAATCTAGTACTTTTTGTTGTTGTATTCCACAGACAGTGAAGTTCATCTGGAAGAATAAATGTGGGAGAGTAATAAAATATAATTTTTAAACAAATTAATACAAGCGACTTATGTTATCAGATATTAAAATAAACCATGAAGTCATAATGATTAAGCTGGTGTGGAATTGGCGGAGGAGGGATCAGGAGAAGAGAGAATCCACAAACAAATCTGAGTATTTGTGTGGATATACCGCATAATAAAGATGGAAATTGAAACCAAACCGTGGGGAACAGATTTTATTTTGTTTCTTTTTAGAATTGGTGTTTATCCATCTATTGAATAAATAGATAAATAGAGCATCTGTAACAAAACTAACTTCCCCTGTTATCATAGTTTATTCCATAAAGGGTCTGTATCCCAAGCATCCACTAGGTCAACTGACCTAAAATAATGTGTTTTCCCTACATTTAAAGACCTTTTTTTTAAATTTCTCCATTGATTTGAGAGAGAGAGAGAGAGAGAGAGATCAGCTGGTTTCACTTAGTTCCATTTTAGTTATGTACTCATCGTTTCTCGTGTGTGCCTTCTTGACTGAGGGTCAAACCCGCAACTTCTCACATACCCGTGGATGCTTTATCCATTGAGGCACCTGCTCAGGGCCTAGAGACCTCTTGTGATATCAGCAGACATTCTGGGTGGGGCAGGGAGGTGGGAACTTGGAACAGCAGAAATGAAAAAGCATCTGGGTTCTATGTTTGCTTTGCTTTGTTTTGAGTTCTGTTTTTATCCACTATTTCTATTCTATTTCTCTACTGCAGTGATTTTCAACCGGTGTGCTGCAAGAATTTTTAAAGCATTCAATCCTCTTTTCCCTTAGATCGTCAAATAAAAAAATGAAACAGCCAACACAACAATAGCTGTCCAGTGTGAATGAATCAAAATAATTCCTATTTTATTTTGTCAGATTGGCAAAAAAATAATGTATTTTTTGGTGTGCTGCAGAATTTTACTAGTTTATGTATGCCATGAGATAAAAAAGGTTGAAAATCGCTGCTCTGCTGCATATATTTCAGAAAGGAACCCAATAAATACATGCTAAGTTACTGGAATTTGCTCTGATTTTCTGACTTTTATGTACAGGTCTGTTGTCTTGTTGAGCACAAGAGGAGAAATAAAGCAGTTGAATATTTCCGATTCATTAGTACCTCTGGGATTAGCCAAACCAGCTCATCTTTATAACAAAGGTTTGTATTTATATTCTTCTATGTAGTTCTTATGAGGCCAGCAACATGAGCATTTTCGTGGTGGAATGTAGCTACCAGATCATTTTCATGAGCTTATTTTCCTAGAGTGGATATCATGAAGATTGTTTCTAAATACGGAGACAGTGTTAGAGGAAGTGTGTTGGGATGTGGTTTGTTGTTTGGGACATCAGGTAGGTGGTGAGAGTTCACTCACTGACATAATGAAGTGTAGTTATTTTGTTTTATAGCTGTCTTTGTTTTGCTCACCTCTAACATTACCTTGCCCAGAGCTAGGAGATGTCAAAGTTGAACTCTCCTGATTTTTTTTTTTTTTTAGGGAGTACCATATTTTTGGGATTCAGTGGAAATGCTAAACCATCATGGCCTAAGCTGTTTACTAGTCCTGCTGGACAGGGCCTGGGGCTGCTGGAACAGTTCATCCCTTTGCAGCTGGAGGAATATGGTTGTCACAGACTCGGCGCGGTCCGCAGGAGAGACCTGGACCTCTTAAAGCAAACTTCAAAAGCACATTAGAGACTCACTGTAACTTAAGTGCTGGGGGAAAAAATGTGAACTAACTTATTTAATTTATGGCATTTTAAAATGACACTGTTAACCCAATGGAACCATTTTCCTGTTTGACACAGAAAGGGTAGAAAAGAAAGAGTGGAAAGTGATTGCTTGAAATACCAGCTCATGCACCTTCTAGTTGTACAAAATGTTTATTTGTATTTGTTAGGCTGCTATATTTAAAGGGCAGGTCTCTTATTCCTCACCTTCCACCCCAGCGTTTTGTACTGACCATAAGCAGTGCTTCACCCTTTGTATTATGGGGTGTCGTGTTGTGAGGTGGGGCTTCTGAGAGTCAGCCTAACTCCTTGTGAGGGCGGGCTCTTGTAGCACCTTGGATACTTGAAGTCTAATGCTCAGTTGTGTCATTGACTTTGGGTCAGCAATTGACTTGGGGGGCTGGCATGTTCAGTGATGCCTTGGGCCCTGGTTCTGGGCAGCCTTTGAGGATTTCATATGATACTGAGTGAGAGTTTTAAGTGGCAACTCAGGCCCAGCCCATGCCCTTTTTTGCCTGGACATGCGCTATTTTTATTCATTTGTTTATCGATTCTTTCTTAAAGGTTCAACTTTCCAACAGGAAGTACATTGGGACAAAAGGGCTTTTAGGGATTAGACATCCCTTTCATCTATGAACATTGGGCAAAAATTTGACCTAAACCAAGGTCTGAGGTTGTTGGGACCATTTTTACAGCTTTAATCCTTAACCTGTTTTGACTGTATATTTGTGTTTAAATTGCAGAGCTGAGCTGAATATGTACCTTTTTTTTTTTTTTAAGAAGCAGGCTGTTTTTCTGAACTGTAAACTCGAGTCATTTCAACTTGCACAAAAGAAGTCTGTTCTCAGAGTTGCTCCTGCACCCAGGTTTTCTGTTGTTGTTTTGTGTGTAGATTTTTTTAAAAGCTTTTTTGCTCACCATTCTGCCATGAAAACTGCAGAAAGCTTAAGGATACCCCAAAATATTGTACTCGGGGGAGAAAAAGAAGGGAATCTTTTAAGGGTCAGATCATAGAGGTAACATTCAGGAATGAATGTTGTGATAGCCTTCGAAGAGTCAGTCACTCTTAAAAAAATTGTCAGAGCCAATTTTAAAAAGGTGCCTTGACACCCTATTTCCCTTCCACTCACTGTGTGCATGCGTCTCTTGCCAGTGAGGACTGCATGTGGCCAAAGCAGATTGGCTGCTGGCCTGGGACATCACCACACCACGAATAAAGAAGCATCGGCATGCCTTTACCTTGTCCTAATGTGTGAAGTGTGGTGGAGGAATGGCCGCAGCGAGATAGTAGGAAGTGCATTCAGGCTGACTGGCAGTGAGGACAGATTCACTTTGCTCTACCAAGAGCTATGGCTGGTGGCCTGTCTCCTGTGTCCAGGGGAAACTGCAGAGCAACTCTGTGACTTCTGTTACTTTACAAAATATGCTACCTCAACGTGCTACCGAGAACTCTTTCTAACTGTGCATGCTCGTCCTGAGGGCACACGTCCTAAAGTCTAGGGGGTGTTTTGTTTGTTTGTTTTGTACATTGATGAATGAGATCTTACCTATTAAATATATTATTGGATCATGGTTCCTGAAGGTGATTAGTTTGAGTGTGTGTGTGTGTTTTTTAATGACTTAAATATTTTTTTATGTGTGTTTTTTAGAGTTTGGCTCTTTAAAGATTTGGAGAGATATGTAATACAGTTCTAAGGCACTCAGTTTTTCTGATTTATATG
Organism: Saccopteryx leptura; assembly: GCF_036850995.1. Lineage (NCBI taxonomy): Eukaryota > Metazoa > Chordata > Mammalia > Chiroptera > Emballonuridae > Saccopteryx > Saccopteryx leptura. The sequence continues at coordinate 55,896,119 of NC_089504.1, forward strand.
ATAACTATCAGATCCTAAGTTAAATAAATAAAAATATGTGTGCATGTATTTTTTTTTATATGTGTTTGTGTTTGTGTGTGTGACTTATCTATCTAGCAAGCGGTCAATCAGTCAATCTGTCCTTTTTATATTCCATATTCTGGCTGTAAAGAAGTCACTGGCAGAAATGAGACAGGGAAAACTTCCCACTAAGTAATCTACTGGGTCAACTAAGGGAGTCTGAGTTTCAAAAGGGCAGGGATTAGGCTCCCATGCAGAGGTCCTCAACCTTGTCTGCACATTGGAATCACTTGGGAGTTTTAAAAAATGTGGAGGCCTGGGCCCCACCCACCCTCTCCCTCTCCATTCAGATTTGATTGGTGTGGGGTGCAGCCTGGGCATTGGAATTTTTTTAAGGCTCCCTGGGGTGATTCTAGCATGCAGCCAGGTTTAGGAACCCCTGCACGAATATAATAGACACACTGTTTAACTTTAGCCTGTAATTTTTTTGTGACAAAAGCAAAATTACATTTATCTATTATTTTTATTTGCAATATCTATTATTACAGAACTCCTAGCCCTAAATAAAGCATTTCGATATTCTTTCAATAGAACTTTTAAATACAGTTTTTAGTCCTTCACTGTCTCAAATTGTTAAATTGGTCATCTAAAGTGATCTACACATTTAGGCAGTTGGGAGCTAGCAAGCTGTTTTATTTCTACAGAGAAAATATATTCAAAGGTAATTTATAAGTTCGTAAGCATTTTCCATCAGGTGAAGCAGTTGGTTGAAATGTGGCCATCTACAGATCAGCCAGCTGACGAAAGAAACACGGGGCCTTCTCATAAGTCAGCACCTCGGGTTTGCAGTCTTTGCTGTGAGATTCCTGCCTGTCCACCTGAGCCAGCCAGCCATCCATATATTATCTTCAGAGGCCAGAGAAGGCTGCTTGGGAGAAGATGAAAGGCAGATACCCAGCCTCCTAGGAGATGGCTCCAAAGCAACCGCTAAGCTGATGTTTAGACAGGGAGGGGAGGGGTACCTGTGACTCCTCTGATCTCGAGCTTCATCTGAAGAGAACACATCCTCATGCTATTAAATGGATTACTCTGTGTTGAGGGGTGGGCAAGGAGGTGGTGGATAGAGACTTGAATAGTTCAGATAACTAGGTGTTCATTCCTTAAGAGATGAGGTAATGTTTGGGTAAGTCCAGCTAAAAGTCGTTTCAGTAAGGGGGAATGCACTTAGTTTTTTTTTTCCAGTTGGTCTTAGTAGTTTTAAGTACTTAGATTCCATTGCGACAATGTTTGTTGTCTTCATGATGCAGTGTTGGAGTTTATCCTCCAGGATTCTTGTTTGGGTTTTAGATACTTATCAAACCATGTTTAAATAACAACAACAAAAAAATTTCCCTAGAGGTGAAGACTGAATGGGAATAATTAGGTAACAGATTGGTATCATTATTGTTATGCCTACTTGGTAATAACCCAGTCTCCTAGAAATGTGAGCAGACATTCCAGGCTGGAGCAAATTTTTAACATAAGGTCAGGGAGGAACAAATTAAGGACACACATCCCAGTCCCTTGTTCACAAATAACAAAATGCTGTTCACTTCACATCTTGCTGGATCATTAGAGTCATTGGAAAGAAGGAGGCTTTTCATCCTAATTTATCTTCAGTATGGGAGAGAAGCTGAGAACAGGACGCTAATCAGGCTCTGGGGTTGTGGGGAAGGGCACTCACACTTTTTATGTGATAAAATTAGAGAATGACCGAACTATGAAGATTTATAAGTAAAGAACTAAGCCCCACAGGCATCCAGAAATAACAGCCATAGCCAGCAGTGAAAACACATCTGACTACAACGAAGAGGTCAGAAAACAACTTCATGAATCTACTTTTCTTAACTTCCTAAAATGGACAATGTAATTAGTCTGGACACAAAAAGCGATAACAAATTTCAAGTTCATCCTCAGAAAAAACTTAGACTTTATGATAACAGTTGATTCATCCAGGTTACCCACAATGGCCAGCCCTGTCCCCCTGACTAGTTTTGTACCGATTTTGAGCTAAGAATGGTATTCACATCTTTAACTATAGCACATTGGAAAAAGAAGAAGAGTAATTTATGATGTGAAATTCTGTCAGTAAATAAAGTCACACTGGAAGACAGCCACGCTCATTTGCTCACATGTTGACCGACTTGCAAATTGCAATGGCAGATTTAAGTAGTTGCCACAGAGACTGTATGGCCTGCAAAGCCAAAAATATTTACTGTGTGTTTTACTGAAAACGTTTGCTGACCCTTGATCTCAGTGAAGGGTACACTGGTGTTCATTGTACTAGTCTTGGAACTTTCCTAAGGTTTGAGAATTTTTTTTTAAATAGAAGGGTAAGGAAAATACTTGCATCAGAACCCCCCCCCCCCCCCCCCCGAGGTGCTTATTGAAAATGCAGAATCCCAAACCACAGCTTAGACTGGAGAATTGGCATCTCTGGGACTTGAAGCTGGCAATGTAATTTTATATCCAGCTCCCTAAGTGTTTCTCAGGAATCCTAACGCTTGAGAACCCCATGGTGATGAGCCCTTGTTATTGCTTTCCCTTTTTTCCCTTAACTTGAGAATACATCTGAACAAATCTTAATGTTGGAGGGTTTTTTGTTTGTTTTTTTAACTCCAATGGCCGCATTCTACACTGTCTTCCCCGGAATTCTTTGTGACTAATGCAGGCAGGTCTGATGCACAGCAAACTATACGGCTGTTATTGGGGCAAAGGTCCCACAGAAGTCTATAGTCAGATCCTCTATTGTGTCTGAAATTCTTACCATTAGGTTGATTTCATTAGTTAGTTATTTTATTACTGCAATGAAATCCCAGCCATTCGTTGTTTTCTGCAAGTTCTTTTTGTTAAGGAGTTTAGGGTAAAACATACACAATTGGGCTGTGCAGGCAGACTAACAAAACGTAGGTTTCTTTGCTTTTAGAGGGAACTGCCCACCTTGGTTATTTCACGTTTATCAAAGAACTGGTTGGTAATTGCAGATTTTTAAAAGGTGGAATGATTTATTTTATACAAGCAGTTTGTTTTAGAAGCAAAAGCCTTTTAATACGTTAGCTCCATGGCAGAGGTGGGAGGTGGTTGGATGGACTTGGGGGATAATAAAATTGGTCTTTGCCAGGAAAGAGGCTGGGACACTATCTGAGAGGGTCTAGCAAGTTTCCTTTCTCCCACCAGTTCATAGTGGTCATAAACACCCAGTTTTTGAGGGAGAAAGGTTTAGGTGAGAGAGGTTACTGATGGGTGAGAATAGATTTACGAATCTCAGGAAGCGAGGAGCATCGTTAGCTCCCGTCTGGATAGGAGTTTTGACAGAGAAAAGACCATGTCAAAACTTGTTGCCGGCTTCTAAAACATGTGTGTGAGTAGTTAGTGAATTCAAGACAGTGAGGTAAGTGCCTGATACAGTCTGTTGCTTCAGGTATGCATGGTGGATGCTTTGATCACCAACCTTGGTTTGATGCCAGCTAAGTCTCTTTACCAGCGGTGTTACTTTGAGCAGTTTCCTACTGCTGATCCTCAGCTTCTATCCGTAAAATGGGACTACTAATACTTTTGTAAAATAACACTGGGGATTATATAAGAATAGTCATGGTTCCTAGATATGGCATATCATCCATAATATCTGGGTGGTTTGTCTTAAAAAAAAATCAGATTTCCAGACATCTGTGAATTCTAATTTGTAGTTTTTCAAGATTAAGGATTAGGAAATCTGCAATTTTTCCAAAACAAACTTTGGAGATAATGCTAGATTTGGAAAATACTGAGAATACCCTATGAAAACCCTTGCCCTACTTTTTTTTTTTTTTTTTTTTTTGCATTTTTCCGAAGCTGGAAACTGGGAGGCAGTCAGACAGACTCCCGCATGTACCCGACCAGGATCCACCTGGCATGCCCACCAGGGGGCGATGCTCTGCCCCTCTGGGGCATCGCTCTGTTGCATCCAGAGCCATTCTAGCACCTGAGGCAGAGGCCACAGAGCCATCCTCAGTTCCTGGGCCATCTTTGCTCCAATGGAGCCTTGGCTGAGGGAGGGGAAGAGAGAGACAGAGAGGAAGGAGAGGGTGAGGGATGGAGAAGCAGATGGGCGCCTCTCCTGTGTGCCCTGGCCGGGAATCGAACCCAGGACTCCTACACGCCAGGCCGATGCTCTACCACTGAGCCAACTGGCCAGGGCCTTGCCCTACTTTTTAATACATTTTCTGAACTCAGTTGTTTGTGTCTAGAAAACAGGACCTCAGGCCAGGAGATCCTGGTTTAGTGTATTGGTTTGAGCATCCTCTGAGGTTTGCATTCATGCCTTCAGTAAGCCAGCTGTGTGTGGACTGAAGCTATGAAATGTGAATGACAATTCCGAAGTGAAAACATGTGGCTGCACCCCGGTCTGCAGCTGGTGGGTGCAGTGTTCCGCTCTTCGTTCTGCTGAGGGAGAACCCTAGTTCAGCTAATAGTTTGTTTCTTCTAATCCCTTTTACCATAAACTAACAGAATAAAAACAACTCATTACAAATTATCTCTTGGTACTTTAACCACCCTCATTTTCACTTTTCTTATGAAGTAGGGAAAATGTTAACGTAATAAAATGGTTCAAAACTGACTTGCATGACAAGCTGAAAGCTGGGTTAGAGGACTTTGAAAAATGAGTGCCTTTGGCAACAAACCTTCCCGTGTTTCTGCACAGGTTTCTTCCTAGTCATACCTCCACCCCTCCTTACTGCCTAGGGTCCACTGATGCAGCCTTGTTATACTGGGAAAGACTACATTTCCAGTCCTGTTTGTCCCTTCCATTCTCCATCACTGCTCACATATTCTGTGTTCGACCCTCAGGACCCTTAGTTCTTGCTAAACCAAAACACTATCAGGTTGGTCTGCATGTTTGAAAGACATTCCCTCTTATACAACCATGCAATTTTAACATCTGCCCATGGTGTCTATAATGTTAATGTGTTGCTGGAACTTTTGCTTAGTTGATTTGGTTGGTTTGTTCTTAAAGCATTTTGCCCACCTGCATACTCTACTTACATATGATGTGGATGCCATCCTCGGGAGGAAGTTACAAACCTGAAAAATCCACAGACCGGATCAGCATTCACTGGCTAATAGAGTCAGTGCCATACAGAATATGAGTACTTGTATTTGAATGGAATCCCTCCTGATCATCCTCAGGAAGGTCACAGATAAAACTATGATTTTCCTCCTGAACACCGAGATGAGATAAGTAACCATATCTGGCTCTGAAACATATAATCCATTTGGATTCCAGACCCAGGGTCTTGGCCACAAAGAAGCTTCCTTATCCCAACACCTTCCTGGAAGCTGTGCTTGGTGAGCCCTGGAAAATCCCCTTTGTTTGTAGTGTCTTGCATTTCTGTAAATCACCTTTTCTAATAGCTGAAAAGAAGAGAGTTGGTAATTATAGCTTTCCTTTGTTCCATCTTTATACTGAAAACATGGGCCAGCCTGGCTAAGTAAGGATCCAAGTGGCTAGATGATATATAAACAAATTAGGAATCACCAGGATTAGGGGCTTCCTGTGCAGTTTTCTCCAGAGGAAGAAGGTCAATTACAAACACGTTTTTGTGTGTGTGTGAAGGGGGAGAGATTTTATCATATTGATGATATATGGGGTGGGGTAAAAGTAGATTTACAGTTGTTCGTATGAGAAATAATACAATTAGTAAGCAATAATACAAGAATAAACTTTCACATACTGCCAACTGTAAACCTACTTTTGCTACCACCCTGTATTTTTTTGGCTCTTTTTTTTCCAATTCCTTGAAATCAGTTAATTTGTTGATTTCAGGTATAAATTTTTAATATCTAAAATAATTGGATTCAAAAAATTTTGACAACTATAATTATTAGATATTTTGGATAGTCAACTTCTAAATTATAAACTTAATCCCTATATATATGGCTGCTACATATATGATTGAAGTAATGTATTTGAACTAACAGCTGATTTCATTGTATTTGGGCCATTATTTTACCTGCTTATAAGGGACAAATAATTAATATGAAGCATAAAAGTAATCAGTTTGTTGTACCATGTCATCACTATGACCTTGAATTTAAAATCTTCAACACTCTGACCTTGAATTTGAAGTGTTAACACTATGATCTTTATTATATTTTTCATATTTCATCATTTTTGGAATGTAGTGTGTAAAAATAGGTATTGTGTTGCTTATTAACAAAAGATTCTTCACAATGTCCATGTAGTCTAAATTTGTAAATTCTGTTTGTTTTGTTTCTCCTTTATATAATTACAGTAACTATGTGATAAGTGATGTGAATTTTATCTAAAAGAATGATTCCCTGAAACATGGATTTTTTTTTGTAATTATATAATTGAATGTTTGAAATGACATCCTCCCAAGTGTCAAAAATTCACATTTTAAACACAAATAAAAATTTGTGAGTCCTATAAAACATTTGCAATCCTATAAAATAATTATTTTGATGAGGGCTACATAGAGACTATAATACTGGTTTGTGTGGTATTAAAGAAGAAAATATTTAGAACACTTGTTAAAGATGACAAGGCAGACTTATGTAAGGGGCTATAACAATGGAGTTTTGTATTAGAAGAGACAGATTAAGCTCAACTCTGAATACAAGGACAAATGGAGATTTAAAGCCAAGGAGCAAGGTGGACATTGGTGGATGGCAAATTACTAAGAGGAAGCAGCAGGGGTAGGTGGATCCTGGTTTGACAGGACTTTTTCTGAAGGCAGGCCAGGCTGATACAAGTCTAAGGTTGGGGATGAGGAATCTGATCAGATATCAAGGTTGGGTGATTTTCCATAAACTGACCAACCCAACAGGATTCTTGCTAAAACTGAACTAAATGGGTCAAGGACAGAGCCTGAGGTCAAGGGTCTAGTCAGAAAGAGGACCTAGTCTATGGCCATACCACCCTGAACGCGCCGGATCTCGTCTGATCTTGGAAGCTAAGCAGGGTCGGGCCTGGTTAGTACTTGGATGGGAGAAAGAGGACCTAGAGGAGCCTCATTAATGTTTAGTTGGAAGAGAGTCTTTGTCAGTGGTAGGTAGAGTCCTACTTCAAAGGTGAAGTTACTATTAATTACCGTGGGGAAGTTAGCTATTTAGATGTACCCATTTGCTTGATATAAGTTTCTAAGTTTAAAGTGAAAGAAGGTTTAGCCTTGCTCTCTGATTAGGCTACTGTGAGTCGAATTGCCTTAAAATAGGCTGGTAATAGCGAATGGTAAGGTTTCAGGTAATGAATGGAAAAAAATAGATTATAAAGGGAGAGGAATCCCTGTTAGGAAATATTCTGGGCTCTGCCATTCTTTCCTGTTTTCCAAAGCCCAAGATTATCTACTTAAAGTGTGGTTTATGGGCCGTTTCCATCAGAACCATGGGGTCTATTGTTAAAATGGCGGATTCCTGGGCTCCACTCTAGATAAGAATCTTTGGTTGAAACACAGAAATCTGCATTTAAATAAGCAGCCTAAACAGTAGAATGAAACACAGCATCCAAAAACAGAACACCTTTTATAAAGATGGCATTACAATCAGTGAATAAAGGATAAACTAAAGTAAGAATAATTGGTTTTCACATGAAAATAGAAAATGCAGTTATACCATCAAGAAGAATAAACTCCATATAGATTAAATATTTAAATGTGAGAAGTAGAAACAAAACTTTCAGACAAAATATAGAGTATAATTTTGATATTTGAATTAAAAGGGATATCTTAAATACATAAAAAAAATCATAAATAGAAAATTCCTGCTAGATTACATTTAATTATGTATGACAAAAGATACCATAAACAGGAGACACTCCACAAACTTGGACAAGATATTTGTAAGATATATAATCATAACAAATAGTTAATATAAAAGACATAAAAATCGCCCTGGCTGGTGGCACAGTGGATAGATAGAGCATTGTTCCAGAGCACCAAGGGAGCCAGCTCGATCCTGAAGGAACTGGCTTGACCCCAAGGTTGCCCATTGGTCCCAGGTCAGGGCATGTATGGGAAGCAATCAGTGGGAACACAGCTAAATGGAAAAATGAGTTAATGCTTCTTCCTCCCTCGCTCTCTCTCTCTCTTCTCTCTCTGTCTTCTTTCTCTCTCTGTCAAAACAAAACAAAACATATACATATATATAGATCTTCTCTAAATCATTAAGGAAATAAATAATGGCAAACTGGGAGAAAAATGAGCAAATGTTAATCATCCAAATCATGAAATGAGAACTTGAAAGGGGAGTATATGTACACAAAGATGCCTATTGATGTGAGTATTTAAGGGAAATGTAACTGAAAAGTGAGATATCATTTAAAGAGATCATGAATATGTAGAGAAAATGAAACTATTGGATTCAGTGTTGGCTAGAAAGTAAACAGGTACAAACACTTTGGACATTAAACTGGCGATATCTAACAGCTTTGTATATAAGCAACCCTAATTATATATATTGGTATGAATTTCTTTTTTTTTTTTTTCTTTACAGGGATGGAGAGAGAGAGAGAGTCAGAGAGAGGGATAGATAGGGACAGACAGACAGGAATGGAGAGAGATGAGAGGCATCAATCATCAGTTTTTCGTTGCGACATCTTAGTTGTTCATTGATTGCTTTCTCCTGTGCCTTGACCACGGGCCTTCAGCAGACCGAGTAACCCCTTGCTCGAGCGTGCGACCTTGGGTCTTAGCTGGTGAGCATTTTTTTTTATTTTGCTCAAGCCAGATGAGCTCGCGCTCAAGCTGGCAACCTTGGGGTCTCAGACCTGGGTCCTCGGCATCCCAGTCCAACACTCTATCCACTGCGCCACCGCCTGGTCAGGAGGTATGAATTTCTTGCTCTTTTGTGCAAGATAATGTATGGAGATATTTGTTGTTGTATTATATGGATAAAAAATTGGAAACAGGAACATTCATCATTGAAGGACTGCATAAATATATTACAGTATATTCATGTATTGTACTACTACAGAATATTGTCTAAGTATCAATATAGATATATCTAGAAAAGGTAATGATGGGTAGACAAGGTATAAATGGATACATATGAAATAATAGGTTTATGAATACAGTACAAACATATTATTGAACTTGCATGATCCAATTTCCTATCTCTAACAAGAGATTTTCTTTCTACTCTTGCTTACCTTAGTGATTCATTATTTTTTTTTTTGTTTTTTTTGTTTTTTTTTTATACTAATTTTATTTTTTTAATGGGGTGACATCAATAAATCAGGATACATATATTCAAAGATAACAAGTCCAGGTTATCTTGTCATTCAATTATGTTGCATACCCCCCACCCAAAGTCAGATTGTCCTCTGTCACCTTCTATCTTGTTTTCTTTGTGCCCCTCCCCACCCCCTTTCCCTCTCCCATTCCCCCCTCCCCCCCGCAACCACCACACTCTTATCAATGTCTCTTAGTTTCACTATTATGTCCCACCTACGTATGGAATAATACAGTTCCTGGTTTTTTCTGATTTACTTATTTCGCTTCGTATCATGTTATCAAGAAGTGATTCATTATTTTGTTTTTGGGTATCAGAATGTTGAAACTAAATACTCTCCCAAATATCATCTCATCTAATCTTTATCTATACTTTCTTTAAAAAAAAATCTTTTAAAATGAACTTTTAATTTTAGAGTAATTTTAAATTTGTAGAAAAATTGTGAAGATAGTAAAGAAAGTTCCCATATACCCCCACCTAGTTTCCTCTATTATTAACAACTTACATTAGTTGGTACATTTGCTATAATTAATGAACTAATATTTATATGTTAAATAAATTTTATGTGTTATTCAGACTATCTTAGTTTTTTTAATTTTAATTTAATTTACTTTATTTTTTTTATTCATTTTAATTGGGTGACATTGATCAATCATGGAGTTTTTTTTTTTTTTTATTATTATTTTTTTAATTTTTATTTTTTTTCCCAAAGTTAGAAGCGGGAAGGCAGTCAGACTCCAGTGTACCCCTGACCAGGATCCACCCAGCATGCCCACCAGGGGGTGATGCTCTGCCCATCTGGGGTGTTGCTCCATAGCAGCCGGAGCCATTCTAGCTCCTGAGGCAGAGGCCATGTGAGGCGGAGCTATCCTCAGTGCCTGTGCCAACTTTGCCCCAATGGAGACTTGTTTGCGGAAGGGGAAGAGACAGAGAAGAAGGAGAGTGGGAGGGGTGAAGAAGCAGATGATGGCCACTTCTCCTGTGTGCCCTGGCTGGGAATTGAACCCTGGACTTTCACACACCGGCTGACACTCTATCACTGAGCCAACCGGCCAGGGCCCAGACTATCTTAGTTTTTAACTAATGTTCTTTACCTGTTTTAGAATTCCATCTATGATACTATGCAAATGTATTAGTTATTTATTAGTCTCCTCTAGGTTGTAGCAGTTTCTCAGACTTCCCTTTGTTTTTGTTTTTTTTCTTGTTGTTCTTGCTGTTTGTTTTTGATGACTGTCAGTTTTGAGTTATATTGGTTAGTATTTTGTAGACTGTCCTTTATTGGAGTCTGTCTGATACTTTTCTCATTATTAGACTGGATTTAGAAGAGAGTAAATAAAGGTAAACAACCATTCTCATCACATGGTATCAAGAGTACATATTATTAACATGACATTACCTTTGATAGTAATAACCTTGATCACCTCATAGAGATATGTTTGTTAGTTTTCTCACCTTTAAAGTTATTCTTTTTTCCTCTTTACATGCTATACTCTTTGGAAAGAAGCCACTATATGCAGGTCCACACTAATCTTGTTAAAATGAGAAATTGTAGCTCAGAATGATAATGTCCTTTGCCCTAGGTCATAGAGTTAATCATATCTACTACAAGTAATGTGATTCAATAAATTTTATTTCACTTAAATTTCACATTTATATTCATGTAAAATTAAAGTAGTTGATTTAGCACATATGCAATTGAGCTCCCCCTTAACACCCCTTCTACTCAAAAGAGAATTATTAGAAAACATATTTTTTATATTAATACACACAGATCTGAGCTCAAAATGATGAAGGATATACATGTTGGAAAGTAGAAAGGAACTCCTCCTCAAAGAGCAGGAGCTAAAGTTCTCCAGAAACTTACTGAAAATCTGCCCCTAACATTTGCCACCCAGCAGAAGATTCCAGGGTCTGGAATCTTTTGAAGAGGACAGGAAGTGCATGTCTAGATGGGTGTTTCTTTTTTGGCTCCTGGATTCCTTGGCTTTTGAAGATGAAGACTATGGAGGGAGGTCCAGAGGGACCTTCAAATGTCTGGGTCAAACATCAGGGTCCCAGATCCAAAGATCTCAGGGTATACTCTAACAGCCATGGGGACGATGCTTGAAAAAGAAAATGGTTGCAGAGTGAAGCTATGAGGTATAAAAAGAATTGATGAACAACAACAACAAAAAAAGCAGTAAAACATAGAACACAATTTTAGAAAGTACTTTCCTTAAAGATAACAAGCATAACAGTATCTGTATTTGTGGTTGAAAGCAAACTGGAAATAAAATACTTCATAATAACTTGGAAGTTGTGAGGCAGAAGAATTTTCTTTGTGGTAAGGTCCTTTTCTTTTTCAGTAGAGAAAAAGAGATACAGGTTAAGTTTGACTTTGCCAAATATTATAAATGTAAGAATGTATGCTAACAATAAACAAAATGCATAACTTCCAAACTGGAGAGTGAAAATAAAGAGATTTAAGAAGTTGATCTATTTCATGAAAAATAGTGAAAAAAAAACCAGTAAGAACGAATAGCAAAAAATATAATACAAAGATGGTAGAAATCAATATTTCAATAATTACAATAATTAGATGCAGGTTACACTCACTTTTCTAATATTGAATACAAAAATCTCAGTTTGGATTAAAAAATTAAAGATATAAAAGTAGATCTTAAAGGTTCTCATAATAAAAAAAATGTTTGGCCTGACCAGGCGGTGGCGCAGTGGATAGAGCGTTGGACTGGGATGCGGAAGGACCCAGGTTCGAGACCCCCGAGGTCACCAGCTTGAGCGCGGGCTCATCTGGCTTGAGCAAAAAAAAAGCTCACCAGCTTAGACCCAAGGTCACTGGCTCCAGCAAGGAGTTACTTGGTTTGCTGAAGGCCCCAGGTCAAGGCACATATGAGAGAGCAGTCAATGAACAACTAAGGTGTCGCAGCGAAAAACTAATGATTGATGCTTCTCATCTCTCTCCATTCCTGTCTGTTTGTCCCTATCTATCCCTCTCTCTGACTCTCTAAAAAAAAAAAAAAAAAAATGTTTGTAACTGGTGATGTATGTTAACTAGACTTATTCTGATCATTTTGTAGTACATATATCAAATCATTATGTTGTATACCTGAAACTAATATAATCTTATATGTCAATTATACCTCAATTATAAAAACATAATTATAAACTATTTATAGACATAACTTAAACAAAATACAATGAAATAATTTAAAAATGACATGAAAAGATGAGAAAATTATATACTAACCCAAAAAGTTGATATAACAATATTAATATTGAATATTGACAGAATGTTATCAATAGAGTACTAATAGAATATTAAGCAAGAAAATGCACTGGGAAAAGGGCCAACATGCACTAATAGGAAGCAGCCTTAAGAGACAAAAAGGAATATACCTCTCAGAACTGAGAGATCAAAGAGGCCAAATTAAGGAACCAGTTACCCTGATGAATTGTGAAAGTAGGAAATAGGCACTTGTTCTCCAATTTAAGATCTGGGTTTCAGTCCTCCATTCGCTTTACAGTATATGACGTATATTTGCCCTGTATTTCTTTTTTTTTTTTTTTTTTTTTTTTTTTTTTCATTTTTTTTTTTCCATTTTTTCATTTTTCTGAAGCTGGAAACAGGGAGAGACAGTCAGACAGACTCCCGCATGCGCCCGACCGGGATCCACCCGGCTCGCCCACCAGGGGCGACGCTCTGCCCACCAGGGGGCGATGCTCTGCCCATCCTGGGCGTCGCCATGTTGCAACCAGAGCCACTCTAGCGCCTGAGGCAGAGGCCACAGAGCCATCCCCAGCGCCCGGGCCATCTTTGCTCCAATGGAGCCTTGGCTGCCGGAGGGGAAGAGAGAGACAGAGAGGAAAGCGCGGCGGAGGGGTGGAGAAGCAAATGGGCGCTTCTCCTGTGTGCCCTGGCCGGGAATCGAACCCGGGTCCTCCGCACGCTAGGCCGATGCTCTACCGCTGAGTGCCCTGTATTTCTTAAGGACATATTTTCAGTTCTCCGGACTCACCACATGCTCTCTTATCTCTGGGCTTCACGCATGCTTTTCTTTCTACTGGACTATTTCTCCTCCCCACTCCTTTTCTTGGCTAATGCATGCCTTCCCCCCACTCCCTCAGTTTAACTGTCATATCCCATAATACCTCATACTTCCCCACAGCGGCATGTGTAATTCTGTATTGTAAATTGCCTATTACATCTTTCTCCCCCAGCGCAGAGTAAGCGTTTGAGGACCTGGGCTATGCTTTTTTCTCTACTGCAGCGTACTGCCTGGTGCATGATTTACTTCTTGAGTTAGTAAATCAATGAAGGAATGAGATATATATAAATGAAATAAGATGACCTATGAAGGGACTAATTTTACATAAAGAGATGGTTTTAAAGAGGAGTGGGCCTTTAAGAAAAAAAACAACTTAGAGAATGAATAGGGCAAAGGTCATTCCAGGTAAAGGGAACAGTGTGAACAAATGCTTGGAAGCTAGTGAGAGCATGGCATGGCAGGTAATTTTTTTTTTTTAAGATTTTTATTTATTCATTCATTATAGAGAGGAGAGAGAGAGAGAGAGAGAGAGAGAAGGGGGGAGGAGCAGAAAGCATCAACTCCCATATGTGCCTTGACCAGGCAAGCCCAGGGTTTTGAACTGGCAACCTCAGCGTTTCCAGGTTGATGCTTTATCCACTGTGCCACCACAGGTCAGGTGGCATGGCAGGTAATTTTGAGTAGGCAAATTTAGTGTAGATGGAGCATATGTGGCAAGAAGGAGGGAGAATGAAACAGAGAATCAAAATTGGGATTACTATATAGAGCCTAGAATGCCATGCCAAAGAGTGTCAACTTTAACCTGCAGGCAAGATATATCCACGAAAGACATTTAAACAAGAGAACGAGTGCAGTAGTTATTAGAACTATTCACTGAATATTTCCAGTTCTTCTCACTTCTAAGCCTGTATTAGGATTGTACTACTTGACATTTGAAGTTAGGCAGGACCACACAACTTACTCTGACCACTGCTAACGAGTAAAAGTGATGTGTGTCAATTCTGGGCATAAACTTTAGAAATTTGTCATTGACCCATTTCCTGCCTTAGCCATTATGGAAGCATGAGTTTTGGTCCTTGAGTGAGAATGACACAGAGGAGACTCTCAGCTATTTTGTTATGGATATGAAAAGACACAGACCTTTGTTATTTAATACACTGTGATACAGTGGTTATTTATTTATTTTTTAGCAAGAGAGAGAGAGGGACAAACAGGGACAGACAGACAGGAAGGAGAGAGATGAGAAGCATCAATTCTTCATTGCTGCACCTTAGTTGTTCATTGATTGCCTCCTCCTATGTGCTTCCTTAACCAGGGGCTCCAGCCAAGCCAGTGACCCTTTGCTCAAACTAGCAACCTTAGGCTCAAGCCAGTGACCATGGGGTCATGTCTGTGATCCCACTCTCAAGCCAGCAACCCTGTGTTCAAGCTTGTAGGCCCACACTCAAGCTGGGCACCACAGGGTTTCAAACCTGGGTCCTCTTTGTACCAGGCCAACACTCTTATCTACTGCACCACTGCCTGGTCAGGCTACAGTGATTATTTGTTATTGCAGCATATCATTGCCTGTTTTGGTTCTTATAAGTTTTGTTTAGTTTCTTTTAGATCTGACACAAGTTAGATCTTAATAAATAGTTAGACTTGAGGCTGGGAGAAAAATTGGGAGACCATTCCCAAAGGGCATTGGCAGTAAGGAAGGGGAAGAATGGACTGTTAGCATGAAGACTACATTGATTTTACCCATTTATGGATTTCTGGTGCCTGGCACAGTTCCTGGAATAAAGGAAAGGTAAAGAGAGAATCCTTGTTTTCATGCTTTCATAAAAATTGCTTAGTGTTTTGCCAAATGATCTGTCCAAGTCTTCACCCCAAGTACCTGTGAATTGTGATCTTATTTTGGAAATACGGTCTTTGCAGATATAATCAAATTAAGGATCTTGGGATGAGATTATCCTAGATTTAGGATGGTTCCTAAATCCAATGACTAATATTCTTCTAGTAGAAGAGAGGGAGAGCTTTGGTACAGGGATGGGGGGATGTCCATGTGAAGACTGAGACAGAAACTAGTTATGCGATTACAAGCCAAGAAATGCTAAGGATTGCCAGCAGCCATCGAAAATGGAAAGTGGTAAGGAATGGATTCTACCTCAGAGCCTACAAAAGGTGCTAATTCCACTCACACCTTGATTTTGGACATCTAGCCTCTAAAACAGTAAGAGAATAAACTTCTAGGTGTTTTTTTTCCCCTGTATTGTTTTAAGCCACTAAGTTAGTGGTAGTTTTTTGTAATACCCCTAGGAAATTAGAATAAGACTTGAGTTCTACTTCTCAAGAGGGAACAGCCTTAGAGTAACATTTTCAGTTATATTGTTTTTCTCTTTTCTATACTCTACTGGCGCCTCCCCCCCCCCCCCCCCCCCCCAGCACACACACAAGAATAAGTAATTTAACTGATTTGTGAGATTGGGTAATTCACTCACAGCAGCTAATGCTTTTCTGGGCTAGCCAGTGGGGAGTGGGTATGTTCTTCTATTGATCTCTTCTATTAAGTAAGCAAACCTGATGACCCTGAGCCTCTTCTCTAGAAGCTCTCTAGGCTTGAGGGGTGCAAGGCAACACAGCATTCTCCATGTAAATAACTGGGCTCAGGCATGCCTTGCAGACTGTTCCTTTGGATGGATTTCAATATTGGATGTGTGTGTGTGTGTGTGTGTGTGTGTGTGTGTGTGTGTTTGATGGCCTAGAGGTCATAAAGGTGAGTTTCTGTGTAAGAGTCATATATACATGAATTACAGCATATTATTCAGACTCTTATCAAGGTTTACTTGGTACTCAGCCATGATGAAGAAGAGATATTTCACCCACTGTTGAGATTCCACTGATTGCAAGACTCACTGGGATTTTATGTAATATTATATATTTTCTGTACTACAAAGAAAGAAAGTGAAGAAACAACTCCAGCTTCTTGTATTGCCCCAGGATCATCTCTGCAGGCTCTAGAGCAGGGGTCTCCAAACTTTTTACACAGGGGCCAGTTCACTGTCCCTCAGACCGTTGGAGGGCCGGACTATAAAAAAAAACTATAAACAAATCCCTATGCACACTGCACATATCTTATTTTAAAGTAAAAAAACAAAATGGGAACACATACAATATTTAAAATAAAGAACAAGTAAATTTAAATCAACAAACCGACCAGTATTTCAATGGGAACTATGGGCCTGCTTTTGGCTAATGAGATGGTCAATGTCCAGTTCCATATTTGTCACTGCTAGCCGTAACAAGTGATATGACACGCTTCCAGAGCCCTGTCGCGTGGGTCCCGCGTCACCGGAAGTAGTATTGTATGTGAGTGACACCGCACTTTGCAGCGCCGCCACATACAGTACTCCAGGAGCACAGGATGCAGATACATCCTGTGGTCCTCCCATTGACCACCAATGAAAGAGATGCCCCTTCCGGAAGTGCAGCGGGGCTGGATAAATGGCCTCAGGGAGCCGCATGCGACCCATAGGCCATAGTTTGGGGACCCTTGCTCTAGAGCAAGTGGGATTTCTCAGAAGGTGCCACATTAACCACCAGAAACAGTAAAGGAGGAAAAGTAATTTTCCTCTCCTCTTGATGGTGAGTGCTTGGCTGAGACTCCTTTTGTTTTTCTAGAGTATCTTGTAAATGGATAAGCTTGTCTAGGTTGAAAGTTCTCCACTGTTGCTTGACCAGGCACTGGCACAGTGGATAGAGTGTTGACTCGGGATGCTGAGGACCCAGGTTTTAAAGCGCAGGGCCACTAGCTTGAGTATGGGATCATAGATATGACCCTGTGGTTGCTGGCTTGAGCCCAAGGTCGCTGGCTTAGCTGGAGCCGCCTCCCATCAGGGCACACATGAAAAGCAACTAAAGTGCCGCAACTAGGAGTTGATGCTTCCCATCTGTCTCCCTTCCTGTCTCTTTCTCTCTCTCTCTCTCTCTAAAAAAATGTTCTCCACCATGGCCACTGTAATTTAAGAATTATTGGTGGTAAGTTAACTTTTAACCTGTTTATGTTGCCTTAAAACTAAATTTTATTCACCTGACGTCTCATGGTGGCCCCAGTTCAGTTTAAGCCGGGCCCAGTTCTACCACAAACCGAGTTCGGTTTCTCAGTCGACTCCGTCAGACTCCAGACCCGGTTCTACTCTAGTCAGTTTGTGACCCAGCCCAGAAAAGAAAGGCTCAAGTTAGTTTGAAAGTTCCTAATTAAAAAACTGCAGAGCTAGGATGGGAACGGACTTCCCCACCATGTCCAGAGGCTGGGAGAAAGCAGTGAGCCGAGGGGCTCAGCAGGTATGGGTGACAGCCTCTGGGCTTGCAGCTCCGGGCAGGGTCGGGGGTGGGTGGAAGGTGCTTCCTCTTCTGACAGCTGACCTGCTAAAAGATAACTGAGGCATATTAAAAATTTTAAGAGTTTATCTGAGCAAAAATCGATTTAAAGCAGGCAGCACTGAACAGGAAGAAATTAGGCAAGCTCCAGCACCAGGTGCAGGGGAAGGCTCCTTTAGACAGAGAAGAGGCTGAACCAAAGTCAGAAAATGGTGGACAGGCTGTAGCTTACAGCCTCACTGGTTGTTTATGATTGCTTGTTCTGAGTATTTTGATTTTGTAACCTGAGGCATACACCATCTAAGCTTAGATTTTGGTTTGTTTATGCTCCACTGCAGCAAGAGAGCCACATTCATTTAACAGCCTCCTTGTTTAATTTAACCAAAGGCGTAGTTCTAAATGCTGGTCAGGTGTTCTTCACTGTCTATTATACATCCCCAGGACAAACCCTCTCCCTCCCTTGTCTCTAAATTCTGCCTTCTATCACTCACACCTGTCTCTTGCCATTTCATTTTGCTTTGCTTTGTTTTTGTCCCTGATTCGGTCAAAAGGTTGGTTTGTTCTGCAGAAATAACAAGTGCCTGATTTCCCGCTCTTTAAAGCTCTGGGGCGAGTTAAATCTGCAGATGTTTATGCGTGGTGACAATTCCAGTTGGCAGATGTAGTAGCAGTACTTTTGTTCGGGATGGCTACACTGAAGGATGCCAGCTGAACGGGAATCCCAGGAATTTGCTTTCATGTAGATCAGACATTTGAACCCAATGGAGAACAGCCCCCACTTTTTCAAGCCCTTACAAGGCCCCAAATTTGCTTGCGCAATCTGAGAACGTTGCTTTCATCTGGTGTGGCTAAGTGTAGGGGAGTGGAAGACAATTGATCAAAAGGAGGCTCTTTGTTCATCCTGACTCTTGAATCTATTTCACAGGAAAAATTTCACAGGAATTCTAGAAAGAGAAAAAAATGGCTTAGGCGAGAGCAACATTTGCTCTAGTCAACATTCCAGTGGCTGGGTCTGTGGCCAGCGGGGTAGCCAAGCCTAAGGAATTCCAAGGAACACAGCACTTTTGAGAATTGGAGCTCTATGTTCTGGTCACAATGCTAATTGTTTCATATCAGCAACTTGGTGTATAGCGTTACAGAGATTTCAATGGTTTCTTTGGTCAGAAGCAGGCTAACTCTTAGTGTTTATTCACTTAGAAAGGACAGTAGAACAGAACTTGAGGAAGTAATCATGAACCTCAATCTCCCCTCTTAATGTAAATCACTTTCTCTTCCCCTGCTTCTGTAGTTGTCAGATGCTAAATGCTTTCATCTTTTTGGGGGTTCTCTCTTCCTAGGGAAGGGCACCGTGTAACCCAGGGCAGCAGATATCTGAATGCGGTAGTATAAACAGCTGGCATGGGAAACAGGCAGGAAATGGAAGCTGGTGGTGATTTGAACAAAGCCCAAACATGCCTGGGGTTAACTTGACTTACAGGAATCAACAGAACCTGGAAAGTAACCAAACTGTGAAGCTTTTGTTTGGAAAGTTTTGCAGGATAGCCAGAGCCAAATAAAGCTTTTCCATTGAGATTTCAAAACAAAACATTGAACAAAACAGAGGGTGCCTTTAACTTTCCTTGCTACTGGCCAGGTTTTGAGTTCAGCAGAAGGACTAGTGAGTTGTACACATACAGAAAATGATGCAATCAGTTTCTTTAAACAGTTCAAGAATCTATCCCATCCTGGAACATGAATGAGACAACTACTCTCTGTGCATTTGGGCACTGGCCTGGGAAGCTCTGTCTGGAGGCTGGAAACAGAGGCTCCATGAGATTGCCAGTTATGCATTCTGTGACATGGGTCACAGAGTGACACACATGGCCATCTTTGCCTTTTGTTTTATTTCTACTCAGAGAAATGGTTATGTAATAACCACTGCAGGGTTGGATTTATTTCCATTGCCTAAGGCAAAAACCACTTAGTTATTTATTTTTTATTTTTTCTGAAGCTGGAAACGGGGAGAGACAGTCAGACATACTCCCGCATGCGCCCAACTGGGATCCACCCGGCACGCCCACCATGGGGCAACACTCTGCCCACCAGGGGGCGATGCTCTGCCCCTCCGGGGCGTCGCCATGTTGCGACCAGAGCCACTCTAGCGCCTGAGGCAGAGGCCACAGAGCCATCCCCAGCGCCCGGGCCATCTTTGCTCCAATGGAGCCTTGGCTGCGGGAGGGGAAGAGAGAGACAGAGAGGAAGGCGTGGCGGAGGGGTGGAGAAGCAAATGGGCGCTTCTCCTGTGTGCCCTGGCCAGGAATCGAACCCGGGTTCTCCGCATGCTAGGCCGACGCTCTACCGCTGAGCCAACCGGCCAGGGCTAGTTATTTTTTCATGCGGTTCAATATTTGTGGGACTCACTATAATTTGGGGACAATGTCAGGTTGACACAGGAAGTATAAGTGACTTGGAAATGCATACTGAGCATGGGCCTACGCACCTTCTTTTCCTAGCTGCCATCTTCGGCATGGCCACTAAAGAAAGTTCTAGTCTCCATGTCCTCCTCTGTATAAGAGTGATGTTGAAAATACCATTTAGCCTGATCAGGCAGTGGTGCAGTGGATAGAGTGTCGACTTGGGAGGCTGAGGACCCAGGTTCGAAACCCCAAGATTGCCAGCTGGAGTGTGGGCTTATCCGGTTTGAGTGCAGGTTTACCAGCTTGAGCATGGAATTATAGACATAACACCATGGTCACTGGCTTGAGCCCAAAAGTTGCTGGCTTGAAGCCCAAGGTTGCTGGCTTGAGCAAGGGGTTGCTGGCTCTGTTGCAGTCAGTCTGCTGGTCAATGCACATATGAGAAACAATCAATGAACAACTAAAGTGACAGAACTATGAGTTGATGCTTCTCATCTCTCTTCCTTCCTATCTGTCTGTCTGTCTCTCAGTTTCTCTCTCTCTCTCTCTCCATTGCTACAAAAGAAAAAATACTGATTTAAAAAAATGTCAGGTGTGAAATTTAAATGTCAACTGTGAAAATTCTAGGACTTTGTACAGTGCCTCTTCCCTAAACACTAAAGTCTCCCCTGTCCCCCTCCACATAGATTTATCTGTTCTTGCATCCAACAATATTTATGGAGTCAGAACACACATAGAAGGCCTTAAATTAGTATTTTTTGAATGAAAGACTTTTATGGCAAAGCATAATCATTATCTTCTACAGCAGGGACTGGCAATCTATAGCCTGAGGACTTCTTTTCCTAAAGTTTTATCTGAACACAGCTACACCCAACGTTGACTCAGGTCTCTTTTCTTGCTACCACAGCAAAGGTAAGTAGTTGTGATAAAGACCATCTGACCTACAACCCCAAGTATTCACTATGTGACCTCTTCCAGAGAAATTTTGCCAGCCCTGCTCTACCTCCAAACTTCTGTACTTTCTCCTAAACAATGTACCGTGAATGTTTCTAGAATCATATTTCTCAAAGTATGTTTCAAGGAATGTTCATTCTATCAGCTGTTCCTTCCTGGTTTAGAAAGTTCAGGAAATAGAGATTTATTATGTTTATTAAGTTTGACAATGAAAAAAACTTGTATAATTTTGATTCAGTTTTTTTAAAAAAATATTTTATTTCTTGATTTTACAGAGAAAGGAGTGGGGGATTGAGAAGTATCAACTCATAGTTGCTTTACTTTAGTTGTTCATTGATTGCTTGTTGTATTTGCTTTGACCTGGTGACCTCTGTATTCCAAGCTGATGCTCTCTCCATTGCACCACCACAGGTCAGGCTTGACTCATTATTTTTAAATTTGTTTAATGCTATTATTCTTTTTTTGACCAATTAATGTTTTATAGAAGGAAGCTGCCACAGGAACACCTTGGCAATGTCACCTGGACTACCTAGATCAATCATGGTATGTGTGCTGGGCATGTGGCAACACTTGTTTAGACCTTACTCAAATGACTTTAAAATGACGGCCTGTATGGTCTCTACCTTGATTCTTGATGCATGTGGGGTGTGACTTCAAAGATGCTTTTCTTGTGTGGCCTATAACTGAGTTACGAAGAAATTTTGCAGAGAGTTACTGACAGGGAATTTGTTCTCTCTTCCAAGAAAACTGATTAGAGGATGAAATTTAACTGGTCATGTAGATATAGATTTGCTGTTATACATCATTCCGGTCCTGATATTGCCATTACACATACCTTATACCTTTTGTAGTTGTTCCACAGTCCTTGGATAGTCTGCTCCTGTTTTTTTTCTATCTTTCTTTTCTTTGCTTTTCAGATTTTGAAGCTCCTGTTGACGTATGCTCAAGTTTAGAAACTGTATCTTCAGTCATATCTGGGCTTCTCAGGCATTCTTTATTCTCTTACAGTGTTTTTGAGTGCTAGCATTTCTTTCTTTCTTTTTTTTTTTTTTTTTTTTTTTAGAAAATCAACTTTAACACTGTGACATTGATCAATAAGAGTACATAGCTTTCAGGTAAATGTTTCTATAGCATTTGAACTGTTGATTATGTTGTATATCTATCACCCAAAGTCAAGTCATTTTCTGTCACCACATATTTGTCCCCCTTTACACACAGCCTCTCCAACACTTGTTATTATCTGTCTTGTTTATAATAGCCAATCTAACAGGTCTGAGGTGGTATCTCATTGTGGTTTTGATTTGTATTTCTCGAATAACTAGTGAAGATGAGTATCTTTTCATATGTCTGTTGGCCATTTGTATGTCTTCTTGGGAGAAATGTCCGTTCAGGTCCTCTCCCCATTTTAAAATTGGATTCTTTGCTTATTTGTTGCTGAGCTTTGTGAGTTCTTTATATATTTTGGATATTAACCCCTTATCAGAGCTGTTGTTTGAAAATATCATCTCTCATTTAGTTGGCTGCCTATTTGTTTTGTCAGTTTCTTTTCCTGTGCAGAAGCTTTTTAGTTTGATGTAGTCCCATTCATTTATTTTTGCCTTTACTTCTCTTGCCTTTGGGGTCAAATTCATAAATTATTCTCTACGGCAAAGGTCCATGAGTTTAGTACCTATGTTTTCTTCTATGTAATTTATTGTTTTGGATCTTATATTTAAGTCTTTGATCCATTTTGAATTGATGTTTGTCCAGGGGGAAGAACTGTAGTCAAGTTTCATTTTTTTGCTTGTGGCCTTCCAATTTTCCCAGCACCATTTATTGAAGAGGCTTTATTTCTCCATTGTGTGTTCTTGGCTCCTTTGTGGAAGATGATTTGTCCATATATATGTGGTTTTATTTCTAGAATCTCATTTCTGTTCCATTGGTCTGTATGTCTGTTTTCCTGCCAATACCATGCTGTTTTGATTATTGTGGCTCTATAGTAAAATTTGAAGTCAGATAGTGTAATACCTCCAGCTTTAATCTTTTTCCTCAGGATTGCTCTGGTTATTTGAGGTTTTTTATGGTTCCATACAAACCTGGTGATATTTTGTTCTATTTCTTTAAAAAAATCACATTGGGATTTTGATGAGGATTGCATTACATTTTTATATTGTTTTGCATAATATGGCCATTTTAACTATGTTGATTCTTCCAATCCGTGAACATGGATTATTTTTCCACTTAATTGTGAGCATTTCTTTTTGATTCTTTCTTTGAATTCCCATTTCTCTACTTATTGCATCTATTCTTGCATGTTGTCATTTTTTTTTCATTAGAGGCCTTAGCATGTTCAGCACAGTTGTTTTAAATAATAGGTCTTATAATAATAGGTCTTATTCCTGCCATCCCTGAGTCTGATGCTTGCTCTGTTTCTATAAAGTATGTGTGGTTTTTATTTTTTTGTTTTATTGTTTTGGCCTGTGCTTTTTTTGTTGTTGAAAATCAGACATGATGTACTAGGTATCAGGAACTCCAGTGAATAAATAAGGCCTTTAATGCTGTGCTGGTGATGTGTGGGGAGGAGGGGACATATTTTCTATTCCTATAATCAGGTCTAGGCTTTTAGTGAGCTTGTGCCTCTAGACTGTGAATTTCCCAAGTGCACCTCACCTCCCTACACTCTCCCCCTGTAGATAGGACAAAAGGCTAAAAAGAGCTGGAGTTGGATATTTCCCTTTCCCCAAATTGGTTAGGCTCACTGTGCAGTTTGTTCAGTTTTTAACTAGTTGTTTGGGTGGGGTTACATGCCTTTACATGCCTTTACGTGCTGTACTAGAAACCGGAAGTCCACATCATTCTGTATACTTCCCTGGATTCTGAAACTATAACAAAGTTGATCCTGGTCAGAACTTATATCTCACAAAGGCATTATATATATATATATATATATATATATATATATATATATATATATTTTTTTTTTTTTTTTTTTAATTTAAAAAATTTATTTATTTATTTATTCATTTTAGAGAGGAAAGGGAGAGACAGAAGGAGAGAGAGAAGGGGAGGAGGAGCTGGAAGCATCAATTCCCATATGTGCCTTGACCAGGCAAGCCCAGGGTTTTGAACCGGCAACCTCAGCATTTCCAGGTCGATGCTTTATCCACTGCGCCACCACAGGTCAGACCCATTATATATTTTTTGAAGCTTCACTTTTGCTTAAAATATATAGCAGTATAAAAAGAGAAAAGGAATATTTAAAGAGAGAGTAATTGAGGACTTTTCAGAGTTAAAGAAATTTAGAGCCCTTACATTTATTCATTCTTTGTTTTTAAATTTTTTTCTTTCTTTTCCAAACGAGAGGAGGGGAGATAGAGAGACAGACTCCTGCCTGTGCAGTGACCAGGATCCACCTGGAAACCCCTGTCTGGGGCCAGTGCTCTGCCCATCTGGGGCCATGCTTGCAACCAAGCTATTTTTAGCTCCTTGGGCAGAGGGTCCATGGAACAGAGGCTCTGTTCCCAGGCACTCAAACCAATCGAACCATGGCTATGGGACAGGAAAAGAGAGAAAGAGAGAGGGGAGAAGGAGAGGTGGAGAAGCAGATGTAGCTTCTTTCTCCTGTGTGGCCTGACTGGGAGTTTAACCCGGGACATGAACATACCCACATGCTGGGCCAATACTCTACCACTGAGCCAACTGGTCAGGGCCATAAGCCCTTGCATTTAAAAGGCACAAACAATAATGAAAAGGATAAATAGAAATAAATGTACATATGTACACAAGGCAGTAAATACAGTTGACCTCTGAACAGTGTAGTGTTAGGGGCTTAGCCCCTGCATGTCAAAAATCCACCTACGACTTTTGAATCCTCAGCATCACTTGGAACACACAAGTTGTGGGCCCCACCACCAGAGGTGCTGATTCATTAGGTCTGTGGTAGGACCTGAAAATTTTGTTTTGTTTTGTTTTTATTTTATTTATTCATTTCAGAGGAGAGAGAGAGAGAGAGAGAGAAGGTAGGGAGGAGCAGGAAGCATCAACTCCCATATGTGCCTTGACCAGGCAAGCCCAGGGTTTCAAACCAGCGACTTCAGCGTTCTAGGTCAAGGTTTTATCCACTGTGCTACTACAGGTCAGGCAAAAATTTTTATTTTTAATACTTACCAAGGGATGCTACCACTGCCGGTCCAGGTCCCCACTCTGAGAGTCACTCCTCTAGACTTCATTAGAAAAATGTTGTAGCTAACTCTCTAGGTAAAAAATTAAGGGTGATAATTAAATGAATATAAATTATATATAGCTTTAAAGACCAGAAAGGATAAGAAAAGAAGGTATATAACAATAAGTGCAACAGAAGACAGAAGGCAAGAAAGGAAAAAAAAGGATGAGGAGGAAGTGGAGAAGGTAAACACATATTAAGATGGTAGCACTAAATCTGCAGACTGAACGACAAGAAAACAAAAAAGAATTTGTATCCAGAATATATTAAAAGTTCTTACAAACCTTTAAAGAAAAGACAAAATCTGTGAATGATGAGGCAATGCACAAAAAGCATATGAAAAATGTTTAGTTTCACCAGTAACCAGGGAAATGCAAATTAAGACATGGATTCATAACCAACAGATTGGTGAAAACTTAAAAGTCTGATAATTCTAACTGTGAGTGGGGATATGAAGAAACAAGACATGTCTCACACATAGGTGGTGAGAAGATGTGCTGATCTAACTGCTTCGAGAACAATTTGACAGTGTCTAGTAAGGATATAATCCTTATGTCATATAAAAATAAAAATACACATTCTGTGTGACCCAACAGTTCTGCTTATGAGGAACCTAGAGAGACTCTTGCATGTGTACACAGAGGTGTGTGCATGAGTGTTCTTGCATTGCTTGTGGTAATGAAAACTGGAAATAACCTAATTCTTTCACTAGAGACTGGATAGAAATGTTGACTCTTCATAAAATGGAACACTGTATAGAATAAAAATAAATATGTTATGTGGATTTAGATTCTACCTATAGATTCTATAATGTTTCATATTGTGCAAAATTGACCCCAAATACTTTGAATCAACCTCAGTTAAAATTGTAATTGAAGCTATAAACCACATGTTTCCGTGATTAAATAAGACACTTCAATGAAGTTATTGGCATAAGTGCTTTTGAGAGTTCAAAACACTGGGTAGCCATTATTCATTGTTTAGATTAGAAAGATAACACAGAAGGTTGGAGAATATTTACATTCCAGTAACCACAATTTTTAAATTAATTTATGTTTTGTTTGTATTTGTTATCATAAAATTGTCTCTGTGTAAGTCTGTTTACTTAAAAGAGCAAAGAAGTTTCCTAAAATATGCAGAAGTTTGTATAATAGTTATTGTCCAAGGAATGTTGACTTGAAAACTGAGACAATGACTATTTGTTTTAAGAAACTACATTTGTGAAAATATTTGTAACAGAGAATTGTTTTTTACTTAAGAAATAAGCTGTTAGTCATTCTGTTCTTTTGTAATTAATACAAGCAATATATAAATACTGCTCATTTAAATTAGCAAGTGGAATTAAAAACTTCCTCCTTGCAAAAAGATTTTTTTCAAGTAAAATAAATCAGTGCTTCTAACATTACTTTAAAATTATAAAACTAAATCTAAAGTTACATGTATTATTAACATGGAAAATCTTAAAACAAAATATAGAGTGAAAAAAGAAAATTGTGGAATAAGTATAGTAAGAAGACACTCATTTAAACAATTAAAACATTAAAAACAATACCATATGTATTTCACATAATATTCTTTTGCCACATATTGTAGTGTCCAGTAAAGGTCAATATTACTTATAGATAATAATATACTTTGGTGATAAAGTAGGAAAACATGGAGGGTAGTCAAAGAATCTGGTGATGTCTGGGGAAAAAAAGAAGGAAAAAGTACAAAGAAGCATCAGAGATATTTGTCCTGTTTGGTTTTTTCTAGCTTTGTTGTGAATATAACACTGCTTAAGTTTTAGGTATACATGTGTTAGTTTGATACACTTACATATTGCCAAATGATGACTATAATAGCTTTAGCTAACACCTCCAAACCATGATATAATTACTTTTTAAAAATCTTTTTTGTGTAGTGAGAACATTAAAGATTCACTCTTGGCCCTGGCAGGTTGGCTCAGTGGTAGAGTGTCAGCCCAGTGTGTGGAAGTCCCAGGTTCAATTCCTGGTCAGGGCACACAGGAGGTGCAACCATTTGCTTCTCTCCCCCTCCCCCTTCTCTCTCTCTCTCTCTCTCTGTCTCTCTCTCTCTCCCTCCTCCCTCTCCCCCTCCCCCTTCTCCTCCCATAGCCATGGCTTGAATGAGCAGGGTGGCCACAGGCACTGAGGATGGCTTCATGGCCTAGCCTCAGGCTCTAAAATAGCTCAGTTGACAAGCAACAAAGCAGCAGCCCCTGATGGGCAGAACATCAGCCCCAGAAGGCAGTTGCTGGGTGGATCCCAGTTGGGGTGTATGCAAGCGTCTGTCTTTCCACCTCCTTGCCTCTCATTTGATTTAAAAAAAAAAAAAGATCTACTCTCCTAACAACTTTCAAGTATATAATACAGTATTATTAGCTATAGTCACCATTAAATTCCCAGAATTTGCTAGTCTTGTAACTGGAAATTTTTACCCTTTGACCAATATCTTCACATATTCCCGATCCCCAGTCCTTGGTAACCACCACTGCCATGTTTACTTCTTAAAACAAATGATGAAAATATGGCAAACATAATTTATGTTGAATATGATGGTGACTACTTGGATATTTGGGTTCTTGGGTTTTAAAAGGATAAGCCATCATTTACTTCTATTTAGATTATAGAACACAGATAAAAATATGAGAAAATGTGATTTATATATGTTATTAAATATATATAAAATTCTTATAAACAGTTATACACAGGCCTTGGCTGTGTAGCTCAGTTGGTTAGCATCATCCTGATATACCAAAGCTGAGCATTTTATCTCTGGTCAGGGCACATACAAGAATCAATCAATGAATGCTTAAATATGTGGAAAAACAAATTGATGTTTCTCTCTCTCTCCCTCCTTCCCTTCTTCTGTTTCTAAAAATCAATCAATAGATTAAAAATAAATAGGTGCACACAGAACATCCTTCCCCACTTCCCATTCCCCTACATCAAGTCTTTGCCATGCCTCAGTTTTTCTGAAAACAGTGGCCTTCATTCTGCATTAATTCATCTGTGTTCTGGAACTCCTTTTGTTTCACTTTCTCAGGATATTGCTTTATCATAATGCCTCTGACTCCTCTGTCTTTACTCTCTCTTATGTATTTTTATTTCCCTTTGGTACATAATTATGCTTAACTATCTTTCAATTTAAAAAGAAATCTCCCTAGATTTCTTATCACCCTTCCATTTCCATTTTATTATTTCTTCCTCCCTTAACAACATTAACTCCTTTATAAAATCTTAATTGCTAAATAAAGAGTCATTAGCTCTGGCTCGGTAGCTCAGTTGGTTAGAGCTTCATCTTGACACACCAAAGTTGGGAGTTTTATCCCCAGTGAGAACACATACAAGAGTTGACCAATAAATGCATAAATGGGTAGAAAAACAAGTTGATGTTTCTCTCTCTCTCTCTCTTCGTTCCCTCTTCTCTTTCTGAGAAATCAATAAATTTAAAAAAAATTTAAATAATTAAATGAAGAGCTATTATGGTAAAAAAAATTTCCTCACTAGCTACTATATGAGGTAACATAACCCTTTACTGTCAAACTTCTTGAAAGAGAAATCTCTTTTTCTTTTCTCTACTGTCTCAATCTACTTTCCCGGTTGTTTGATTTCTGCCTCTCTTAGTCCACTAAGCTTTCAGCCAAAAACTTTGCCAATTCACTATCTTGTTTATAAGTAAAATATTTTGACCTGGCTTCTTGGAGGTAGTTCATAGAGTAGATTATTTCCTCTTATTTGAATGTCTTTTCTTCCTTAATTTAAATTTTGTTGAACAAACATTTATTGATGGACCAGGTACAGTATGCCAGAAACCATTCTTGTTGCTCGAGTTGTGGAGGTGAGTAAGACGTGGATCTTGTCCTTATGAGCTTTAGAGGCTGGATGCTGGGGTTAGGGAGAAGACAGTTAAATGCTGCTTTAATGTCATTGGGCTACAACTCAGCTTAAGAGCCAAAAGAAAAAGCACTTAATGTGGTAAGGCAGGGAGGAGAAAGAGAAGGCATTTTTTTCTCTTTTTTTTTTGTTGTTAAAGGTGATACTGAACTAAGTCTTAAAGCTTGAGTGTTAATGTGGTCTCCAAGTTTTCTTACTTTGGTTCTATCTCTTTAGCTTTTTCTTTTATCTTTCTTTTGTTTCACCATGTATGTTCCCCAGTCTTCTCTCCTTGACCATTTTTTCTCTTCTCATTCTACCCCCTCTTTATATATGTCCATGGCCTTGACTATTATTTTTATTCTGCCTAGATCTTTCTCTTCAACTCCAAACTAGATAAATGGCACCACTCTTTCCCCCCAGCTTTATTAAGATATCATTGACTATATATAACATTGTGTAAGTTTAAGGTGTACAATATGATGATTTGATATACATACATAATACAAAATATTTACTGCATCACTCTTAAACACTTCTTTCTGTTTGCTCTGGACATTTTATAGACAATTTAACCTAAGATATGTAAAATGGATAATTATTTAATCCATTATATCTATCTTGTCTTCTGTGTTTCCCATTATTGAATGTCACTCATATGTGTCTAGATGCATAAAACAAGACTTAAGAGTCATCCTTTCCTTTCCTTTCCCCTGTAACCATGTCTATTTGGTCATCAAGTGTTATTGATTTTGCTACTTTATGTCTCTCATACCACCTATTTCTCTAAATCCCACCACTATTGCCTTAGCTTGGACTTTCCTCTACTTGTTACCGTGACCTACTAAGTGGTCTCTCCATTTTCAGGCTTTTCTCTCCCCTTTAAGTCTTTTCCGTATCACTACCACAGTGATCTCTCAAAGCACAGACCTGGTCTCTTCACTCCTCCAATCACTTCCCATTGACAGAAGGATGTAATATAAACTGGTTGATATGGTTCATGAGGCCTCACCTCTGGAAACTCCCCACTTTGTTCCTAATTTCCAACAAATTGAACTACATATGGTTCCCCAAGTGGACCAGTCTCTCTCATGTCTTTGTGCTTAGGCATAGGTTGTTCTCTGTGCCTGTGACTTTTTGTTCACTTTCTTAATTAATTATACCTCAGTCACTCAGTTGTCACTTCGAATCCACAAACATCCTTCTGTCTCCTCTTCTCTCAATTTAGCTTACACTGACCCACATTTTCCATAGCATCACAGAAATGGTTGTAGCTAGCATTTATCATACCATACATTTATTAGCAATTGATCTGTCTATATCTTCTACTTACTCTCTGAGGTCCGTGAGGCCAGGGCCTGTGATTTTGCTCTCTCTGACCTCAACTCCGAGAACAGTGCCTGGCACACAGGCATAAGGCGGGTACTCCACAGGTGTGTGTGGAGTGAGTAAATGCACCTATTGGCCATACTTACACCTTCACACTGATGCTGGTTTCCTCTCCATCCATATTGTAAAAGTAAAGAAAAAAGAATATAATAGAAATTAACAACTTTTAAAAAAAAGATAGAAATAACTATTGAGCAAATGAATCTTAAATAAGGTTTTAGAAACAGTCAAAACTGACATGTCAAGAAAAACGAGTCATAAAAATTTGTATCAGGGAAAATGGCATTAAGAATCATAAAAGAGCTTTTGATAAGTTAAAGAGTAACAACACAGTGAAATAAGCTCTGAAATGTGAGTTTGAGATTTACTTACAAGCACCTGTCTTAAACTTTTAGGCGAAACTTCCCAAGGACTGAAAAAATATTCTTAATAAGAAACATATACTTAATAATAATTTTAGCTAACATTTATGAGTATATTCTATGTGCCAGACACTATGCTCAGTACTTTACACACAAGATCTTAATTAAGAAGTAAGCATAATTAAGAAGTATCTATATATGGTCACTATGAAGTGCACATAGTTATTATGCCCAGGTTACTGAGGAGAAAACTGAGGCCTTTTAGAATCGGGTCAGCTGGCTGCCAACCTGGTGCTCTCTGCCTTGCAGTCAGGGGCACTGTCCTTGGGAGACAAAACTTGACTCTCTAGGTAATGCACAGGCAGGGGCCACACTAGCTAAGGCACATTTCCATTGTATTTTTGTTAGTGACTTCTGCAGATGTCTCTATGTGGGAGTCTTTGAGGAAAGAGGGTCACAGAGTCACATGTAATAGTAGACTGGAGGCTATGGAGGAAGGTAAACGTTTTTACTCAATCCCACCCACCGTGGAAAGTTTTCCTGTGAGGTCTGAGGATTTGAGTGCTGATTATGAGTTTCCTCTTCTCAATGAGGAAGTGGTAGGGACAGGAGCCAGAATAACTTGTCAGAAGTCCCCAGGGAAGTCGGGACTAAAGCAGGAGGCTGATTTGTCACCATGGGACATTCAGAAGGCTTAAACTGAATGTGTATGGATGTGAGAAAGAGGCCCCAAGAGAAGGAAATGAGTATTAATGTGGTCTCTAAGTTTAGTAGTTATAGAGAGATGGAATGCAGAAGCCTGTCTTCTGTTATTCTGAGGCCCCTCAAAGACTCTGCTTCTGAGCTCAGCTCATAATAAACTCATGCCTCACCCCGTGTGTTCTTGATAATTTAGGAAAATTTCACAGAATAATAATTATCTAATTTAACCTTCACAAATTTTATCAGTTATATATCATTAACTGTCTCACAGGTAAAAATATGTAGACTGTGAGAGGTTAAGTAACTTGTTGAATACCACTCCAAAAATAAGACTGGAGCTTGGTTTCTAGAGCTGCAACCTGCATGGTGTCACAGGCTGAAAGGCTTGCCTTTTGCTGTTAAATATGCAGGACTTTTCAAATTGGTTATTATATTATTAGTAGTTTAAAATGGCATGGTGTAAGTATGTGCACCACAGAAACCTGCAAACCTTACAAATCAGGGCTCCCCTCCATACACCTGCTGAGAGCCAGTTTACAGAACTGCAGTCTCAAATGAGCTGCAGAAGTTGTTAGTGAGGACCGATTTGTCTTTTTTTTTTTTTTTTTCTGTATTTTTCTGAAGCCGGAAAGGGGAGAGACAGTCAGACAGACTCCCGCATGCGCCCGACCAGGATCCACCCAGCATGCCCACCAGGGGGCGACGCTCTACCCACCAGGGGGCAATGCTCTGCCCCTCCAGGGCGTCGCTCTGTTGCGACCAGAGCCACTCTAGCGCCTGGGGCAGAGGCCGAGGAACCATCCCCAGCGCCCGGGCCATCTTTGCTCCAGTGGAGCCTTGGCTGCGGGAGGGGAGAGAGAGACAGAGAGGAAGGAGAGGGGGAGGGGTGGAGAAGCAGATGGGCGCCTCTCCTGTGTGCCCTGGCCGGGAATCGAACCCGGGACTTCTGCACGCCAGGCCAACACTTTACCACTGAGCCAACCGGCCAGGGCCCGATTTGTCTTTTATTAGAGCAAAAAGAAGTGTTGTTAGAGCTGTCCACCTTCAGCTTGTGAAAGGGGGCATGGTGCTAAATAGATTAAGAATAGGGAAGGAAGGAAGGGAAGAAGGAAGAAAAAAAAGAAAAGTTGAGGATGAAGGAGGAAAGGAAGAGGGTCATACTGGGCAAAATATAGCTGAGTAGTTCAGTCCACATTTCCAAAGGTGCTTTGAGTCATAAAAGAATTATGAGCAGGGTCCTGACTGGGGTTCAGTTGGTTAGAGTGTTGTCCCGACATGCCAAGTTTGCGGGTTTGATCCCTGGACAGGACACCTACAAGGATGAACCAATGATGGCATAAATATATGGAAAATAAATTGAAGTTTCTCTCTCTCTCTCTAAAAAGAAAAATCAATTAAAAAAGAATTATGAGCTGGAATTCCTTATTAAGAACAGGAATATAAAAAATAAGAATTCATGGAGAGAATGATAAATAACAGCATAAAATGCGTAAGGTGATTTTAGAGCTAAGGGAACAAATTAAGAACCAAAACAGCCCTGGCCGGGTGCTCAGTTGGTTAGAGTGTCATCCTGATGTGCCAGGGATTCAGTTTCCTCCCTTAGTCAGGGGACATGCAAGAGTGAGCCAATGAACGCATAAATGGACCGAGCAGCAGGTGGATGTTTCTCTCTCTCTGTCTCTCTCTCCCTTCCTCTTTCTCTAAAAGCAATAAATAAAGGTTTTAAAATAACCAAAACAATATTGTTATAAAACATATGTAAATTAAAGACAACAAAGAGCACACACATCTGAAAATCAATTATTTCCATAGAGAAAAAGCTGAAGATAATAATAGTGAACAAAGAGGAAAAATGCAAGAGTTGAAAGCATTAGAACAAAGAGTGCCACCATCACTGGCCCTCTAGCTCGCTCTTGTGTTCATACACATCACCAACTCTTCTACTGCATTGGGATCCCCAGTCTGTCAATCCTGCCACTTTTCATTACTCATCAAGCTTTCTATCCTCATTCCTTCGGGGTCTAGCTTGGGTTTAGTTAAAAACACACTCCTTGGGCTTCCAGTCAAGAGGCAGTATAGGTAAATGCTGTACTCAGATCCTCTCACAACCCATCAAAATTACAACTAAAGAACAACCATCATTTAGAACTGCCTGAAACCTAGCTGAAATTCTACAACTAAGGATATACAAAAGCCACATTGAGACTGGTAGAATAGGTGGGGACAGGGAATGATCCGGTCCCACATCCATGTATGACAGATACAAATGGGAGGGATCTCTCAGGTGTGGAGGTCCCCCCCTAAGGAGTGAGGAGTCCCAGCTCCACACCAGACCCCCAGCCCAGGGTTAAGAGAAGTCCCCATAACATCTGGCTGTAAAGATCAGTGGGGGTTGGGAGGGTAGTATGGCTGAGTGAGACAGAGGTCTGCTGAAGTCCCAGGCTCTCCTCACACAGATTTAGTCAGACTCAATTGCTCTGAACTCCAGCTCTGGGGCAGCAGCTCAAAGACACTAGGGACATTATGTGAGGAACTGAATTGTCTGGCTGCAGGAAGTGTGTTGGAAGGGCAGCCTTCTCCTAGACCTAGACAGTATTGGTGGCAGAGGCCAGTGTTCTTTTTCTGAACCTCCCTCCACAGAGTCAGCAGGAAGTCACCATATCTGAGTCTCTACCACTGTTCATCCTGCCTGGTGATTCTCTGAGACACCACCCCAACCAAGTTTTAGGCCCACATAAGCTATTTCTAATGGCATTTCCATACAAATGGCCTCTTTTGGCTCTTACTTTGGACTTTCCTAAAATCTCTTAAACAAGCAGCATCTGGCCTCACAGTACCCCACACCTCTTGCTAAATGACCCTAGGCCCGGAAGTAGCAGTGGGCCTTGGCTTGTAGCTTGGCCTCTCCCAGGCATCTCCAAGCCCAACACAGCTAGCAGCCATCTGCTGATGGCTTTGTGGCTCATGCATGGTGAGCCTGGGCAGAGCACAGATGGTGGCTGACCTTGACCTGAACCTCCTGAGAGGCCCCAGAGCTAGTACACCCAGTGGATAGCTTCAGACCACATCTAAGCATCACCATACAACCCCTCCTGAAGCAACAGTCTCAAGGGGCTAACTCTGCAGGCACCAGAGCCTTGTTGAAGTAAGTCTTGCTCTGTGGGGTGAGTGCTGCACAGCTGATCCTCCATGGTGGTCAAAGCCAGCCCTTGCAGCTGATTGGCTTGGGATAAGTCCCTCCCATTGAGGTGCCAACAGTAATCGAGGCTCAACTACAACAGGAGGGTATACACAGCCCACATAAGAATGGGAACTGGGTATGCACCTGCAATGCCCCACCTGATGAATGAGAAGGCTGTGCCACTGGACTCTATAGGTCACCTACTACATAAGGCCACTCTACTACATAAGGACACCTACTATATAAAGCCCCTACTATATAAGGCCATCCTACATAGGGACAGCTACTACATATAGCCCAGGAGATGTAGCAGCTCTACCTAATACATAGGAACGAACACAGGGAGGCTGCCAAAATGAGGAGACAAAGAAATATGTCTCAAATGAAAGAATAGAGCAAAACTTCTAAAAAAGAACTAATCAAAATGAAGATAAGTAGTCTACTAGATGCAGAGTTCAAAATTTAGTAGATAAAATTAGTGAGAATTTCAACAAAGAAGTAGGAAACATAAAAACAGAACTAGAAAACTTAAAAAAGCACCAGTCAAAAATAAAGAATACATTAACTGAAATGAAGAATACATTACAGAGAATCAACAGTGGAATAGATGAAGCAGAAAATCAAATCAGCAACTTGGAA
Source organism: Saccopteryx leptura (assembly GCF_036850995.1). Lineage (NCBI taxonomy): Eukaryota > Metazoa > Chordata > Mammalia > Chiroptera > Emballonuridae > Saccopteryx > Saccopteryx leptura. Next base: position 55,931,493 of record NC_089504.1, read on the forward strand.
TATAAGAAAGCAAAATACACCTAATCAAAACAGCACAAAGAAAAAAGAATTAAAAAAATTGAGGATAGTATAAGGATCCTCTGGGACAACTTCAAGCTGCCAATAATCATATCATGGGGGCTCTGGAAGGAAAAGAGAGAGCCAGAAATTGAAAACCTATTTGAAAAGTAATACTGGGGAACAAAATTTTTGTTGCATCCATAAAACACTTGTTCTTACCTAATTCGAGTGTGCTGATCTCAAATCTGACATTAGTTTTTCTCTGTAAGCTACAAGTTTTTTTGCAATTCAAGATTTTAGGTTTTTATCTTATTGTAAAATTTTCAACATTTAGTTTAACATAATGAAGTAGAATGTCTTCTTGGGCATCATCTTTGTGAAAATATAATAATTTATATAATGTAGTAAATATACTAATACACTAAAAGATATGATTGCATCAGAATTTGTCTAAAGTTTTGAAATAGAACATATTAAAACACTTATTTTAATCATAAAATTTGCGCAAAAGTTATTTAAATTCTATTCAGGCAAAAATAGGCATTTGTAGCTCTTGCGTTTGTGTAATTGTTGAGGACAATCTCGTTTGATGCTCCAGCAGTAGTCTGCTGATCACTAACAGCTCCAAGATTTTCGGGAAACTTATCAAGGTGACTGTTCAGGAAGTGAATCTTAACGCTCATGTTACATCCAATGTCATGGAAAGCCAACAGCATCCTTTGAACCAGAAGTTCATAGTTTTCTGCTTTTTTGTTGCCAAGGAAGTTCTTTGTAACTGCCACAAAAGACTGCCATGCTGCTTTCTCCTCTTTATTCATCTTCCTGGCAAATTCTTCGTCACATATGAGGGTTGAAATTTGAGGTCTATGGAATACATCTGCTTTTATCTTCTCGAAAGATAAGGCATTCGGAAAAGCAGAAATAATATGTTGAAAGCATTCACTTTCTCCATTCAAAGCCTGAACAAACTACTTCATTAAGCCAAGTTTGATGTGAAGTGGGGGAAAAATGATCCTGTCTTGATTAAATATAGGTTTTGCATCCCTACTTCCAGAACTTCACGTTTCAGTCACTCCTTCTGTGTCCAGTGTTTCTCCCGAGCTTGGCTGTCCCACAGACACAGAAAGCAAGGATACTTCGTGAAACCTCTCTGTTGTCTTGGCAGGAAATTTACCATTTTAAGATCCACACAAATGATCCAGTTATGCTCCTTATACTTCAGAAAGTTGAGGACAATTTTTATGTCATTATAATCTTCTCGCAGATGAGTTGAATAACCAATTAGAACCACTGCATAAACATTACCGTTATGTAGGAGAACACATTTCAGACTCTGTTTAGAGCTGTCAAGAAATAGCCTGAAATGGGATACTTTAGCTGACTGGTGAAGTACATTCTTTTCTTGAAGCTGGAGGCTAATAACTCAGCTGATTTCTTTGATAGGCCCAAATCTCTTACTAAGTCATTCAATTCGGGTTGGCTAAACTGCTGAGGGGTTAATGACTGCTTGGCATCAGAAGAAGATGCTTCAGATTCTACAACCATTTCCTCATGCATCTTATCAAAATACACTTGATCACCATGTTCACTTTCTTCGTCCTTAGAAGAAATAAAACCATTGAAAACTGGAACCGGGAGTGTCTCAGAGTGTGGGATAGGTCGTATTGCTGAAGGAATAGTAGGATATGTGTCATATGCCATTTTTTCTTGTCGATGCCCTTTGTATGGATCAGATAGAAATAACAGTGACTGCTGTGGTCCTTAGGTCCACGCCAAACCATGGGAATACCAAAAGACATTCCTTTGCATTTTCCTTTTGTCCAGTCCCAAAGCATTTCCTCACAATTATGACACACAACATGAGGAGCCCAATTCTTGTCTTGATCGCCAAAGGGAACTTGAAAATAGGCAATGTATGCACATGTCACAAATGATGAAATATTGCGCCTTTGACACTGAAGTGTATAACAGCCACATATATAATAGAAGGTGTCAGGACTATTCTTACATTTATGCCTACTTGAAGAAGCCATGATTCAGTCTTAAAACAAAATAAGAGGGTGTTTTTATCAGATAATAATTTTTTACATTTAAAAACAACTACAATTATTTAAAAGTGATGTTTGTAAAACATTAATTGCCTTTTGGTTATGTCCAATCCAAGAGTTGTTGTCCTTTAACTCCAATTTAAAAACCAATGCATGTCATTAACTATAACAAAAAAAATTAAAATTGCATACAAACTAGAGCACGCACCAAAAAACAGATTTCAGATTTGGAATCAGCGATGCAGAACTATATAGAAACAGTTCTAAAACCTCATGCAACAGAAAATGAAAAAAATTTGTTCCCCAGTGTAAAAGAAAATCTTCTTTAACCAGTAAAGGAAATAGATACACAAGTCCAGGATCCTTAGGAAGTCCCAAACAAGATGAATTCAAAGAGGCCCACACCAAGACATGTCATAATTAAAAAGAATGGGTTAAAGACAGAGAGAATCTTAAAAACTGCACTGGGGTGTATATCTGAAACTGATGTAGTATTGTTTATCAACTGTAATTGAACAAATAAAAAAATTCTTAAAAACCCTTCAAATCTGAATAAACTTTTTACTTTGTTTTGTGTCAAACTCCCCAAGGAACAGAAGCTTTTTTGGTGAGGTTGCTGCTTGTTGTAGAGCAAAAAGATTTATCATATTGAAGGCAAAACAAAGAAACAAAAAATAAAAAAACCCCAAAAGATCCTCCCATGATTAAACCAAACTATCTGCTACTTTAAACACCTGAATGGGATTAGGGTAATTAATAGAAATGGATTGACCAGTCCCATTTTAAATTTATGCCTATAATTTAAAAAAAGAGCACTTAATACTTTCTGGCATCTTTTGTATAGTCTCTTTCTAACTCCTTAAAACAACCTTTACACATTTTCCTCTCTCTCCTCCAACTTCTAGGATACTTTTCTGTTTTTACATTCTCTTAGCTGATGATTTCCCTTTACATGACTGATAAATCACAAACAAACAGATGGTAACTTGACCAACTCCTCCATATTTACTTGGTCCACATCTTACCCATTGTGTCCGTAGCAGAGTGGTCTCTCTATCCTTCATGAAACGCTTTCTTCTCTTGGTTTCCAGGACAGCACACTTTTTAATTTTTTGGACTGTTTTACATTGTTTATTAGGTGGGAATTTTACAAACGTTACTTACATTAGCGGTGATGGTGGAGCTGGAGGGTTTCTTCTCCAAGCTGCATGGTGAGAACCACCAGCCCTTACATCTCCCTGTGCTATGGGCTAGTTCGGTGATCCACTGGGTGTCAGGATTCCCTCTGATAGCCTTATGGAATGGGTCAATGAGCATACTCTCAAAGAATTTGCATGTGGAATCGTCATGAGCCCCACAGTGCATCCAGCTTGCTCCTGGGCAACAGACTGAAGGCTTTGAGCAAGCTTTAGCTGGTTAACACCATGATGGACAGGCTTGTCTAGGTCATACCCTCAAGGACAGGGTGTTTGTAGCCACCACAGTGCACACCAATTTGATATATGACATAATCTTGCTTGGCTTTGTATCCCGCCTTGTGTACTTTATCAGCAGGTAAGGCGTGGGGTCCTGCGGAGCACAAAGAGATGGCGGTACTGCCCACAGCACACCCTGAGAAGGAAGTGTGTTACATGGACTGCTTCTTCCTCCACAGCTCCTGGGTGTACTTGTAGGTGCCCATCTTGGCTTTCCTGATGGCTGGAGCCAGACAGAAAGAGCAGCACACTTTTCCACTTCTCCCCCTTCCTCCCTGGTTCTACTCCTTCTCAGACTTCTTTACTAGAATCTCTCCTCTTTCCAGCGTCCGATGTGAGTGCATCCAAAGTCTTATTCCTGGTCCACTTCTTTATCTACATTTATGCCACATCCAATCCTCATATATTCTGTTTTAATTGGGGGTAGAGAACAGGGCATAAATATTTCTTAAAGTTTCTCAGATGATTTCATTGTATTAGTGAAGACTTATGACCACCATCTTTATTGGGCCAGGTAAGGCGGGTGTGGGGGCTGTGGAGTGATTTTACCCTTGGAGTTATGTTGACTACTTCCAAATTTCACTCTCCATTGAATTTCTGACTCCTGGATTTCTAGTAACTATCCAGTAGATATCTAAATTTCCCCATCCAAATGTTGACCACTTCTAAATTTCTTTCTCCATTGAACCTCTCTGACTCCTGGATTTTTAGTAGGTAATGGTATTTCAAATGTAACATTCCTGGACCCCTGCTCCCAATCCAACCTATTACTTTTTCAGCCTTTCCCTTCTTAATAAATGACACTAGTTTTCACTCAGTTTCTCAAGGAAAATAAATTAAAACCAACCAGCCAACCAGCCTAACACTGGAACTGTCCTTGGTTCCATTTTTTTTATTCCTCTACCTCTAATCCCATCCACTCCAGGAAGTGCCATGCACTCTACTTCTAATGTATATCTCAAATATGCTACACTCTGTATCTTCACTGTTATCACTCTAGTTCAGGCCACCATCATCTCTTGCCTGGATTACTATGATAATCTCTTAACTGGACTTCCTGAGTCTACTTTGTCATGCTACCTTCTCATTTAATTAATTCTCTAGGGGTCCCCAAACTTTTTACACAGGGGGCCAGTTCACTGTCCCTCAGACCGTTGGGGGCCGCCACATACAGTGCTCCTCTCACTGACCACCAGTGAAAGAGGTGCCCCTTTCCGGAAGTGCGGCAGGAGCTGTATAAATGGTTTCAGGGGGCGACATGCGGCCCGCGGGCCGTAGTTTGGGGATGCCTGCCAGGAGTCAAATCTGTGTTCAAACAATGTAAGTCAGTTCATATCCATCTCTCCTTCTCTTGCTTACTCCTTCTAAAACCTTTGCATTGCATTTTGAATAAAGTCCCAGGTTTATGTTTTGGCCCGAAATTCCCTGTATAAAATGACTCCTGACTGCCTCTTCAATCACGTATTCTCCTCTCCTACTGTCCTACTAAGCTCCAGCTAGCTACACAGGCCTACTTTCGGGTGTTCAAACAAGTCTTGCTTATCTTTGTCTTAGGTATTTTTTTGTTCCTTTTACATCAGAGTCAGATTAAGGTCAGTTGAGGCCCCGGGCTCAGAAGAAAATATTGGGCCCCTTAAAAAAAGAGATAGGAAAAATAAAAATACATGTTAACCATATTTTTAAGTAAATAAAAATATTATGTACGATTAATGTTAAAATTGCACATATGAAACCAAACTTAGTGTCATTAGAAAAAAGTGTAAAGTTGGGGTTTTGCGGGGCCCTTCAGAAGTCGGGGCCCAGGGCGCATGCCCAGTGTGCCCACCTTTAAATCTGCCTCTGCTTTACATAGAATGTTTTTCCTTTAAGACCTTTTCGTGATTGATTCTTTTGAATCATTCAGGGCTCAATGCACATGTCACATCTAAAGAGAGTTGTTTCCTGGCTAAAATAGCCTTTTCCCTACTTATTCACTATGTATCCTGATGTACATAGCACTTACAAACAATCTGAAAAGTATCTTGCTTTGCCTTGCATATTTTCTCTCTTCTTGTTTAGAATGTAAGTTCTACGAGTGCAAAGATATTACCCATTTTTTATTCTCATCCCCCAAGTGCTACATGCCCCAAATGTATTTATTGAGTATACTCAGGAATGGAAAACCTATGGTAAAAATTATTAGTGTTCAGGATTATATGCATTCAAACAGAGAACTAGGACTGAATACTTGGAGGATTATAATTACAAAAACAGATTTAAGTATTAAATAACTTGACAATGTTAAAAATAACAACATAACTTATAAAACTAAGAATATGAGGAAAATTGTTCAAAGTAAGGAGTTGGTCTTTTAGTAATTTCATTTCTTCTGTTAAATTCAAGAACAATGAAATCTTACTTTAAAAAGATAGCACAGACCCTGGCCAGTTAGCTCAGTCTTTTAAGAGCATCATCCCAAAACAACAAGGTTGTGAGTTCAATCTCTGGTCAGGGCACACACAGGAGCAGCTCAATGTTCCTATCTCTCTCTCCCTGCCTCTTTCTCTCTCTAAAAAAAAAAAAGAAAGAAAAAAGAAAGATAGCATATAGAATATTATTCCATTTTACATTTTCTCCCCAACCTGTCCATCCTCTTGTTGGCATCTATTAATAGAAAAAGATATTACAAAGAGAAAAGACATTATTATTTTGGGGATATGAGAGTTCTGGTGATTTTTTTTGTTTATTTGCTTTCTTCTTTCATTTTTTTTCTCTATTATTTAAATTAAAGAAAAGATCATGCACAATTGAAGTCATTCTGAAATACAGTAAGTGGGTGATGAAAAGTAAAGACTGCATGTGTAGGGAACACACTCCTCCAGGAAGTTAACAGTGAAGGAGAGAAGTGACACAGGGACCAAACTGAAGAGGTTTCCTCTAAAACTTTGTTAGCTTGCTTCTTGTTTAAGAAGGAGAGACTAGAATAAATCTGAATACAGATGAAGTGGTTCAGAAGCAAAGATGTGCGCATGTGGCCCGTTTAGGGAAGAGATGATACAGAGTGGGATGCCTTCCAGAGAAGAGGAGAGTGAATGAGTCCCACAGAGCCCATTCTGAGCTCCCCTGTGTCAGCAGGAGAGTGATTTATCTATTGTAAAGGGCGAGGGGAGAGAAGACAGGTGCAGCAGGAACAAGTGCAGGGGGATGTGTAGATTTAGAACCAGCAGTGGGAAGTTGAAGAGTTTGATCATTTATTGCTTTTATTATCTCACTGAAGTTGGGGACAGGTCATTACTTGAGAATGAGTGTGAGAAGTTTGAGAAAACTGGAAAAGGTGTAAAATGGAAAAGGTACTACTGGAGATACATAGGAAGACTAATGGGCACTGTCGAGGGCTCCGTGGAGGTGGCTAATTTCTAATTGTAAAGTGATAGCAGTCTATTCAGTTGAGTGATTTTTCTCCAGCTTTGGTCAACTGTTTGGAGGTAGGTATGGAAAACGTGGGTGGTTTGGGAATTTGCAGGAGAAGGATTATAATGGAACCAAGCTGGATGAGGAGAGAAGTAAGGAGGCTCTGTTTGGTAAAAAAAAATTGGTTTGGCCTGCGGTTGAAAGATGATGAGGAATTTGAAGAAATGTTGTCCCTGTGGCATTTGAGCTGTATGTCTTCCTTTCATATATAGTGAAAGTAGCTTAACTGGAACATTCATAAAAATGTTCTAGTCCTACCATCTCTGATTACATAGCTTTGCAGTTTGGCACAAGCTACTTACTTGAGACCTAGTTTCTTTATCTGTAAATAAAAGGGTTGACTAGATCAGTGAATCTTAAACTCTAATGTGCACACAGATTTACTGAGTATCTTGTTAAAATGCAAAATCTGATTAGTAGGTCTTGAGTGGGGTCTGAGGTTTTGCATTAAGCAACCATGTGATTCCAGTGCTGCTGGTCCATGGATCACACTTTGAGTAACAGAGAACTTATAAATTCTATAGTCTTCAAAATTCTGATTATAAAATTTTAGACCTTGAAATATATAATATATCTACCTCCTTTTCATCTTCCTTCTCTGAGCTTTGCCAATTCATCTTGAAACCAAGTCTTTGGACAGTTCCATAGTTTTCCCTTAACTGAGCAGGAAGTACAAACCCTGCAGAACTGAGAGAAAGATGCAAACCCAGCAGAATGGCCAACGCCCAGCAACGGAAACAGAAAGGGTTTTGATGACGTCGTACAGCTGTGTCTGCTGGGTGCGGGTAAATGATACTGCCTTTTCCCAGGCATGGTGTGGCAAACAGGAACGTACTATCATGCAGGAAATGGCTCCAAAACAAACAGGGACATCAGAGATCAGGGTTGGATGAGAGACTGATCACATCAAATGGCACATTACAGACAGACACCCAGATCAATTTCCTTCCTTTGTCGCATCAAAAGTTTTAACCGTGTCAAGCTTTCTTTCCTTAAACAACATGTGCTCTCAATCTAATATACGACGCCCACACACACATACACACACAGTCACCACAAGTTCTCCTTACAGAACCAACTTTAGGTTTCATTTTGTCTGAAAGCTGAATGAAGACTACTGGAAGATCATCTGGTTCTGACTCAGAGAATCCCACTTAAACTGTTTCCATATTGTATATTTCTCATATGTAACTTTTCCACTTCAAAAGGTCCCAACTACAGGGATGTGTTTTTCTGGACAGAATATGGTTTTCACAGGCAATCAATTCAAATTTTAATTATTAGAAAAATGAGTATTTTAGCAGATTGAATCTGATATATTAGATTCAAAGGGACAATTTGTTATAAGGAGAAATAGATGAGAAAAAAGGAACTCAATTTTGGAACAGTCATAGCTGTTTGGGGACACTTAATTTAATGAGATGGGTGTTAGTGATGGTAGGAAATGCCAAATATGCGTAATCTGAGGGTAGAGTCAGAGTCAATGTTTCCTTTCGGGATCTGTTTCAATGGAACAGGAAATCATTCTGAGAAGTACTTCTTGCCTTACACTGCACACAAAACTGCCCATAGGCCAAGTTTAGAAAGGACTGGGAAAGACACTCAGGGTCTAAATGTCAGCTTCTAGTCTTTTATTTTTGTGAGGCAACTTGCCACCCTTAAGACTGAAAAAGGAGCTCATGTTATCTAATGGTTCCTTCTTACTTTCTGGACCTTAGCAGACCCTGTAGTTGAGGATGGCAAAAAATAAAAGAGCAAAAGCCATCTTATCTAAGGTCTGTCGAGTTTTCTTTAAATATCCCGAATCCATTCAAGAAATGTCTTGGAATCTGTTTTATATTGTGCTGAAATCCAAGCCATCTTTATCTCCAGGGAATGATGGTTGGGTGTTCTCACAAATGAGAGTAGGAGTGTTTATTGATAGCAGCTATTTGCAGTGGAGCAAGCAATCTACTGAACCCTGAGAAGGGCAATCACAAAAGCCCATTTCCACAGGAAAAGGATATTATACACAAAGAACACAAAGGAAGTCTCTGCAGTCCCTCCTCCCCTTACCTTTACCTCACTTCCATACAGAGTGTTAAACCCACAGTCCATGGAATAGATGACAGCTTCGACTAATCAAGTTGCAATACCCAGAAAGGTCACTTTAATCATAAGTCCAGAGCTCATCAATGGATTGAAATGAAGAAAAAAAAAAAAGGAAATAAGCTTGCTTGAATTCCATGAAGTTAGCATTTTGCAAAGGCAAGAAATTCTAAGGGTCTTCACAGTAGGTATTGTGGAGACTTTTTTTCCAAGAGGTTGGGTGAGGGTGAGAGTGGATTATGAGACTGCAAATTACTTTGGATAAAGAAGAGATTTTTTTTTTTTAAATGAAAGGAGTTTCTATTACATGTACCAAATTATATTCCAGATGTTCATTGCTAAAAAATCTCTACCAGATGTCCCGCTTGTAGTGGCTGCGGATGTTTATTGCAAGTAAGGCATTCAGCACCTGTTCAAAGAGAACTCCCCCTTACCTTTTCATGTGTACAAGCATGTTGATCATGCAGGAGTGATAAAATATTTAGCCTTGCTCCATAATTAAAGAGACTAGAAAAATTTCTAAAACTATTAATTATGTTACTCTGAATGCCAGTTAAGTAAATGACTAGTATTCCTTCTGGGATGGTTTTTGAAGACTTATTAATCACTATTTCAAAATAGGGGATTCGTTTTATGAAGCTATTTCAAGGTAGATAATGGCTTCAGATCAAATAATTCAACCCAAGGGAAAGCTTTTGACATTCAGCAGCACAAATTTCTGCTAAAAGGTAACATAGTTGCTAAAGTGTCATTTTAGTTACAAGATACAGTATTGCCCCTGTCTTTTTTATTCCATGGAGCAGGTCCCTGCCAATCATCGGGACCAGGCACTCCCTGGCTGTTGGAGGTGGGTCCTTAAGCAAATCACTTCTCCTTTTTGTGTCACATCTTAGTCCGAATGTCAGTTTGAGTTCCACAGTTTGAGATGTATGTTAAAAATAAGAGTTAGTCAAGATTACAATTATTGCTACTTTGGAGTACTAAATGCTTCCATTTCTACTAATCTGAATGTAATCCATAGACAATAATGGTCACTAACTCTAGGGGTGGCTACTTGGTAGGGAGACTAGACAAGAAGAAAGAAATAAGGTGACTTTCTTTGAAGCTCACACTACCATACGGCCCATCACACACTGTAGGAAAGCTCACTGTAGAGATGCCAGGTGGCTCCAGCAGCAGAGGCGTCCTGGAAGTGCTGTGCTCTCTGTGACTCTCTCTGCAACCTCATGCTAGGCTGACTGCTCCAAAAGCCAGAACACTGCCTGTTGCCCAAGACAGATATCATGTCCCAAGAGGAAGGTTAATGGATGTATAGAGTGTAACAACTGCCTGATGTTACCTTTAACTTAGAAATGCATTGTTCTTTCTGGTGGTCTACGTCAGTGGTCCCCAACCTCCCAGGCAGCGGACCAGTACCGGTCCGTGGACCATTTGGTACCGGTCCACAGAGAAAGAATAAATAACTTACATTATTTCCATTTTATTTATATTTAAGTCTGAACGAATTTTATTTTTAAAAAATGACCAGATTCCCTCTGTTACATCCGTCTAAGACTCACTCTTGAGGCTTGTCTCGGTCACGTGATACATTTATCCATCCCACCCTAAAGGCCGGTCCGTGAAAATATTTTCTGACATTAAATCGGTCCGTGGCCCAAAAAAGGTTGGGGACCACTGGTCTACATGACTCCCCACCATATGGTTTTGCTATTAACATCCTCTAAAAAGGGACCCTGTTCTGGGAGGGGTGTGGATTTACTCCGGCCCACCACCACTGGAAGTACCTGCTTTGCCTGTCTATATATACATTTCTACTATTAAAGCTCTTATGAAAAAGAAAGAGATAAAATAAAGCTGTTATGAATTTGGATAAGGCTACATGTCAGTTCTTTGGAATCAATACTGAATTTAGATTTTGGGGGCTTTCCCTCAACACACACATCCTCTCTTCCTACCTATAGCCTTTTTAGATGGCAGGACAGATTACCGTTTTATGATCTTTTGCCTTCTGAGACCTGCCCTTATGACAAATTTACCTTGAATTAATTTTTTATTTATTTAACAGATTTGGGTTTTTTGAGAAGTATTAGGTTCACAATAAAATTGAGCAGAAAATACAGAGTTTCCATATATATCGCTTGTTCCCCTGCCAGGCAACCTCCTCCCTGACTATCAACATCCCTTGGTACATTTGTTAACAATTGAGGAATCTACATCGACACTCTTGTTATCACACAATGTCCATAGTGTGCATTAGGATTGGCTCCTGGTATTGTACATTCTATGGGTTTGGACAAATGTACAATGACATGTATCCACCATTACAGTATCTTGCAGAGTAGTAGTTTCATGGGCATAAAAATATCTCTGTTTTCTGCCTCTTCAGCCCCTGGTAACCACAGATCTTTTTATTGTCTCTGTGGTTTTACCTTTTTAAAAATGTCATAGTTGGGATTAGATAGTGTTGTATTGGAACAGCAAGAAACAGACATTCTGTCATGCAATTAAGTAGCCAAATTAAGGCGTTTTTATTTTAAACCCAGTGACTGCAGGGAGACTTAAGTCATTCAAATCATGCAGCCCCCCCCGAATAAGTTCGAGGTTAGCTTTTAAAGACAAAATTACACACTGATTAGGTATGGGGAGGAGGGGAAGCCTAGCAGTAAAACAAAGCAATGAAACAAGCTCTTTTACAATGTTTATCTATAAGGAAGAAACATTCTGGGAACATCTGTAACCTTGTGGAACTATCCCAAGGCCACAGCCTATAAACCAGCCTCAAGGCCAGGGGTAGGGAGTCTTTTAGAAAAATTAAGTTCTGCTAAAAGTCTCTTTGTTTTTGAGAAAGTAAGTTCTGCTAAAAGTTATTTATGCTAAGAGCCTTTCTTTTCTACATTTCAATAGTATGTAGGCTCTTCAGATAGATTTTTTTTTATTAATACATAAATAAGTAACATTTCCTTTATGTATTTTTAAAAAAAATTTATTGATTTTTGGAGAGAGAGGAAGAGAGAGAGAGACAGAGAAAGAGAGAGAGAAACATTGATTTGTGTTCCACTTATTTATGAATTCATCTGTTGCTCCTTGTATATGCCCTGACCAGGGATTGAACCCACAATCATGGCGTGTTGGGATGGCACTCTACCCAACTGAACTAACTGGCTAGAGCTCCTCTATGTTTTTCATGGCTGAACTTCTTTTAATCCATTTAAAAATTTATATATATATTTTTATCTACGTTGGGGTGGGGAAAATATAAACACATGGTAGATTGCTAGGAGTTGGGACTCTAGTGTTGTTATCCTATGAAAAGGCCCAGGTTGATATACCTTGCATTTTGATAGCCCACCAGTCAACCTGGAAAAATTTTATATGCTAGTTAGCCTAAGTCTATTTTGCCATTAGGATGTTTACATCTATTTTATTGATGGTTTTTGGCCCTCCTTTATTGCCTCCCAGTGAACATAAGAATTCTACAAGGCTCAAGATTGATTACTGTTAAGAGTGGATGATTATTTATTCATTTCTACAAATAAAAGGGTGTAGAGAATGTTTTTATATAGACAAACTTAGAATAGTTTGTCTTCTAATTCCAGCTTTCTATTTCAGTAGAGGGCACTCCGACCTTACCTAGAGCACAGTTTTTTTGTGTTTTTTTTTTTTCTTCATTTGACCAGTTTTGGAAAGAAGCTAGCTTATCATATTCACCCTTCAGTTTAGGAGTCAGCAGTGAGCACACCATCAAGGCAGAAATCAGATGTATCTATCTTGTGTGATCCTGAAGTCCTTTGCTGTTCTGTCCCCTACAGACCCCACTGTTCTCTATGTAATTCATGTATTTACATGTAGCCTTTCTGATGAGCTGTGAGCTCCTTAGGGCTGGTACCTATATATTTCATCCTTAGAGTGTAGCACAATCCCTGGCATAGGCTATCTAGTCAATAAATATTTAATTAATAAATGAAAAAAAGAAAGAGGAGACAGAGTCTGACTAGACTAATGAAGGCAAGATTTTGTATGTTTGACATTTCTCCAGAAGCCACCATTTTACCCTATGAATTCAATAGTGTTCCTGCTTGAGGTCATGCTCCTTATTGCTATGTGTCAGGAGGCAAAAATGGCATCTGCCTTAGATCCAGACTGGATGAGCCCACTGTGTCACTTCATTTGGATGACTTTATGTTTGATAGCCATAATGGCCTCATGTGGCAAATCATGTAGGTGAATAAAGGCTAGTACTTTCCACAAAATCTGGGCTAGCAACGACCCAAGACAAATCTAGCTTGCTAATTTGCATGTATACTTCCCTGGTCCTGAAATGCCCTTCTCTCCATTTCTGAATCTCAAAATCCTACTCAATCACCAACTCAAGTTCTATCTCTTTGATGAGGTTCTGGTCCAGCACCAGCAGCCCCTCTGTCTAGACTCCTAGAAGTCAAACCTTTGAACAAGCCTTATGGAATTTATTAACTTCTTTCTTGTCTTATAATCTTTCATATGTACATTTGTCTTTTCTGCTACGATTTTAGCTTCTTTAGTAATGAACTTGACATTTTTTGAATGCTGACTGCATGTATTATTTCATTTAATTCTTACAACTTTTCAGTGGCAGGCATTAAATTGTCATCTTGCTGATGAAGAAACTGAAACTCAGATAAGTGAAATCTCTTGACTATTATCACCCAGCTAGCAAGTGATGGAGCCAGATTTTGAAACCAGTTTTGTCTAATGCCAAAGTCCATGTCTTTTATATTACATTAGGCTCCTGGGAGGGTTGAGACTTTACAAGTTAGGGGAGGTAGAGTTCTTTTACTTTGTCCTGTTTATAGGCCTCCAAAGATATTATGATTTTCTTGTTTGATGGCATGCGACAACCTGCTCATGGAAAAGAATCTGTGGACCTGTCATTTATATTATCTATATATTTACAGTGTTTTACATGGATATATAATTTATATGCAATAAAATAGCAAAATCTGGCCCTGGCCATTTGGCTCAGTGTTTGTGTGGATGTCCTGAGTTTGATTCCCAATCTGCCTCTCTACTTCTCCCCCTTCTCTCTCTCTCTCTGATCCCCTCCCACAGCCATGGCTTGATTGGCTCGAGCGAGTTGGCCTTTGCCACTGAGGATGGCTCCATGGCTTCTGCCTCAGTTGCTAAAAAATGGCCCCAGTTTTAAGAGAGCAATGGTCCCAAATGGGCAGAGTCTGGTCCCCTAGTGGTCTTGCCGGGTGGATCATAGTTGGGGTGCATGCAGGAGTCTGTCTTTCTGCCTCCCCTTCTTTCACTAAAGTAAAAAAACCCACAGCAAAATAATTTTTTAATTTATATTTTTTTGCTTTACTTTTTATTGAATTTGTTGGGGTAACATTGGTTAATAAAATTCTGTAGGTTTCAGGTGTATAATTCTATAATTCATGATCTCTATATGGTATTGTTTGTTCCCCACCCCGATTTAAGTCTTCTAACATTACCATTTATTCCCCCATACCCTCTCTTACCTCCTCCAACCCCTTTTCTCACTGGTATTCACCACACTGTAGTCTGTGTCTATGAATTGTTTTTTTTTTTTTTTGCTTAAGCCCTTCACTGTTCTCACCCAGTCCTACAACTCCCCTCCCTTCTGACAGCTATCAGTCTGTTCTCTATTTGTGAGTTTATTTATATTTTGTTTGTTAGTTTATTTTATTCATTAGATTCTACATATGAATGAAATTATATTGTACATGTCTTTCTCTGACTGGCTTATTTCACTTGGTGTAATGCTTTCCAGGGCCATTCATGGTAAAGAGCAAAATCTTAAAATCTTAAATGCACAGCTTGGTGAAGGTTTTTCTTTTTCGTTTGTTTGTTTACATATAATGCAGAAAAGAATTAACATAGCAGGCATGACTACTATCTTTAAAACGGCCTGCTTATGAGGTTGGCTTTTTGCTAGCATCTAGAAACTTGAATTTTAGGAAGGTTTATATTGTTTTCCTGACCAGAGTGGCTTATGTGTTTATACAAATAATATTATATATGTTAAACACAGCTTTCCTTCTGTGAATATGCAATTCTGGTACATGGTAGGCAGAAGCTCCCAGTGTAACTAGCTCCCAGTAATACCCCTGACCCTGGGTCTCTAATGGATTTTTCTGGGAGACAACGCTTTACACATATTACAATTCGTTGCTGGAATTAACGTCATGTGTGACTTCACTGGGAGTAGTCTTTTGGAAACTTGCTCCTGGTTTACTCTGAACCTTGCTCCATGTGCTTTTTCATTTTGTTGATTTTACATTGCATCTTTTCTTATGTAATAACTTACAGTATGAGCATATGGTGCTGAGTCTTATGATTCCTCCTCATTGAACTTGGGTGTGGTCTTGTGGTCCCTGGCTCACATATATACTGCTCACAAAAATTAGGGGATATTTAAAAATGAATATGAAGTAATAAAAAAAGAAGCACTTGATTTTTTTTTTTTTTTTCATTTTTCTGAAGCTGGAAACAGGGAGAGACAGTCAGACAGACTCCCGCATGCGCCCGACCGGGATCCACCCAGCACGCCCACCGGGGGCGACGCTCTGCCCACCAGGGGGCGATGCTCTGCCCATCCTGGGCGTCGCCATGTTGCGACCAGAGCCACTCTAGCGCCTGAGGCAGAGGCCACAGAGCCATCCCCAGCGCCCGGGCCATCTTTGCTCCAATAGAGCCTTGGCTGCGGGAGGGGAAGAGAGAAACAGAGAGGAAAGCGCGGCGGAGGGGTGGAGAAGCAAATGGGGGCTTCTCCTGTGTGCCCTGGCCGGGAATCGAACCCGGGTCCTCCGCACGCTAGGCCGACGCTCTACCGCTGAGCCAACCGGCCAGGGCAAGCACTTGATTTTTTTATTAAACAAGAATATCAGAAAAGCAAACAACAAGTCAAAGAAAGTTGTTCAATTATGCAAATGAGATGCAAAACCAACTTTTATTTCATTGGTGAAAATGCACTGTACAAAAGGCTGAAAGTACTGAAGTATCTGCAAGTTTCCTGATCCCCTACTTTTTCTGAGCAGTTATACACACTTCTGTAACCATCAAGCAGATCAAGATACAGAACATTTCTATCATTCCAGAAAATTCTCTCATACTTCTTTCCAGTAAAACCCTCACTCCTAAAAAGAGGTAACCATTATTCTGACTTCTATTGTCATAGATTATTTCTGCCTATTCTTGAATTTCAAGTCAATGAAATCATAAAAGTATGATAACTCTTATGTCTGAACTTCTTTCACTCAAGGTAATATTTTTTGAGATTCTTAAAAAATATCTGATATAAAACCAATATATCCAAAATATACAATATAATATCCACCCTAGTGTATATCAGCAGTTCATGTATGTACCACAATTCACCCTTTCTTATGTTGATGGACATTTGTGTTGTTTCCAGATTTTTGGCTATTATGAACTATAGCTCTGATAAATATTCTTAGATAAATCTTTGTGAGAACATATGAATTTATTACTCTTGGAAAATGCCTAAGAACCAAAATGTTGGATAATAGGGCAGATGTATTTTTATTTGTATTAGAAACAGCCAGTTTCTAATGCAGCTATACAATGTTACATTTCCACCAGCAGTATGTAAGAGTTACAGCTGTTTCACATCCTTGCAAGCACTTGGTATTATCAATCTTTTGGATTCTAGCCATTCTTATGGGTGTACAAGATCTTGTTGTGGTTTAAATGTGAATTTCTGATGACTAGTGACATTGAGCATTTCTTCACATTTTTATTAGCCATTTGAATATCTTCTTTTGTGATGTGACTCAGAGTTTTATATTTTGATATAATTGAAAAAAAAATTTTTTATTTTGTTTTTAGTTCTTTCACCTCGTTTCTGAGTTTTTCTAGTTCTGATGTATATTGTTCTTTCATATAATTTATCATTTAAAGACTTTCCATTAGGTTATTTGAAAAATATTAGGTTACAGTTTTCATTGTTCTTTGAACATTTTTCTGGAATGCTTTCAGTATGAATAGAAATATTTTCTTGCACCTAAATTTCTATTTTCTTAGAAGAAGTAAAGCTATCATTATTTGCATATGATATGATATTGTATATAGAAAATCCTAAAGTCAAAAAACTACTGGACCTGATAAATGAATTCAGCAAGGTGGCAGGATATAAAATTAATACTCAGAAATCAGAGGCATTTTTATACACCAACAATGAACAATCAGAAAGAGAAATTAAGGAAACAATCCCCTTCACATTACAACCAAAAAAATAAACTCTCTGACATCTCTCGCAGCGATATATTTGCTGATTTATCTCCACGGGCAAGGGAAATAAAAGACAGGATAAACAAATGGGACTATATCAAACTAAAAAGCTTTTGCACGGCCAAAGACAATAAGAACAGAATAAAAAGACAAAATACACAATGGGAGAACATATTTGACAGTATGTCTGATAAGGGGTTAATAACCAAAATTTATAAAGAACTTGTAAATCTCAACACCAGAAAGACAAACAATCCAATCAAAAAATGGGCAAAAGAAATGAATAGACACTTCTCCAAAGAGGATATACAGATGGCCAATAGGCATATGAAAAAAGGCTTAACATCATTAATCATTAGAGAAATGCAAATTAAAACCACAATGAGATATCACCTCACACCGGTTAGAATGGCGCTCATCAATAAAACAACACAGAATAAGTGCTGGCGAGGATGTGGAGAAAAGGGAACCCTCCTGCACTGCTGGTGGGAATGCAGACTGGTGCAGCCTCTGTGAAAAACAGTTTGGAGATTCCTCAAAAAATTGAAAATTGAACTGCCTTTGACCCAGCCATCCCACTTTTAGGAATATACCCCAAGGACACCATAGAACTGTTCTAGAAGGAGAAATGCACCCCCATGTTTATAGCAGCATTGTTCACAATAGTGAAGATCTGGAAACAGCCCAAGTGTCCATCAAAGGACGAGTAGATTAAAAAGCTTTGGTACATATATACTATGGAATACTACTCAGCCATAAGAAATGATGACATCGGATCATTTACAATAACATGGATGGTCCTTGATAACATTATACGGAGTGAAATAAGTAAATCAGAAAAAAACTAAGAACTATATGAACCAATGCATAGATGGGACATAAAAATGAGACTCAGAGACATGTACAAGAATGTGATGGTAACAGGGAGTGGGGTGGAGGGGTGGAGAGGGGGCGAGGAAGGAGAGAGGGTGTGGGGGGAGGGTAGGGGCACAAAGAAAACCATATAGAAGGTGACGGAGGACGATTTGACTTTGAGTGAGGGGTATGCAGCATAATCAAAGGTCAAAATAATCTGGAGATGTTTTCTTGGAACATATGTACCCTGATTTATCAATGTCACTGCATTAAAAGTAATAAAAATAAGATTAAAAAATTTTCTTTTTTCTTATAAAAATGTTGTATAAGTTTGAACTATGATTCTTTCCTGTTGCTCATTTTTTTTTTTAATTAAAAAAAATTTTTTTTACAGGGACAGAGAGAGAGTCAGATAGAGGGATAGACAGGGACAGACAGACAGGAACGGAGAGAGATGAGAAGCATCAATCATCAGTTTTTCATTGCGACACCCTAATTGTTCATTGATTGATTTCTCATATGTGCCTTGACTGGGGGGCTACAGCAGACCAAGTGACCCCCTGCTCGAGCCAGTGACCTTGGGTCCAAGCTGGTGAGCTTTTTTGCTCAAGCCAGATGAGCCCATGCTCAAGCTGGCTATCCTGGGGTCTCGAACTTGGGTCCTTCCGCATCCCAGTCTGACGCTCTATCCACTGCGCCACTGCCTGGTCAGGCTCTGTTGCTCATTTTTACAGGAGATTGCTTCTTAACTTTTAGAAGAAATGGATGGATCAGGAACTGCTGTGGAGATTTGTCTTTCTGTTTTATTTTATTTATTTATTTTTGTTGTTCCCAAAAATGGTTTCTGTATTTTTTGTTTTCTAGCTTCATTACTGTAGCATTTTGCCTTTCTGTTTTAGTGTTTTTGCTCAAAAATATGTTTTCATACTTTTAGAGATCTCCTCATTTTGTTCCTTATCTTTACTTTCTCTGTAGCTCCCCCCCCCCCCCTTGGTCAATTTGGGTTCTATTCCCAGTCGGTTCTCCTTGGTGTAGAGCTTTGTCCTGGGAGAACACTTTGGCAAGTTAGTTTCCACAGTTTGTAAATCCCAGATTAATCCAGCTTCTTTAAACCCTAGTGCCATCCCATAGCACTCACTTGCAAACAACTCTTCCAATTCAGTGGCAGTCATCAAATAGTCTGCCCATTTCTCCCAGTCAGTAGAGGCTGGCGATTTTGGAGTTACATTCACAGATATATTAGATACCCCCTTATTTTTCCTTGGCTTCTTCCGGTATACATGCTGATACTACATGGGTTTTGGTGACTTATCCCCACTTACTCTTATTCCGGGCTTCATGAGAATAACTTACTAATGTTATAAATATTGTCTGTGGCTTTTTGGTTTGGCTCTGTCTATGTTTATGCGGTGACCTAGAAAGATAAAAAAAGAAACTACACATCCTTGCTATTATGTTACCATATTATATTTTGAATTTAAGTCAATGTGTTTTTTCCTCAGGGTATTTATAATTTAGGGGTTATCTCAAATTGTGGAAAATAACACATCTCTAGGGACTGTCAGGGAACAGAAATGGAGTTTTCAATCCCTTGAAATCATTCCATGATCAATTGGTATCTGCTGGGGCTTTGTATCTGTCTTTGATAAAGAAGGGGCTTGGGAAGAATATGGAACTCTATGTTTGGCTCTCTTTTATTTTCTTAAAACACAACCTCCATACTTCCTCTACTTGCTTTCCTTTAGTTGATTTGAATTCCTGCGAGTATATTTCACTGGTTTCTTAAGTAAGGGGTGACTTAGCAAAAGAAATTTACACACCCACTTCCCAAAGCAATTATTGCTGAAGGTATGGATTTCAATCCAAACATAACAGTGGAATTCATGGGACTGTTTGGATCTTTGCATAACAAAATTTTCTCCATGGAATCTTTCTTTCCTATCTCATCAATACTCCTCCTATACTAAATGTAAAACATGAGCTTTCTGGTTAGGGATTATTCTCCCTTTTATTAATAATGACCAAATTGAGATAACCACATAATCTAGTGATTCTCTAACTTTGTGCACATGAGAATCACCTGAAATTTTGGACATCGCAGAATGGAGATTCAGATACAATATTATGGTTAGTCTAGGAATCTGTACAGAATGTACATCCCAGGTAATGGAGATTCAGTTGGTCAGTCCAGGGACCTCAGCAGGAAAAACAGTAGCATAAACTAATACTATTTGGTTTGGCAGAGACCAAACCAAAACTAAATTTGGTGGCTGTATTGTCTAAAATAGGCAGTGAGCTTTCAGAAAGAAATGCTCTGTATGGGCATTCATTCATTCATTCATTCATTATTTCAGTTAATATCTTAACTGCTTGCTATGTGTCAGGGCCAGTGCTCATCTGTTCTGAAATGAATGCAAGATGGATCTAGATCTTTTGGCTAATATGAGACAAACATGGAAAGGAATAATTTCAGCATGATGTTTATAGGGCAAAAATGTTGACTCTTGGTATTCTCAAGGAAAATGTCCATGGCTTTCCAAATTTGCCATATAATTCCTCCCTCAAAATATGTCTGTAATCAAGAATGAAGAGCAGCAATTTCAGTGAAGCTGTAGAGTCTCGGCTCCTATAGGTTCTTTTCCAGTAAATGACCTCCTCAGGAGTCTATTTCAATTTTGTTCAGTGAAATGATAACTCCATGTCATGAATCTTCTTTTTTATCAAGAGCATTAAATCCACAATTACCAAAGGTTATCTGAAATTGAACTATTGGAGAATAGTGCTTCTTATGTTTAAGCAAGCTTGTTAAAAACCCGGATGCCCGGGTCCCACTTCCAAAGATATGAATGCTCGGTTTTAATTATCTCTCAAATGATGTTGTTGTTGCTGGTCGAAGGACTACATTTTGAATGACAGTTTTAGAAGACCTGCTGGGAGCACTCAGGAACTAGTAGCTGACATCCTGGACTGGGGAGTGACGGAACGTGGAGATGAGGAGGCTCTCACAAAGCGCCGGGGTGTTAGAGATGATATAAGAATTCTTACTGTGGAGAGGATAAATCTCTCTGTAGTCTAAAAGCCCAGTGACTCTGGAGACAATGGAAAAAAACTAAGCTTCTACTTGGGCAGCAGAGGAAATAAAAGCAATGGAAAAGCTAAACTTCTACTTGAGCAGTAGAGGAAATGAAGACAATGGTATTCAAGCCTCAAGGAAGCAAATTGTGCCAAGAAATAGCAGGATGCACTGGTGTCTGATGTCCCTTTGAGATATTTCCGAGAAAAGGGTAGATGGTTTGCTTTCAGCGATTAGTTAGGTAGAGTTCTGCCTGTGTGGGACAGATAACATTTAGAGATCCATCCAAGTCTCTGGTTCTGTGATATTAAAAATGCATTTAAAGTTTTTAATGAAAAAGAAAAATATATGTATTTTTACTTTATTAGATTTGAAACATGCAAAACAGTAGTAAGTCAACTTCTTTTGGGGGTGGGGAAACTTCTAAGGTCTCATCACAATGCCTCTGAAAATATGCGTTTGTGGCTGCGAGTTCAACCTAAACTATAACTTCTTGACTTGTATTCCTGGGCAAAGAATCCTGCAATAACCCAGTTTCTCATTAGAATAAACTGCCAGAACATGTTGTATTATTGGACAGCAAAGAGCACTGCCCTTAGTCAATAGATGTAATAGTTGGGCATTCTCATTAGTAGCACTGAGAGTTCACAGAAAAGAGCACCACACAAGAAAGAACATTTCTAATTGTGGCCCCAGTGACTTTCCCATTGCTGAGTCTTCATTTCTTTTCCTGAGAGGACTGATAAGGCTTTTGCAAGAGGAAATAATAAGTAAGCCCAAGCAAGCCAAACAGTTTCTTCATAGATTTTTACAGAGAAACATAATACGCACTTTTACCACAAAATTTTCTGATGAAAGGTAGATTTTTGTTTTCTTTTCCCCCTCAATAGCTGCTGTAAACTTCTAGAACCTGATGTACTATTGCTCTAATAAAAATTTTCACCTTGTCCTTCAGCAGCAACTAATAGCAGACCCTGCACATAAGTGAACAGTTCAACACACTTTCTTCAGTTCTGACTACCCAGATCCACAGGCAGTCATTGCTGCAGGATCAGCTGCAGAGCAAAAACCAGGGGCCCTTTATTTGCTATGGATGTGCTTAGTCGCAGAAATCCTCTCTGCAAGGAAGTGACCCAAGTCTGTTGGCTTCTATTATTTATTTTATGTTGCTAAGCATTGGGTTTGACTCCAGTTTTTTTGAGAGCACCCTTGCAGCTCACCCATTCAGTTATTTATTCACTTGTAAACATATAGAACACTGTTATGTGCCAAGAACAGTGCCAGGCACAGGGATACTAAGTAAGACTTGTTTCTACCACCATCTTTTTAGTAGGGGAATTAGATATATGCAGTATTTGAATCTACCTGGGGAAACTCCACAGTCAGGGGAAAATGTAATCTGACTTCTTAAAGAAGGAAGAGTTTGTCTAGCAGATTAAGGGTTGATTGGGGTAATGTTCCTGAGACAGTTGGTGCTAGGGCCAGGTAAAGGGTGTTATAAGCTGGCGACCTCGGGGTCTTGAACCTGGGTCCTTCCGCATCCCAGTCCGACGCTCTATCCACTGCGCCACCGCCTGGTCAGTAAAGGTGTTATAAAAGCAGAAGTGGGAGTGGGGCTTTTTGTTCATGACAGGTTGGTAATGGAGAGACCAGGGTAAAAAGGAAAATGGTTGTGGCATGTTCATCTAGAAATAAATGGGGAATATGTAAAGCAGACTTTACATAAACTAGAAAAGTTATTTAGGGAATGGAGAATTTGTCAGATTTGAGGACAGAATGGAGAATGATTCACGGGCAGTGAAGAATTAGAGAGAGTGAGGTAGGAGGGGCCACCCAGGGTTAGACTTGACACACAAATGTGGGGAAAATCCCTGGGATCACTGAAGGGTCTGAACCTGAGTGTGCTATTTCTATAACACACACTTTATCTATATAGTGGGACAATTGTGCTTGCTTCACAGGACTGTGGTGAATATAAATGAGATAACATGCATTAAGGTTTTAGCCTGTCTATCGGCAATTTTTGGTATCTATAAATTGCAGTATCACAATTACAGCAGTGATAGTGGCTATTCTTGTTGGTTATGCTGACTGTAATATTTCTGTTGTCTTTTCCCCATGAGCTTGTGAACAACTGTTATCATCCCATAGGGGCTGGGATGGTAAAACATTACTTGAGAAGCTAGAGAATTCTAGCTTTTCTCCCTGAGCTGAGGCAAATGTAGAAACAAATGTTTCTAAATCTTTGCCCCAAATTAGGCTCTGCTGGCCCTGACTCTGCTCCAAGGGTGCTCTCTGGTGGCCCATAGCAAAAGAACATTTTCTATCAATAGGGGCAGGATTGAATGAATGGCACAATATATGTAGATTATACAATGCTATGTAGTCATTTAAAACTAATGAATAAAAGCAATGCCAGTCAATTTGGAAGGATTTCCATGAGAAGTTGAAGGAGAAAAGCAGAATGAAGAAATGTTAACTTCTTCTTGTAAAGTAATGACCAGAGAAACTTGTCCCTATAATGTATAGATATCTGTGTGTGTGTGTATATATGACACATATATATGACCTATATATTATATATATATGATTAAATAGAAATATGTGAGCATAAATAATATATCAAAGGATATAGACTAAGTTGTATAAATGGATACACTTGGGGTGTAAGGGCTGATGTATCTAGATAGGAAAAAAAGAGATTGCAAAAGTCAAATAAACAAAAAGCTCCACATTTATGCATTTACATAAATTTATGTCTGAATATAAATATATTAATAAATAAAAGTTTACTTATATGTAAAATAGTCCAGATGATAAAATTTAGGAAAAAAATTGTTTCAGGAAAGTGGAATTGTATGAAAGATAATTTATTCATTTAAAGTTTTGTATTTAAGTGATTTTTTTGTCAAAGCCTAAAATGACCATTTTTTGAAATTATGGTGTTATTGAAATTCAGTGTGTATAGTAGGATCTGTTGAGCTATTTCTAAAGTTCTTATAGTACAGAATTTGTTTCCTGAAACCTCTGAGGAAGCTTTTGCTTCCTTCTACAAAAGTATGAAAAAATCTCCAGTCTAATCCTGATAGTGTGTTTTCTTCTATTTGTAGCAGCTTTCACAAGTGATAAAACTATGCTTGTTATTGTTTGCTTGTCTTGTATTGACTTATTGTTTACTTTCATATGAAGGCAATAAAAACCTATCTGAACATGCAAATTAAAAAGTATAATAATAATATGGTGTAATGGAATGATACCAGTCTTGGCTCTCAGCTCTGTCACTCGCCATGTAGGTAAAACCTAGCAAGTTATTATACTTATGTTTTCAGCTTCTTTATTTGCAAAATAAGGGATAAAAATAGGACTCGAGACTTTGTTTTGTTGTGAGGATTGAATGAGATAATTATGGTAGCATTTAGCCATACTCCTGGCAGATGATATTCATCCATCCATCCACTCAAGAAATATTTACTGAGTGCCTACTGTGTGACAGGCTCTATGATGGGCACTGGGGATACAAAGATCTAGGTAGCATCAGCAAGCCTACATGGCAGCAGAGGAGACAGACAAATCTAAAGGCCACACGATGAGTAGTTGAAACTGTAATACATGCTGAGAAGAAAAGATATAGGGAGAAATGACAAACCTGATTGGTTGGGGAAGGAGTTAGGGAAAGTTTTCTGAGTAAGCAATGTTTAGGCTGAGATATGAACGGTGAATAAACAATAATTACTTGAAACCAAGCATTGTAGGGAGAGGGGAGATCTTGTGCAAAGCCTGAGGCTCTGGGGAGAATGATCCATTCTATGAATGAACCAACCTCCTATTTTTCTCATGATACTTATTTTATGGGGCTGGGTGAAGATAAAATAATATCCACTCTGTAGTGTTGTGTCAATTAAATAAAAAAAATGTTTTCAGCATGCCTCAATGGATAGAGCATCAGACTGGGATGCAAAGGACCCAGGTTTGAAACCCCAAGGTCTCTGGCTTGAGCACGAATTCACTAGCTGAGCGCTGGGTTGCTGACTTGAGCATGGGATCATAGACATGACCCCATTGTTGCTGGCTTGAGTCCAAGGTCACTGGCTTGAGCAAGGGATCACTGGCTCGACTGGAATCCCCTGGTCAAGGCACAGTTGTTCATTGAGAAAGCAATCAATGAACAACTGAGGTGCTGCAACAAAGAATTGATGCTTCTCACCTCTCTTCCTTCCTGTCTGTCTGTCCCTATATGTTCCTCTTTTCGCCTCTCTCTCTGTCTCTGTCACACACAAAAAAAGAAAATCTATTTAGAGATATGCAATAATAGATATAGAATACATGATGAATATATAATACATAATAGATATACAATGACTGCTTTCCCCTTCAATATCTATGCTTTGCCAATGAGATGTTCAATGTAAATTTTTTTTCAGTTATAAATGTAAATTAATGATTTTACACACACACACACACACACACACACACACACACACACACACACACACACACACACACACACCATACACCAGTGCTACCTCTGGTGATCTGATTTTGTTTGTGAAAGGTGAAATTTTAACCTAACAAAATCTGTGCCTTCCTATTTTTGAGCCTTATTTCAAAAGCCATTGTGTTATTAAAGTTTCTTGCCAAAGTCCCTGAAGTTGATTGATATAAGGAAAATAAAGTTGATGTGACCACTGCAGCATTCTTTAGTCTTAGATACTTCAGGTAGAGGGCTCTCCTATTTAGGATACTAATGAGCACTGGTTTCAATTTACTGCAACCACTTTAATGTGTAACAGCTATGTATGAGGCATTAGACTAGTTGTTGAGTAATAAAAAATTACTAAAAGAGAGTCCTTATTCAGAAGAGGAGAGAGTCATATAATAAAAGGTAGTATTTGTTAGTATTCTACATTCTCAGAGGGCAGTAAGCCAACCTGAGATGCTAGCAGTTGGAAACAGTGCTGCACAGAGAAAACTCCAATCCTGCCCAGAACTGTTCTAGTGCAAATTCCTCACAATGCTGCTTTCTGCTCAACTCCAGTGATAGCAGGGACCACACAGTAACATCTTCACCATAGCCACTCTGGCCACTTTGCTTCTCTGAATGCCTAATCTCCTTTATTCATTTTTACTCTCAGGTCTTGAATGAATGTCTTTTCTTGGTGAAATTTAGGTCACATGTAAAGCCTCATCTAATGGGGATTCTTAGAAATAAAGCATTGGTTTTCTACTCTTTATTATACAGAAAAGCAACAAAATGTGTCAGGATTAGGAACTGAGTAAGCAAATTTGTGATACCTTCCACAGTTCACCTCTTTAGCTGGGTCCACAAACACCTATAATTAAACTTCAAAATGACAATGGTAACAAAAACATTTTCCCCTAAAGCAAAATGCAACTATTCCTTACCCTCTCCCCAAAGGGGAGAATAAGTCTCACTGGTTACTCTAAATATTTCAATGCACACTTATCCTTTAGTTCAAGATTTGGCAAACTATAGCTTCTGGGTTAAATCCAATCTATCACTCATTTTTTTTTTTTTTGTAAATAAAGTTTTATTGGGACACAGACATGCTCATTTGTTTTTGTATTGTCTATGGTTGATTTTGTGCTCCAAGGGCAGAGTTGAGTAATATTTTCAGTACAGTATGACTTGCAAAGCGTTAAATATTTACTATTAAATGCTTTACAGAAAAATTTGCTGACCTCTATTTTAGCTAATGTAATACTGTCTTAAAAACCCATAACTAAATTGTTAAGTCAATCACTACAAACACACCCTATATGAAATTGTAAGGGAAAGGGAAATCTTTCCTATTTTATTTTATTTTTTAAAAGATTTTATTTATTTAGCGAGAGAGAGAATCGAGAGAAGGGGGCAGAGGAGGAAGCAAGCATCAACTCATAGCGGTTGCTTCTCATACGTGCCTTGACTGGGCAAGCCCAGGGTTTTGAACCGGAGACCTCAGCATTCTAGGTCGATGCTTTATCCACTGCACCACCACAGGTTAGGCAGGAAAATCATTTTTAGAAAAGAAAAGACTATAATATAGTTAATATATTTGAGCAAGGAAGAAAATATGAGTATGTGCTATGATCATTATCTTGTACCCTCAGTGAGGGTGTAATACCTATAGAAGGATAGTCCATACTTTTTTTGTGTGTGTGACAGAGACAGAGAGACAGAGAGAGGGACAGGTAAGGAAAGACAGACAGGAAGGGAGAGAGATGACAAGCATCAATTCTTCATTGCAGCACCTTAGTTGTTCACTGATTGCTTATTCATGTGTGTCTTGACCAGAGGGCTACAGCAGACCGAGTGATCCCTTGCTCAAGCCAGCAACTTTGGGCTCAAGCTGGTGAGCCTTGCTCAAACCAGATGAGCTCATGCTCAAGCTGGCAACCTCAGGATTTTGAACCTGGGTCCTCTGTATCCAAGTTCGATGCTCTATCCACTGTGCTACCGCCTGTTCAGGCAGGATAGCTCATACTTTTTTTTTTTTGTATTTTTCTGAAGTTGGAAAAGGGGAGGCAGTCAGACTCCCGTGTGTGCCCGGCATGCCCACCAGGGGGTAATGCTCTGCCCATCTGGGGCATGGCTCTGTTGTGACCAGAGCCATTCTAGCACCTGAGGCAGAGGCCATGGAGCCATCCTCAGCGCCTGGGGCCAACTTTGCTCCAATGGAGCCTCGGCTGTGGGAGGGGAAGAGACAGAGAGGAAGGAGAGGGGGAGGGGTGGAGAAGCAGATGGACGTTTCTCCTGTGTGCCCTGGCCAGAAATCGAACCCGGGACTCCTGCACACCAGGCTGACGCTCTAACACTGAGCCAACCGGCCAGGGCCAGGATAGCTCATACTTTTAATTCTGCAGGTCTGAGTCTCAGTGGTCTATCTTTATGTGGTTGCTATGGTTATTGATTGACTATTAACATTGAACATAGGCAAGAATCCAGAAGAATCATTGGCTTCTAGTCATGTGCATTCTAGACTCTGCTTACATTATGAAGTAGCAAACTTCTTTCCTTTTGATTATTAGGATCTGTAGCCTCAACTGACAAAGTATCCCCCTAGCACCTTCACCAGCTCATTCAGGGACTGAGGAGCTCAAAATGATCTCAGGTAGCATTTTTACCTTCAAGATCAGTGATTTTTGACCTTGTTCATCTCATGGCACACCAAAAAATAGATTTTTATTTTTACCAATCTGAAAAAAAATAGGTATAATTTTGGTTCATTACACCAAACAGATATTATTGTATTGGCTGTTGTCATTTTTTAAAAATTGACAACCAAGGGAAAAGAGGTCAATGGCCCTGACTAAATAATCAGGTATTGCATGTTTTAAAAATTCTTGAGGCATACCAGTTGAATATCACTGTGCTAGGAAAATGGATCTATTATTTTGTCAGCTAAAGTTGTTTTTCCTGCCTTAAGTACTAAGATCTATAAAAAAAGCCGAACCCCAAAATATAAGAATGGAGAACAAAAATTTTGACTGAAGTTTATTAGTGATAACATTGGGAAATGCCACTCTACCTTCCAGCCCTCTAGTCTTGTTACAAGCTGATTTCTGTCCCCCTCAAAAATGTATATGTTAAAGTCTTAACCCTCAGCACCTCAGAACATGACCATATTTGGAAATATAATCTTTACAGAGGAAATCAAATTAAAAGGAAATCATTAAGGTTGGCTCTAGTCCAATATTGGTGTCCTTATAAGAAGAGAAGAGAAACTTTGCACAGAGATGCATATAGAAAGAAGACAATGTGAAGACACAGGGAGCAGAAGACCATCTACAAGCCAGTGAGAGAGATCTGGAATAGATCCATCCCTCATGACTCTCAGAAGGAACCAACCAATGTGATCTCAGACTTCTAGCCTTCAGAACCATGAGAAAATAAATTCCTCTTGCCATCCTGTCTGTGGTAACTTTATGATGGCAGCTCAAACAAACACACATAATCCTGAACCCAAATAGTCTGAATATGAGAGTAAAAGCATGATAAAATATTTACTTGTTTAGAACAAACGTTAGAAGAGCAACTCAAAATAATTTGACTTTGGGTGATGAGTATACAACATAATCAACAGTTCAAATGATATAGAAACATTCACCTGAAACCTATGTACTCTTTTTTTATTTTAATTTTTAAATTTTATTTAGAAAATTAACAGGGTAACACTGATCAATCATTTGTTTGAATAGGCTCTCCATTCCCTTCTCCCTCTCTTCTTCTTTTGATATTCCCATTATTCTTATATTGCTCTTTCTGATGAAGTCAGATAATTCCTGCAGAGCTCTCTCAGTTTTTTTTAACTCGTGAGTCTCTCTCCTCTTTTCTCTGTAGCATCTCTAGTTGCCTGTCTTTGATATCACTGATTCTTTCCTCTCTGTGGCTTGTTCTGTTAGCTAAACCTGCCACCTCAGGTTTTATTCCATGTATTGAGTTCTTCATCTCCGTTTTTAAAGTTTTGATCTCCTTGGTGAGGTATTTGTTTTGTTCGTTAATTTGTTTTCTGAGCTCATTAAATTGCATATTGGTGTCTTTTCTCATCTCTTTGAGTATTTTTAGAACTTCAATTTTGAATTCTCTATCATTTAACTCCAAGGTTTCTATGTGATTGAGATTTTTTCTGGAGATTTTTTATTTTCTTTCTAAAATACATCAGTCTTGTGCAGCTGCAGTATACAATTTCTTCTTTTTTATGGTAGTTGAGAGTGATACTGTTAAGAACCCTAACATAAAAAAAAAATTAAAAAATTTAAAAAATACAATAAAAATATAAAAATTAAAAAATTATGACAAGTATAGAAGAAAAACCACAGAAAGATCAAAAGCAATAAAAAAAATAAAAAACAAAACACCCACAAACATAACAAACAATATAAAAGTGAAAGAAAATGCAATTCAAAAGAGAAGAAAATAAAAAGAAAAAAGGGGAAAAGAGAAACATCAAATTTTGGTTTTGAGAGATTTCTTCTAGTAGGTGCCGCTGTGTTACAACTTTTAGTTCTGTGAAGTTCATGGGCTATCCCCTGAAATGTTGCAGTCGTAATAATGTTGGTGTGGCCACATTTGCATTTGTGAGTGGGTGTGTTGGGAAGGCTTCACACTTCAGCTTTACAGCTTTATGGCTCTAGCAATGGCAATCTCAGGCTTCTGGGTGCTCCTTCCCACATCTCAACAGACCAGGGGACTGGACATGTAGCACCTCTCTTTTTCAGGGAAGATAGTGGCTCTGGAGAGCTAGCTGTGGGGTTTGTCTCCACCATTCTCCCTATGGCAAGGTGAGGGAGGCAGGATCTGGGAGGCTGGGGGCTACATTTTACCTTTTTCTGTCTTGCCGAGTATGGGCTGCAGGCAGACTGAGGGAATACTGGCCATGACCTGGCATTCTGGCCACTTTGGTTTATCTTCCCTCTGCCCCTCTATATCACCACTCCTCCTGGCAGAAAGAGACCAGTTACTCCAAGTTTCCCTCTCTGTACTCCTCAGACAAAATCCAGAGAACTGGAGCTTCCCTCCTCCCTGTAGTCCAGCAGAGAAAAAAAAAGAAAAACCAGTCACTCCAGGTTTGTCTCTTCTCCTCTCCCACCACAAATGTTTTTTTTTACAGAGCCAGAGAGAGGGATAGATAGGGACAGACAGGCAGGAATGGAGAGAGATGAGAAGCATCAATCATCAGTTTTTGGTTGTGAAACCTTAGTTGTTCATTGATTGCAATCTCATATGTGCCTTAACTGTGTGGGCCTTCAGCAGAGCAAGTAACCCCTTGCTCGAGCCACCAACCTTGGGTCCAAGCTGGTGAGCTTTGCTCAAATCAGATGAACCTGTGCTCAAGCTGGTCACCTCGGGGTCTCAAACCTGGGTCCTCCACATCCCAGTCCAATGCTCTATCCACTGTGCCACTGCCTGGTCAGGCTACAAATGTGTTTTATCTGCCACCTCCCTTTTCCCCCTGTCCCACCTTTAGTTCATTCAGTGTGTGGCTCGTTCAGGCATGCCTGTGAGCCCAGCTAGGGTTTCTTTGCTGTGTTATAGTTGTTCAACTTATTGAAATTTCAAGGGGAGAGATCAGGAGTATCCTTCATGCTGCCATTACTCTGATGGCATCCAAAAATTTCCCTTGTCAGATGTTTTCTCCAAGATCCTCCTGCTTCTTTTTAATTACCCTCGATCATCTTTGCTGACACCCTCCAACTTGGAGTCACAGCCGAACTGCCCTTCCTACATTACTCAGGGGAGATTGCTGCATTACCATTCAGGTTTGGGAATTCTTTCTGGTTCAACATCAGGGAAAGGTGGGGAAGGAGGGTGGTAGAGGCACTTTCCTCCAGCCCAGCTGTGCCTTCCATCAGCCTTCCTGGCAGTGGCCTCCTCTTTTCCAGGCTGTGAGCAGGAGCAGGTTTGGTGGCCTCTACAGCCCTGGATCTCAGAACTGCTCTAACCTATGTATTCTTATTGATCAACGTCACCCTGTTAAATTTAATTTTCTAAATAAAATTTAAAAAAACCAACCCACCTAATGTTATGATTCTTCAGTTGACAATTTCACTTTCAATAAAGTCAACTGTGATGGAGAACATCATAAGATCAGTGTCTCCTGTGAGTGGTACCCACTGCTTTAGTTCTTTTGCTATAAAATTAAATTAACTAGTCAAAAGCAAAATTTTGTCATCTACTTTAATGGAGAGTCCTACGGTTGTGATGTTGGCATAAACATGGCTGGCAGGGAAGGCAAATCCATATCCAGGATAAATGGTCTATTCCAGGGAAGACAAATTACTTTCTCTACTCCATCAGGTGGCTGGCTGGTATCTCAGAGCTATGGTGCTAGCAATTGCTTTCTGTGATTGGTAGTCTGGACAATCACCAATGCTATTAGCTGAATGAACCTTGGTACTGTTATACTAATGCATAAGTTCCATTCCTGACACTATTTTTACTTGATAGATGAGTTCATTGAGAATTGTCTGGAGAAGATGCCAGTCTTGTCCACACGATTATTGTTAAACACTATAAGGAGGGGTCTTAGGATGACTATTGGTATACAAATAAATTAATACTTGGTTCATTCTGAAAGATCACCCATGTACTTCTTTCCCAAAACCTTCTGTGAATTACTGTAGATCTGAGTTTTCAGTCATTTCTCCTCCAGGCATTTTCTACCTGCTGTCCTTTAGGGCCAGCCCTGATTAAAATAATGTCCACTGTAAGTCATGGTTCTCTCATTGTACCTTTGGCCAATAATTAAAAATAAGAAAGCATGTCATTTTCTTTATTTAAGTTCTGCAGCACAGTTAGAAATATCTAGCCCACCTTCAACATTACCACTGTATGCCTCATATTCTTCAAAATAGCTTTTCATAGTGGTAACCGTGTCTAACCAAAGCCCTCCAGTAGCTCTTTATTTAAGGTGATCACAGTGATAATTTGAGTCTGAATTCCAGAGAAATTTACTAGACAAGTAGTGTCTCAACCTGTAATGCTAACCAGCACTGAGCAACTTCACATTTAACCAGAAGAGATAATATTATGGACTAAATGTTTGTCTCATCCCTTACCCCCAATTTGCATGTTGAAGCCCTAGCCTCAATGTGGATGGTATTTGGAGGTGGGGTCTTGGGACATAATTAAATTTAGATGAGGTCATAAGGATGGATCCCCTATGATGGAATTAGTTGTCCTTATAAGAAGAGAGACCAGTGCTCTGCCATGTGAGGACATAGTGAGAAAGGAGACAATCTGTAAGCCAAGAAGAGGCCTTCATCAAGCAAACAAATGGGCTGGCATCTAGATCTTCAACCTTCCAGCTTCTATAATTATGAGAAAATATATTTCTGTTGTTTAAACACCCAGTCTTTGGTATTTTATTATGACAGCCTGAGAGGACTAATAAAATAACCAACATTATATTTTCATTTCTTAGAGGCCATTTTTACAAGTATTTCTGGTACAAATTTTCATGTACACCAGTATTATTAGCTGCAGACCACAGAATCTACTCTATGTAGTTTAAACATAAAGTGATTAATTTTAGAGCATTAAGTAGCATACTATATTTGTAGGAGGGCCAGAAGTTTGGGTATTATTCAATCAGGAACAACATAGTGTAGAGAAACTCTAAACCATCTTGACATTGTTTTAATGGAAAATTTTCTGTTACTGTTGTATGCTACTTGGCCTTTATGATATTAGTGGCATAGGACCTCAACCACAGTTGTTCCAGGAGATCCAAATGCCTCTTCTTGTCAGAAGACTGACTTTCCTTTGTGGCTGCCACCTCCCATTGTTTAGTTATACATTACAAGTCCTTATTATTTCTATGAGAGAATATGGGTAATGTAGATACTAACTTTTTAGTATATGAAGGCAGATACTACAAAGAGTCTGAAGTGGTTTTTAAAAAATCTTTTAGACTTTTATTTATTAACTTTAAGAGAGAGGAGAGAGAAAGAGAGAGAGAGAGAGAGAAAGGGGGGAGGAGCAGGAAGCGTCAACTCCCATATGTGCTTTGACTAGGCAAGCCCAAGGTTTCAACTGGCAACCTCAGTGTTCCAGGTTGATGCTTTATCCACTGCACCATCACAGGTCAGGCCTGAAGTGGGTGTTGTTTGAACCAACCTGTAGTATCTGCTGTGACTTCTAGGGAGTCTAATGAGAAATAATTATGAAGACATAAATACCGAAGATTGTCAGTTTGGTCGTTTGTTATTTAGTTTTGATATTCAAAAAGACTCTATTTTATGGATGTAATTGAGTCTCTGTTGGGAAACAGCCCATCCCATTATTCTAACTCTGTTCTATGGGAGACACAAATAAGTATCATCCTTTTATTTTAATGAGCTGCCCATTAGTACTATGTCATTGGAACTGAATGCCTCATTTCCTGACTATCAGGATAAGCCATTCTTTGTAAGGATGCTTTAGGGAAAACTGGTCATGGGGAAGGAAAACTAGGCTGAAATTGTAGCTCTTTTTTCTTTTTCAAGCATTACTTACCATTCAAGTTCAGCCTGTGTCATTTCTCAGTTCTCCAAGATCTAGCTGAATAGTTCAGGGCTTTGTTGTTGCCTTCACCACAAGGAGAAAGTAGACAGACTACAGCCCACTGTGTGTCTCCCTCTGTGGTCATCCTGGATTTTATTTTTTTCAATGGTATGCCAATTCCTTTTTAACCATCATAAACAATAAACTGTGTTTAGCAATGAATGTTATTTTCTGATAATCTTTCATCTTCTGTGAAAAAGCAATTTGTTTGCTCAAGCAACAAAGTACAGGGACTCTTCTTCTCCCATATGTATTTTCTCACATTCTTGTTTAGTCTGAGTGTTGAAAAAAAGATCTATAGTATTTCTACAAAAATACTGTTTAAATGCATCTCTGAGAGCCTTGGTGTCTTTAAGAGGAGTGATGTAGCCTTTGGCTAAGGGCAAGAGCTAAGGGGAGAGTGGATGTTTTGATGCCTGAAAGAGCTTTTTTATTCTTTGTAGAAAAGAAAATTAAAAAGAAAAACTCAGAAACATTGCTCAAGCACTGAGGAAAAATTATAGACTGTACTTGAATAAGAAATGTATTCTTTCTGAAAGAGAAAAGTTTGGCCAAAAAACTGCTAGGGGGGTAAAAATGGCCAGGCTTATTTTGTTAAGAAATTGTGTTCTTTTTGGAAGGTAAAGAAATGGTCTTTAGGAGGTGTTGGGCAGATAAAATATATTATGCTCACTTTGTTAAAGATGGCACTGCCCACTAGGAGGCTGTCGCCCAGGTGATATTAATGTGTGTTGGGGGTGGGCTAAAGGCAGGCAGAATCCTTGTAGCCTGGGGCTTGGTTTTGGGATTAAGCCTTTCCCACCCTTTTTGATGTGGGGTGGTGCAATCCCATCATGCCCCAGATAAGTGACTTTGTATTAGAGACTTCCCTATTTTGTATACTGGATTAAAGGTTTTGATTTCTACACTATAAAATGGGGGCAGAATAGGAGCTTGCTCTCTGGGTTCCTGATGATTAGCATGAGAGAGCAGAGGGAACAGAGCAGAGAGCAGAAAGAGGCCATGTGGCCAGGAGAAGCAGCCAAGATGGCGGAGTGCTGAGTGAGAGGCCAGTTTGTGCAGTTTGACGCTGGAGAAGGAAGGAGATGGGAAACTGAGAAGAATAAGTCTGGTGAGCTAGAAACTTTTGATTCTAGAAAACTCGGATAAGTCAGTAGCTTTGTGAGCACTGAATGTGATTGGGTTTTGGAGCCCAGTGTGTGTTTTTACTTGCCCACTGGGTGCAAGCTAGAATTAAAGACAATGGCCCATCAGCTTTTGGCTCCGTTATTTCTTTACCGACTGTTCGAATCCATTGCGAACCTGCATGGGCCTGGCTGCTTTGATAGTGGTGACCGTGGCTCCTGGCTTTACAGGAGGACATTTCAACAGGTTTTTGAAGTGGATCATTCTTCAATCAAAATTCTAATATTCCTCTTACTACCTATGGAAGTTTGGGCAAGTTATTATCTCTTTGAAACAGAAGTTTCTACATTAGTGTAATGGATATAAATATTAATAGCTGACTATATGAATACTGTGAGGATTAAATTTAATAAAGTATAAAAATATTTTGGTGCCTAGACATGGTCAGTGGTTATTTATATTACTGGTGATTTTTATCATCCTGAACAATGTAAGATTGCATGGGAGCATTGAACTAGAGTGCTTCAGGACAAAAAAAGTTTATATATAAATATATAAAATATTAAAAATATACAGTGGTACCTTGACACATGAGTTAAATTTGTTTCATGGCTGAGCTCATGACTGAATTTGCTTGTGTATCAAATCAAACTTCCCCATTTAAATTAATGGAAATACACTCAATCTGTTCTGGCCCCAAAAGCCACATAAATTTTTTGTTTTATATGCTTTTAAATAAGAAAATGTACTTTATAAATAACAAATACACACACATATATACATAGTAAGAGAGAATGTAAAGAAATAAACTGGTTTATGGAGGTATTTACCTTCAAGGCCAGGTGAAGATGCTGGTGGAGGGGGAGGAGACATTAACATAACAGTGGCCCTTCCCCAGCAGGAAGGTAATTAGCAATTTAACAGACAGCTGCCCAGTGCCATTTTTAACAATAAAAGTGAGCTCTACAATTTCCTCACTTTCACTTAGAGGCTGTTTTAACAAAAACCTTTCCATGGAAGTTTGTTTCTTCTTCCCTTTCAGAACATTCTGCAGGCTATCTAGTGGAGGGTGGTGGAAGCTCGTTGTATGGCTAGTAGTCGTGGCCATCGTGGCCATACACATGCAAGCTTCCATTAGATTTGGGTAGATGGGAAAGAAACTGTGGAGCCAAAAAATGGTGGGCCATTCCTTTATTCAAGACTCGTACTGGCCAATGAGCAAATGCACTCAGGGCTCCCAAAGCCACTGTTGGTCAAATAAGTTTATAAATATGATATATATGTTTGCTCGCTTATAGTATTCATTGGATGTGGGGGACAGGCTGTAAGCAGGCAGGGTTGTTATAGTCTAGGGATTAGTTTTAAGACTAAGCTTTTCCCCACATCTTTGACTGTTGCATGATGTGTGTGGTGCACTCTCATGAGGAATCCCATTATGCCTCAAATAAGTGACTTTGTATCAGAGACTTCCTTGTTTGTATATTGGATTAAAGATTTTGACTTCTACACTATAAAATGGGGCAGAGGAGCCCATGCTAGAGGAGAGCAGAGAAAGGCCATGTGGAGGAGAGGAGAGGCAGCCAAGATGGCAGAGTGCCAAAGGAGAAGCCAGTTTGTGCAGAGTTGGTGCAGAGAGAAGGAGATGAGGAACAGAGGTGAATAAGGCTGGTGGTACAAACCTTTGATCCTAGGAAAACTCGGGTAAGTTGGTGGCTTTGGGAGCCCTGAATGGAAAGGGAAGTGTTTTCCCACTGTGTGTATTTCTTGCCCACTGGATGCAAGCTAGGATTAAAGCTAATGGCCCACCAGTTCTTGGCTCCGTTGTTTCAATACCGTTTGTCTGAATCAAATGCGAACCTGCACGAGCCAGGTAACTGTGATGGTGGCCGTGGCTACCGGCTTTACAGCCACTTACACATTCTCTGGTTCCTCAACCAGGAGAATCTTCTCTGGTTCTTCCTAGAATCAAAGGCCCCACCAGTCTCAGTCACCATTGGTTCCCCATCTACACACCTTCTCCCTTCTCCTCTCTGCACAAACTGGCTTCTCCTTCAGCACCCTGCCAACTTGGCTTCCCTCTCTTTCCCTGCCACCTTGGCTTCCCTCTCTTTCCCTGCCGCCTTGGCTTCCCTCTCTTTCCCTGCCATCTTGGCTTCTCTCTCTTTCCCTGCCATCTTGGCTTCCCTCTCTTTCCCGGCCACCTTGGCTTCTCTCTCTTTCCCTGTCACCTTGGCTTCCCTCTCTTTCCCTGTCACCTTGGCTTCTCTCTCTTTCCCTGTCACCTTGGCTTCCCTCTCTTTCCCTGCCACCTTGGCTTCCCTCTCTTTCCCTGCCATCTTGGCTTCTCTCTCTTTCCCTGCCATCTTGGCTTCCCTCTCTTTCCCGGCCACCTTGGCTTCTCTCTCTTTCCCTGCCATCTTGGCTTCCCTCTCTTTCCTGGCCACCTTGGCTTCTCTCTCTTTCCATGCCACCTTGATTTCTCTCTCTTTCCCTGCCATCTTGGCTTCCCTTTCTTTCCCGGCCACCTTGGCTTCTCTCTCTTTCCCTGCCACCTTGGCTTCCCTCTCTTTCCCTGCCACCTTGGCTTCCCTCTCTTTCCCTGCCACCTTGGCTTCCCTCTCTTTCCCTGCCATCTTGGCTTCCCTCTTTCCCTGCCACCTTGGCTTCCCTCTCTTTCCCTGCCACCTTGGCTTCCCTCTCTTTCCCTGCCACCTTGGCTTCCCTCTTTCCCTGCCATCTTGGCATCTCTCTCTTTCCCTGCCACCTTGGCTTCCCTCTCTTTCCCTGCCACCTTGGCTTCTCTCTCTTTCCCTGCCATCTTGGCTTCCCTCTCTTTCCCTGCCATCTTGGCTCCTCCAGCACTCTGCATCCTCTCTGCTCTCACTCTGCCATCATGGCTTCTTCTCTTCCTCCTCCTTCTTCTCTCCTTTTTAAAACTTTTTTGATGCCAAAATCTCTCCTCCAGTCAACATTAGCATAACAATGGCCCTCCCCAAGCGGGAAGGTAATCCACAATTTGCAATCAACTGC
Organism: Saccopteryx leptura; assembly: GCF_036850995.1. Lineage (NCBI taxonomy): Eukaryota > Metazoa > Chordata > Mammalia > Chiroptera > Emballonuridae > Saccopteryx > Saccopteryx leptura. The sequence goes on from NC_089504.1 coordinate 55,969,935, forward strand.
CCTGCTCTGAGGGCAAGCACACACGTGGCTTCCCAGCACCATTTTTAACAATACAAAGTGAGCAAACTAAAAAACCACAAATTTTACAAACTCAAATTTTGCCCAACACTCATGATTCAAACATCCGCTCGTGACTTAAAGCAAAAAATCCCACAAGTGACTGCCAGTCTCTCAAATTGCTCGTGATTTAAAGTGCTCGTATGTCGAGGTAACACTGTATAAACTTTTTCCAGTCACTGTAATTGCTCTTTTACTTTTGTTTGTTTATAAATAAAAATAATTAACATATATTGAACATATATACAGATAATGCTGGTTGTTCTTTTAATATCTTTTTTCTCATTTTTCTATGAAAGCCCTAATGTGCCACGATTTATTATTTTTTGTTTTTATTTTAAAATTTTTATTAATTTTAATTTATTGTGTTTACATGGATTCAAGTGTTCAACTGAATATAACTCCCTCACCCCGTACCCCTGTGCCATGATTTAAAAAACAAAACAAAACCAAACAAAATGGTAATGGGCAAATGCTTCACTTGGAGGGGTGGGTGAACACATAATATAGAGCAAGGAATGTGCTGTAGAATTGGGCACCTGAACTCTTTATAATTATGTTAACCAGTGTCACCCAACAAGATTCAGCAGGTCTGTAGCAGGGCCTGAGGATCTGCATTTATTCCAAACTGATTCTGCTGGTCTGTGGGCCACGTTTTCAGTAGCATAGATATAGGACATAGGTCATAAATTTATATGCCCAGACGTGCCAGCCACGTACTATAAGTGGGTCCCGTGTAAGACAGTAGAAAGGGTTTGCAGCTGTGGCAAATTAGGAAGTTAATGGTTCATTTTAAAGGGACAGCTGCTTCTCAGAACCAGCCAATTGTAGACCTGTGGAAATGCAGGCAGATAGCTAGATTTTCAAATGTTTCAAGAGAAACCCAATGCTAACAAGAGAAAATTATATGAAATTTCTATTTCTAAATATACTGGTCAGCCCAAATACACCTGTCTCTTAATAAAGAGGTGTGTGTGTGTGTGTGTGTGTGTGTGTGTGTAAATATATTTTATTGCTTTTCTTGTTATTTATATTTTTATGAGTTTCATAAAATTCTTTTTTGCATGTAACTAACATAGTCACTTATGATAAAGGATTTCTTCCATGTGTTTATGGTTTTATTGTGTCAGGGATTAAAGATTTTCTTCTATTCCTAATGGGAGTTCTTATGAAAAGGGGTAAGTAGGTAGGCATACTGCAAAATCTCACTTTACCATCTTAAAGCTGATATGTTTGTTTTCATTTCCTTGGAGATGAAGGATTAATGAGAAATGGAATTTTTTTTTTGATTTACATTTTTATTTATTTTTTAATTTTTTTAATTTTTTAATTTTTATTTTTTATAAATAAATTTTTATTTTAATGGGGTGACATCAATAAATCAGGGTACATACATTCAAAGAAAACATTTCCAGGTTATCTTGTCATTTAGTTCTGTTGCATACCGATCACCGGAAGAGAGATCATCTGCCACCCTCCATCCAGTTCTCTCTGTACCCCTCCCCCTCCCCCTCTCCCTCCTTCCCTCCCCCCACCCCCCGTAGCCACCACACTCCTGTCCATGCCTCTTAGTCTCACTTTTATGTCCCACCAATGTATGGAATCCTGCAGTTCCTGTTTTTTTCTGATTCGCTTATTTCACCCCCGCACAATGCTACCAAGACTCCACCATTCTGCTATAAGTGATCCGATGTCACCATTTCTCCTAGCTGAATAGTATACCATGGTGTATATGTGCCCCATCTTCTTCATCCAGTCCTCTATTTTTTTTTTTACAGTGATTAAAAGCCTTTAAGCAAACTCTTGGCCAATACAGCAAGAATCCCTAAAAGAGTAGTGTCCTTAACATGTTCCCCAAGTCCAATTGGCCCCATCACCATGCCAAATCCCTGAAAAATGCAACCCAACCACAGTTCAGTCTGTTAGGAGCTGTCACAGGGAGCAGGAGTCCAGGAAATTTCCCCACAGGAAAAGTCCGCATGGCACTGGAATTGTTGTCACCATTCTATACTTTGCAGCTCATGTCCAAGTCCCAATGACCACTGCTTCTAGCTGGTAATGATTCAGGTAGACTGGAAAAAGCCATTTGCAGCATGCGTGGATATGGAGCTTCTGTTCTCCTCTACCTGGAGAGTTGAGACCAGGTTGCTTTTCCCTGGAGCTCTGTGACTGTGGCCTGGTAAAGAGAACCTTGGGATACCCTAAGCTGGGTGGCAAAGGTAAATTCATAATACAAGTTGGCAAAGGGAGGAAAGAGAGCTCTAAATTAGGAGTAGGTCCCAGCCTGAAAAATGAGTGGGGCATTGAGGTAGGAGGGATAAAGGAAACACTATATATTAAGCAAAGCAGCAGAAAATAGGTCTATCAACACCCATAACAGAGATCTTTGAGGGAAGAATAAAAAACCTGACTATTCAGGCAAAACATAGTTAAGTGGCCCTTGTGCGAATGAGATCAGTTTACCTGCTTCTTGGAAGAAATACCCTAGGCTTGTTCACAGTGTCGTAGATGGGGCCGACAGCCCTGGGCACCTTCAGCCTTCAGTGGCAAACTCCAGCTTTCTGGGCAAGGTTAGGTCATAGGTGGCTGGAGCAGGGCTGGAAGAGACTGAACCCTCCCTTAGAGGAGCGAGGGGGAAGCCCACCTTCCAGTGTCCCTGATTCCTCACAGCAGAGGGGGTTCTATTTTTTTATCCACACAGCTACCCTATGTCTTTTGATAGGATCATTTAACCATTTACATTTAAGGTTATTATTGATATGTAGTTGTTTATTGCCATTTTATTCTTTAAAGCTGTATTCCTCTTTTGCTATATTCTTTTTCCTTTTTGATCTGTTTACAACAGGCCTCTTAGCATTTTTTGCAGCATTGATTTGGTTGTAGTGAATTTCTTGAGGTTTTTTTTTTTTGTCTGGGAAGCTTTTTATTTCTCCTTTAATTTTCAAGGATAGCCTTGCTGAATAAAGAAGTCTTCGTTGTAGGCTCTTGTTCTGCATTACTTTGAATATTTCTTGCCATTCCCTTCTGGCTTCAAGTGTTTCTGTTGAGAAGTTGGTTGTCATTCTTATGGGGGCTCCTTTGTAGGTGATAGCCTTTTTTTCTCTAGCAGCTTTTAATATTTTCTTTTTATCATTTAGCTTTGGTATTTTAATTATGATGTGTCTTGGTGTAGATTTCTTTGGGTTTATCTTTAATGAAGTTCTCTGTGCTTCTTGAACTTGTGAGACTTTTTCCTGCATTAATTTAGGAAAGTTTTCAGCTATGATATGATTGAGCAATGTCTCTATTTCTTGTTCTTTCTCTTCTTCTTCTTCAGAAACCCCTATGATGCAGTGTTATTTCTCTTCATGTTGTCACAGAGCTCTCTTAGAGTTTCCTCAGAGTTTTTGAGTCTCTTTTCTTTTTTCTGCTCTGCTTTCATGCCTTCATTTATCTTGTCTTCTAACTCACTGATTTGATCCTCAGCTTCATCCATCCTGCTTTTAATTCCTTCCATTGTGGACCTTATTTCTGATATTATATTTATCATTTCTGACTGATTCCTTTTATTATTTCAATGTCCTTTTTTATATTTGCTATGTCTTTATTTATGTGTTCGTAATGACCATCTATTGGTGTTCTAATATCTTTGAGCATCCTAACAATCGTTATTTTAAACTTTGAATCTGGTAATTTGGTTTTATCTGACTCATTCATGTTCTTTTCTGGGATTTCTCTTGATTCATTTGTGTTGCATTTCTCTGCCTTCCCATTTTGTCTGTGTAAAAGAATATTTTGGCCCCTGGAGTCCAATGGGTGTGGCCTCTGTGTTCCCTAGGTGTGGTCTGTCTGCAGGCCTGCCACTGCCTCTGCTGCCTAGTGCATTGGGGTATGGACATCCCTGCTGCAAGCCCACTGGGGCTGTCACTGTGGATTCCACCTCTTCTCCATGGGAGGGACTGTGATCACATGCCTGGGTCTACAAGCAACAGTGGCCTAGGCCTTTGCGCTGTCCCCACGGGTGGGGTTATGTGCCACGCCCGGGCCATAAGCACCACAGGCAGGTGTGAGCACCTTTGCTCAGCTGCCGGTCTTCACCTGTTCTGGGCTTTCGCACTACCCCCACAGGAGGAGATTACTTGGGTTGGCTGCAAGCCTCGATCTGCGGGCTGGGTGGGGCTGTGTGCCTCTGCTCAGTCCTGGGACTCTCCCCCTGTTCTGGGCTTTTGCCCCACCCCTGTAGGAGGCTCGCACACCCTTGCTCAGTGGTGCATCTCCTCCCTTTCCCGGGCTCCCGCCCTTCCCCTGCAGGCGGGATTGCAGTTGGGCCCGCAGCTGGGCAGCTGGGCCTGAGCACTTTTGCATATCCCCTCCACCCCCTCCAGGCAAGACTGAGTTCATGCCCAGGCTTCAGTCATGGCCTGCAGGCTTTTGCCCTTGTTGAAGGAATTGCGCTTCCATCTCCTGCCACCATCCGCCTCGGTGAGCCCTCAGCCGTGTGGGTGGGGGTGCTGCAGCTCAGACCCTAACACTCCATACTGTAGTCCCGAAAGCTCCCTCCTTCTAAGTGACTCTGCTCTGAGTGCCATGGGAGAGCTTGTTTGGCTGGTGTCCTGCTTCCCTTTGCTGGTATTGCTGTTTCCAGAGGAAATATTCACTTGAGATTTGGGAAGTGACTCAGCCCAGGGTTTAGGGTGGCTGTCCCTCAAAGTGTTTCTCCCTGTACCTCCTAGATTACACTATCTTCCCACTGCTCTGGTCCTCTCCTCTCTCCTGTCCCCCAGAGCCCCAGGTGGGTGGTTGTAAGAGAGGTTTTCTGTGTGGCCCCTTTAAGAATAATCCTGGGTCTGAGAAATCTGTCTCTTTCTCACAAACAGTATCCTGACTTGTTTCACAGATGAATACTGTCCATATGCCTCTTCAAGTTTTGGGGCTGCAGACTGGGGCTTTGCTCCTGGGGCTGAGGACACTCCCCTCTCCACTAAACTCACTTCCCGCCACGCGAGACTCTCTGGGCTGCTGTTTGCTCTGGGGAGCTGGGCAGCCCTCTCCACATTTCCGCTTTTCCTACCAGTCTTAGTGTGGCTTCTTCAATGCTCCTTGGCTGAAGAGTCCTCTTAGTTTAGTTGAAAGCTGGTTTTTCCAGATGATGGTTCTTCAGAAGATTTTTAATTAAAGTTTTATTTTTTTACTAGACATAGCACTATTCAGATTTTTTAGTTTTTCTTATGTTAGTTTTGGTGAGCTGTGTTTTTCCAGAAAATTGTCTGGTTCATCTAAACTTTCAAATTAATTAGTAACAGAAGAATGCTTATAAATCATCTGAGTTTAAAAAATATTTCTCTTAAATCTTTGGTGTTCCTTTTAAAATTTGTGTTAAGGGTAATTTATGTCTTTGTCTTTTTCCTTGATAAGTTTTACTAGAAGTTTATCAGTTATTAATCATTTTTTAAAAAGCCAACTTTTAGCTTTGTTAACTTTTTTCTGCTGAATAATTTATTTTCCTTCTCATTAACTATTTTTGTAACTTTGTCATTTCCTTCATTATTTTCTCTTTGGTTGTACTTTGCACTTCTTTTTCTAACTTATAGAGCTGTATTTTAGTCACTGATTTTCAGCCTTCTTTTCTAATATATGCATTTAAGGTACTACCACTTTCTACATAAACTGCTTTAGCAGCAAATCACAGGCTTTCATATTATATTTTTATTACTCAGTTAAAAAGTATCTAATTTCAGTTGTGATTATCTCTTTGACCCACAGGTATTTAGAAATATAGTGGTTAACATGGATGGACCTTGAGAACATTATACTGAGTGAAATAAATAAATCAGAAAAAAGCAAAGAATTGTATGATTTCACACATAGGTGGAATATAAAACTGAGACTCATGGACATAGATAAAGTGAAGTGGTTACCAGGGGGAAATGGATGTGGGAGAGGGGGATTGGGAAAAGGGGTGAAGCATGTAAAGAGGGTCAAATATAAGGTGACAGAAAATGATTTGACTTTGGTTGATCGGGATACAGTACAACATAATCAACAGTTCAAATGCTATAGAAATGTTTACCTGAAACCTATGTCCTCTTATTGATCAATGTCACCCTATTAAAGTTAATTTTCTAAACAAAATTAAAAAAATATATAGTATTTAATTTCTCAACATTTAGAATTTTCTTGTTATCTTTTGATGTTGATTTAATATTTAAGTCAATTGTGATCAGAGGTTGCTCTCTGTATGACTGCAGTCATTTAAAATTTTATTCATACTGGTATTATGCTTCAGCATGTAGTCAACTTTTTGCATGTGTTCCATGTGTATTTGAAGAGAATAAGTGTTGTGTAGTTGTTTGCTGAGTGTTTTCTGTGTTAATTAGTCAAGTTGGTTAATAGTGTTGCTACAATCTTCTATAATCTTATTGACTATCATTTTGTTCTATAAATTACTGAGAAATGAATGTTGAAATCTCCAACTATAACATGCTGATTTATCTATTGCTTCCATTAATTTTATCAATTTTCTTTGTTAAATACAAATTAAAATTTTTGTATATTTCTATTTGATTGACTCATTATTATTACCAAATGTCTAGCTTTATCTCTAGAAACTTTCTTGCCTTAAAATTCATTTTGTGTAATGGTAGTATAGCTATGAACTCTTATTGATTGATATTTGTATGATATATATTTTTTCATTATTTTATTTTTTTAAGATGTGTTCATTTTCTCCCCCAGGTATATTGAGATATAATTGACATATAACATTGTGTAAGTTTAAGGTGTACAGCATGATGATTTGTTATATGTATATATTGTAGAATGCCATCATTTTACTTTTATTTTTTCTATATTCTTATATTTGAAGTATGTTTGTTATAAGTAATATATAATTAGGTTTTGGATTATATCTAGCCTGACAACTTTGACATTTAATTGGCATATATAGTCCATTTATACTTAATACAATTACCAATTTAGATTGGTTTACATCTACAATATTATTATTAGTTTTTTATTTGTACCACTTAGGTTATATTTCTTTTTCCCTCCTTTCTTGCATTCTCTTTGATTAATTAAATATTTCTAATTATTCCATTTCTCCTCTACATGCTTATTAGTAATACATTGCTCTACACTTCTTTCAATAGTTACCTCAAAATGACAATATGCATTATGATTTAGTAAAGCTTAATATACATTATTATTTTTAATATACCCAAGACAAAGCAAGAAACTTAGTAGTTTACATCCCTTAGTTTCCACCCAGGGGTGTGCTGGAGCTGTCTCCTACCAGCTCCTGAAGGTTGATTAATAAACTTTTAGAAATTTTACAATCCAATTATAAAAATCAAGTAGTTTGAAAAAGGTTATGGTGGGGGTATATATATCACAAAAACTGGAAGAAATCAAAGTGGGATGTTATGGGGGAATTCTTGGAGAACTTGTTATACATTTGCTATCACATTACTGTCTTTATTCCCATTTATGTTACTGTTTCCATGTATTTTAATACTATGATATATATGTATTTAGATCTCACAATACATTATTAATATTATTTTGCACTGTTAGTATATATTAACAGATGAATGGAGTGAGTGAAATCATAGATCCCTGACAAAACTTCTTATGTTTTTTATGAATCAGAGTGTTTTCCATAGCACAAAGAATTGGAGTACAGATAAAGAATGATTTGATGCACTGATGTGAGTTGTGAGCACAGGGTTTGCCTGAGTTGATTTTCCTTTCATGTCAGCAATTTGAGGAATGGCAGCTGTCTTCTTAAGCTTTCAGTCCAGTTTTGTTGAATTAAAGAAAAAATTGATAAACACATACTCTATAACTTGTTAGATAATGTTATTTTTGAAGCTATTGCTATTACAAATAATCAGATAGAATTAAGAAGGCAATCCCTTTTGCTATCGACACATATAAACACAGTGTGCATTCACTAAATATTTGTGGAATTGGTGAATGAATAACAACAAGCCACAAACAAGCACCCACCCTCACCAACATAATCTTATGAAAACTGGGAATATTCTTCTGCCTTATTTTGAAAGTCTACTTATCATTCAGGCTTCAGCCCCCTCTAGAAAGCCTTTCTTGACTTTCTAAGAGCATGTCAGATGCTTATTTGTACTTCCATACCACCCTAGTCTTCCTCCAGCATGGAACCTGTCACCATGCATTGTAATTGCATGTCTAATTATCCATCATTTCCACTATTCTGTGTGCCTGGTGAAGGCAGGGATTATGGCTTTCTTGTCATATACCAAATGCTAAACCTATTTAATATATGTATTTTAATAAATGAACTGTCAGTTCTCAAGGTCAGGTGTTAAATCTCATTTCCTCATTAGTACTCCATTGCTACATGGTTTTCAATTAATGTTTCTTGTTTGAAATAATCCCTCATTAAGGCCAAGTGCTCAGTAAAAAGCTGCTTTAACTATTCACTTAGACAAGACATAGGAGATTAAGCCTAACTTAAATAGCCATTCAATGCTATTTAAAATATTTTCCATTTTAGTGTCTCAGCTTTTGTTCCTCTCCAACACAAGTGACTAAGCTCCTTTGTCATCTCCCCCCACCCCAAAAGGGGGTGATATAGTCACAGAGCACATTAATTAGAAGATTTCAAAAACATTTAATGGTATTGGATGGTGCCCATCAGTAGATGAGTGGATAAAAAAACCCTGTGGTACATTTATACAATGGAATACTGTAGTAAGGTACTCAAAAGCTACAGAATTAATGTTAATAGTTTAGGAAGCTTAAAGAACATTTTATTAATTTGGGTTAGGTGTGCAGAGAGATTTTGTAGATGTGATTTCTGTGCTTGTGTGATTTGTACCAAGTCAGGATGGCAGATAGCATTGTATTGTAAATGAAGAGGGAAAGGAGATTTAGATTCCTGTCCTTCCCCCACACCTGTAAGGAAGCAGGTAAATAGCTAGCCAGGTGCAGGAAGGGAGAGATTGAAAAAACCTTTTCTTATTTGATAAGCCATTTGCAGGCATTTTATTCCCTAGCACCATGGAAACTCCCCCTCCCCTCCTGAAAGCCTGTAATTAATGTATATATATATATCTCTAAACAAAGGAATGGCAAATGAACACTAGAAAATTTGGGAATATCTTTTAATGTATGGAATAACATTTTTGTTGTTGTGTCACCTTGTGGGTCTTGATGTGTAAAAATGTTTTTTATGAATCCTATAGACAAATGTTGTAAGCTCGCTAATGAACTGTGTCCCATCTCTCTCCTCCTTTTCCCACCAACCTGTGTGTGTGAACAAAGGTATATAACCTGCCGCAAGGGCTGTAATCAGACGCACATGATTTGGTTTTGCAACTGCCCCATGTCAGCCATATGCGGCCAGCATATTTAATAAATCTCCTCCTTTAATAAAACTCTTTAAAATTCATCTGGACTTGGTGTCTCTACATAAACCCCGGAATTGAGGTATGGGTACTTTTACAAAAATACTACTCAGCCATAAAAAGAAGTAAATCTTACCTTTTGTGATAGCATGGATGGACCTAGGGGATATTATGCTAAGTATTATAAGCCAGTCAGAGAAAGACAAGTACCATGTAATTTCAATTTTATGTAGTTTTTTTTTTTTTTTAGAGACAGAGAGAGAGTCAGAGAGAGGGATAGATAGGGACAGACAGACAGAAACAGAGAGAGAGGAGAAGCATCAATCATCAGTTTTTAGTTACAACACCTTAGTTGTTCATTGATTGCTTTCTCATATATGCCTTGACCGTGGGCCTTCAGCAGACTGAGTAACCCCTTGCTCGAGCCAGCAACGTTGGGCTCAAGCTGGTAAGCCTTGCTCAAGCCAGATGAGCCCACACTCAAGCTGGTGACCTCGGGGTCTCAAACCTGGGTCATCCACATCCCAGTCCAATGCTCTATCCACTGAGCCACCACCTGGTCAGGCAATTTTATGTAGATTTAATGATCAAAATAAACCAATAGTAGAGACAGTCTCATGGATACAGAGAACAGATTGACTGCTGCCAGAGGGAAGGGGGGTGGGGTGTTGGGTGATGGGGTGAAGGGATTAAGCAAAGAGAAAAAAGAAAGACTCATGGACACAGACAACAGTATGGTGATTGCTGGGTTTGGGGAGATAGGAGAAGGTAGCGTGGTGATAAATGATGCTGAAAGGAGACTTGACTTGGGATAGTGAACACACAATACAATATAAAGATGGTGTATTGTAGAATTGTACAGCCCAAACTTATATAATTTTATTAATCAATGTCACCCAAAAAATTTCATAAAAAAATAAATAAATTTAAAGAAGACAGGCAGTAGTGAATAAAATATGATATCATATTAGTCTTTAATTAATTATTTTTATTTATTTTATTTTATTTTTTTACAGAGACAGAGAGAATGTCAGAGTGAGGGATAGACAGGGACAGACAGACAGGAACAGAGAGATGAGAAGCATCGATCATTAGTTTTTTCGTTGCGCATTGCGACACCTTAGTTGTTCATTGATTGCTTTCTCATATGTGCCTTGACCGTGGGCCTTCAGCAGACTGAGTAACCCCTTGCTGGAGCCAGCGACTTTGGGTCCAAGCTGGTGAATTTTTTTTGCTCAAACCAGATGAGCCCACGCTCAAGCTGGCGACCTCAGGGTCTCGAACCTGAGTCTTCCGCATCCCAGTCTGACGCTCTATCCACTGCGCCACCGCCTGGTCAGGCTCATATTAGTCTTTAATTCAATTAGAATTGACCCCCAGCCTTATGGTTATTGTAAATAACTTTGTTTCATTTGCTCAGTTGGCAGAATGCCTTAGAAACTGTTCATTCTTCCTGATATAGCAGTGGTCCCCAACCCCCGGGCTGCAAACCAGTACCAGTCCATGGGCCATTTGATATCAGTTCACAGAGAAAGAATAAATAACTTACATTATTTCTGTTTTATTTATATTTAAGTCTGAAGGATGTTTTATTTTTAATTTTTATTTTTTTATTTTATTCAATTTTTTTTTTAGAGAGGAGAGAGAGACAGAGGGGGAGAGAGAGGAGAGACAGAGAGAGAGAATGGGGGAGGAGCTTGAAGCATCAACTCCCATATGTGCCTTGACCAGGCAAGCCCAGGGTTTCGAACCGGCGACCTCAGCATTTCCAGGTCGACGCTTTATCCACTGCGCCACCACAGGTCAGGCGAAGGATGTTTTATTTTTTTAAAATGACCATATTCCCTCTGTTACATTCATCTAAGACTCACTCTTGACGCTTGTCTCGGTCATGTGATACATTTATCTGTCCCACCCTAAAGGCCGGTCCGTGAAAATATCTTCTGACATTAAACCGGTCCGTGGCCCAAAAAAGCTTGGGGACCACTGCCATATAGTATTATGGTCCATGTTAGACCCATCAAGTCACAATCTAAGTGTTTCAATCCAGTCATCATTCTTCCACAAGCCTTGGGTTCCATTGAACAATGGCTTGAAATAAAATAACAGTATCCCCTTTGTCTTTCCATTGTCAGAGCATATTGTGAAAGTTTGGAGACCAAAATTATGTCTTTGGCACTGCACAGAACTCCCTGAAACATGGCCTTCGGCTCAGAACCAATTGGCAACTCCAACAGGTTGGAACAATCAATTACATTTGTAAAGGTTTTAGTTCTTAGAAAATCATACTCTGTGAATAATGAGAGGGGGAAAAAAAACTTCTCTAACTTGGCTGGGATGAGGCTAAGTCATGTCATCTGTCTTAAATTTAAATTTGTTGGGAATGGAGAAGACATAAACTCTTTTAATGATTACAGGTCATGATTTCCATAGCCTCATGGCTTTTGGCAACATAATGTTGTGTTAAGCAGCACGTAGATGGTTTTAACGTGAGATTGTCCTTCTTTTTTCTTTTTCTTTTTCCTTTTCTTTGCTAATCATAGCCTCTCCTTTTTCTAGAACTTCTCTTTGGCTCTGTTCAATTAAGAATTCTAAAAAAGAATTTCCTTAGGGAATGTTCTTCTTTGGGTTGATCACTGAACATATTCTTTGTACTTAACAGAGCAGTTTTAATGAGTAATTAAACCAGTAGATGGTTTATCAACTAGTTTGGAGAATTGATTCAGTTTTGGGTTGCAAAAAGTGGCCAGAGCATTGAATTAAGATTGAAAAACTGTGCTTACCATGAGAGAGAGAGATTAGCTGCCCAAATGCCCTCTCTAAATCACGTGCCACATTATCTAGCTTTCACTTCTCTCATTTCTAGAGGACAAGTGGTATTACACTACTGCCTCACATGCACAATTGTGTGTTTATTTTTGCATGTCTGGTATGGTTATATAATGGGGTCCATATATATTTTTTACAACAGTGTGTTTACTTCCTTAGTGATGCCTATTAAGTACAGAGAGTAACTGAGTGGGAACTCAAGATTACTTAAAGAAAGTAGAGAAAGGTCCCTCTGCTTTAGGTATCCTCCTTAACCTCTGCAACAAATGGACCCCCCATCTTCTCATCTCTGAGCTGTCAGCCGCAAGAAAGAATGAATGGCCCAATCTGTATTCTCTGCCTTATTTCCCTTGTTTTTTCTTTAACTACTATAGTAGTCCCTCTTATCTATGGTTATCTATGTCTTCACAGTCTGAGGTTTCAGTTTCCCACAGTCAACTGTGGTTAGAAAATATTAAATAAAAAATGCCAGAAATAAATAATTCATAAGTTTTAAATTGCACACCATTTTGAGTAGCATGATGAAATCTCGTATGTCATGCCTGGGACGTGAATGATCCTTTTGTCCCATGTATTCTAGTCGTCTATGCTTTCTGTCAGCCTGTTAGCCATGTGGTAGCTGCCATCTTGATCAGATCAAGTGTGTGGTATCTCAGTGCTTATGTTCACTTAACTCGTACCTGACTTAATAATGGCACCCAAATGCAAGAGTAGATATGCTGGCTATTCAGATATACCAAAGAGAGGGTGTAAATAAAAAAGGTGAAAGTAGAAAAAAAAAGACCCATAAGCTAGGTTGCTAATATCTATAGTAAGAACAAATTATCTATTCATGAAATTGTGAAGAAAAAAGAAATCTGTCCCAGTTTTGCTCTTGCACCTCAAACTGCAAACACATCTCATCATGTAGGTGTTTTATCATCTTATCATCATCACTGGAAGGGTGAGTACATTACAATAAGATATTTTGAGAGAGCACACATTCATATAATTTTTATTACAGTGTGTCATAATTGTTTTATTTTGTTACTAGTTGTTGTTATTCTCTTAATTTATAAACGTTATCATAGGTATGGGAAAATACGTAGTGTATATAGGGTTTGGTACTGTCTGCAGTTTCAGGCAACTGCTATGGGCCTTAGAACATATCTCCTCACTGATAAGGGGAGGATATTTGCATCCTGGAAGAGGCAGCCTCAGGATGGATTCCTGCTGTTGGAAGGGATGCCCTCTCTAGGCTATGGCAGAGCCTCTCTGAGGCCATCTGACAGGAAGCTTGATATTGAAATTATAAAATGATTTGGTACTATGGATTAATGAGAATGAAAATACATTGGTATAGTTCCCTCACCTCAAATATAAAACCATGTTGCATACATTAAAAATAGAGGAGTGTATGCCTGACCAGGTGGTGGTGCAGTGGATAAAGCATTGGAATGGGACAAGGGGGACCCGGGTTTGAGACCCCAAGGTCGCCAGCTTGACGGGCTCATCAGGTTTGAGTAAGGCTCACCAGCTTGAGCCCAAGGTCGCTGGCTCGAGCAAGGGTTCACTCGGTCTGCTGTAGCCCCTCGGTCAAGGCACATATGAGAAAGCAATCAATGGACAACTAAGGAACCACAATGAAGAACTGATGTTTCTCATCTCTCACCCTTCCTGTCTGTCCCTATCTGTCCCTCTCTCTGTCTCTGCCACAAAAAAATAAAAATAAAAAAAATACGGGAGTGTAGTATTTATACTCTTTTGTAATCTACTTAAAAAATAATGTGGTGTGGATGGCCTTCTGTGTCCTCAAATATAAATCTGCATTGTCATTCTTATTGATTCCATGCTATTTCATTATAGTTTGCTTGACCTTCTGTTAATAGAAAAAGTAAAAGATTTTATTTATAGAGCTCTTTTGTAATAGTGTTCATAGTATATAGTTGCTATGATTTATTTCAGGCTAAAAATTTGCTAGCTGTATACTTTGGTATGTTCTGTTCTAAGCCTTTGAAAAGAAATTCTAAGTCTCTTAAGGATTTCCAGAACATTCTAAGTAAACTTAATGCTCATATCAACTATTAACAGTCAAACAATTGCTAGTGAAGTTTATGATCTTTAATATTGGACTGTATTTCAGAAAAGTCCCCTCTCCCCCAAAAAAGAAAAGTTCCCTAACTTTCAGGACTTACTGATAAATAGAGTTTAGACCCCTATTATCTGGCTACAGCTGGGCATACCTCCTCTGGACAGATATTATAGGACACTATCATTATTAAAGTGATGTCAGAAACAGCAGTTTGCCTCAAATGTTTTGCCAATATTTGAATACTCTGCAATCCTACTTGTAGTAACCTCATTATTTTACCTTTTATTTTTGGTCTCATGGTTATAATATGCCATTGCTGTTTGCATCATTTATACTATGGAATGATGGAGTTTCAGAAGATTTTTGGATACTTTTCTTAGATCTATTCTTTTTTTTTTGTATTTTTCTGAAGCTGGAAACGGGGAGAGACAGACAGACTCCCGCATGCGCCCGACTGGGATCCACCCGGCACGCCCACCAGGGGCGACGCTCTGCCCACCAGGGGGCGATGCTCTGCCCCTCCGGGATGTCGCTCTGCCGCGACCAGAGCCACTCTAGCGCCTGGGGCAGAGGCCAAGGAGCCATCCCCAGCGCCCGGGCCATCTTTGCTCCAATGGAGCCTTGGCTGCGGGAGGGGAAGAGAGAGACAGAGAGGAAGGAGGGGGGGGGGCGGTGGAGAAGCAAATGGGCGCTTCTCCTATGTGCCCTGGCTGGGAATCGAACCCGGGTCCCCTGCACTCCAGGCCGATGCTCTACTGCTGAGCCAACTGGCCAGGGCCAGATCTATTCTTTTTTTTAATTTTTTTAATTTTAATTTATTGTGCTTACATAGATTCAAGTGTCCCACTGAATATACTCCCTCCCCCCCACCCCCATGTTCCCCTTGATACCCCCTTTGACCCCTCCCCCAATGCTCTCCCCCCCTTCCCTTCAGCATTTGCTGTCCTGCTCTCTATATCTCTGTGTTATGTATATATAATTTCACTAATCTCTTTCCCTTCTCTGATCCCTTCTTCTCATCCCCTTTCCCTCTGTCTTTTTTCCCTCTGGTCCCTTTGATCTCTCCTCTGTCTCTAGTCTGCTCCTCAATTCACATTGTTCATTAGATTCCTCATATGAGTGAGATCATATGATATTTTTTCTCTCTCTCTCAGATCTATTCTTAAAATAAATGTTGAGAGAGGGAAAGAAGATAAGCATATTGAGTACCTAATATAGGAAGGTGGCCTGACAAGTGTGATGAGGTGGGAGAGGGTCAGGTAGAGGATCAGGAGGGAAGGTTCCCTGAACTTGGGGTCTGACATTACTATAGAGCAGTTTAGTCCATTGTAGTTTTGCCCACCATAATTTCTGATGGGGTCACAGATAATAGTGTAAATTTCAGGTCTTATGGGGAAAGGGGCAATTCTTCTATCCCATGGTCTGATCTGATGAGGAGCTTGAAGATAAAGCCTGATTCCACAAACTGGCAATGAGGCGAGATTCTCTTTAACACTAAACAGATGGCAATCAGTCCCTTTTATGTAATACAACGCAGGAGGCAAAAGAAACAGAAGCTAAAGAGCCTGTAGTTGCTAAGCAGGTACTAATTTACTGACTGTTGAGCGCCCCCTAGGGAATGGCAGTGGAGATGTTCCAGGTTCCCTGAATTTTGATCCCCTCCGCTTCCCAGCCCCCTGCCCTTTTTAATTGATTTATTAATTAACAAAATAATATGGGTTTCAGGTGCACAATTCTACAACACATCATCTGTGCACTGTAGTGTTTACTACCCTAAAACAATTCTTTTTCTATCATCATCCATCCTCCCTATACCCTTCTCTATCTTCCTCCCCTCCTGCCCCCTCCAGTCACTTACACTGCTGACCATGTCCATGAATTTTCTCTTTTTTTTTTGTTCAATCTCTCCAGTCTCCTCCTCCTAGCACCCCTACCAACAGCTGTCAGCTGCTCTCTATCTATGAGTCTGTCCCTGTTTTGCTTATTAGTTTATTTGTTCATTAGATTCAATATATGAGTGAAATCATATGGTACTCATTTTTCTCTGACTGACTTATTTCACTTCACATAATGCTCTCCAGGTCCAACCATGCTTTTTCAGAGAGTAAGATTTTATTCTTTTTTATAGCTGAGTAGTACTCCATTGTGCAGATGTACTACAGCTTTTTTATTTTTTATTTTACAGAGACAGAGAGAGGGATAGATAGGGACAGATAGACAGGAATGGATAAAGAAGCATCAATCATCAGTTGTTCATTGCAACACCTTAGTTGTTCATTGATTGCTTTCTCATATGTTCCTTGACTGCGGGCCTTCAGCAGACCGAGTAACCCCTTGCTCAAGCCAGCGACCTTGGGTCCAAACTGGTGAGCTTTGCTCAAACCAGATGAGCCCGTGCTCAAGCTGGCGACCTTGGGGTCTTGAACCTGGGTCCTCGGCATCCCAGTCTGATGCTCTACCCACTGCACTACCGCCTGGTCAGGCACTACAACTTTTTTTATCCTCTCATCTACTGATGGACACTTGGGCTGTTTCCAGATCTTGGCTATTGTAAGTAATACTGCAACGATCATAGGGGTGCTCTATTCTTTCAAATTAGTGTTTTTGTTTTTTTAATATATATGTTTCTAGAAGTGGAATTGCTATGTCATAAGGCAGTTCCATTTTTAATTATTTGAAGTAACTTCATACTGTTTTCCACAATGGCTGCACCAATCTACATTCCCACCAACAGTGCATGAGAGTTCCCTTTTCTCCACATCCTTGATAACACTTGTTTGTTGATTTATTGATTATTACTATTTTGACAGGTATGCAGTAATATCTCATTGTGGTTTTAACTTGCACTTTTCTGATGACTAGTCACCCTGAGCATCTTTTTATATATCTATTGGCCGTCTATATGTCCTACTTGGAGAAGTGTCTATTCATGTCCTTTGCCCATTTTATAATTGGATTGTTTGAATTTTTCATGTTGAGTTGTGTAAATTCTTTATACATTTTGGATATTAACACCTTATCAGATGCATTGGCGAATGTGTTCTCCCATTTTCATTTTCACAGTGTCTGGGGCAATGTCTGATGCCAGCTGGGAATAAAAAGAGCCTTGAGGCTCCTAATCATTCATAACAGAGAGTCATAGTTCCAGCTCTGTTTATGTTTAGCAGTTGTGAGAACTAAGTGAGTGACTACTTTGCAATCCATGAGGTACCCCATAGATATTAGTTAGTAGTCATTACTGCTATGACCACTCCTTTTGAGGCTGTTTGAGACCTTATTTGGAAGAGAATGAAATTTCATTCTCATAACAACCCTAAAGAGAAGAGAAGAAACTATTTTCATTTTTAAAAAATAAAAATAGCTTTATTTTTGTCTGATTGCAAAAATAATACTTACATAGAATATCCAAAAAATAAATATAACAAAGAACAGGAGATATATCTTTAAAATTTTGATACATATCACTATAGAGCTCTTAAAAAAGATTCAATCAATCAATATAAAGCAGACATGTATGAGAGCAGCTTACATACTTACCAATGCTGACTTTGACCCATCTTTTTTTTTTTTTTTTTGTATTTTTCTGAAGCTGGAAATGGGGAGAGACAGTCAGACAGACTCCCGCATGTGCCGGACCGGGATCCACCCTGCACGCCCACCAGGGGCCACGCTCTGCCCACCAGGGGGTGATGCTCTGCCCCTCCGGGGCGTGGCTCTGCCGCGACCAGAGCCACTCTAGCGCCTGGGGCAGAGGCCAAGGAGCCATCCCCAGCGCCCGGGCCATCTTTGCTCCAATGGAGCCTTGGCTGCGGGAGGGGAAGAGAGAGAGAAAGGAAGGAGGGGAGGGTGGGGGGTGGAGAAGCAAATGGGCACTTCTCTTATGTGCCCTGGCGGGGAATTGCACCCGGGTCCCCCGCACGCCAGGCCGACGCTCTTCAGCTGAGCCAACCGGCCAGGGCTTGACCCATCTTTTTAATGAGAGTCAATCTGTTGTTTTGTTTGCGTTTCTTTGATTACTAGTAAAGCTAAATGTCTGTTCATATATTTATTGGCCCTATATTTTGGAATTACCTATTTATATTCTTTACCCATTTTTCTTTGTGTGTGTGCTGATTTAGAAGAACTTGATGCACTATGCATATTTACCCTTTTCCTGGTATATATGTTACAACTATTTTCCCCCAGTTGTCTTCTACCCTTGATTGAAATTTTTTTGTTAATAAAAATAATACTTTGATTTATGTAAATATATTAACATTTTTATTTACAGTTTCTGACTTTGCACCATGTATGAAAAGGTGTATTTCATTTAAAGATGTAAAAATATTCACTTGAGTGTTCTTTGAAAATAACATTTATTGGATATTCTAGGAGTTGTGTTTGTTTCTTAACATGTATAATTTCATGAAAATTTTACCAAAATCTTATGAGGTAGGGTATTATCATTATATCTATTTTTTTAAAAAAAGATTTTTATTTATTCATTTTAGAGAGAAGAGAGAGAGAGAGAGAGAGAGAGAGAAGGAGAAGA
Source organism: Saccopteryx leptura (assembly GCF_036850995.1). Classification (NCBI taxonomy): domain Eukaryota; kingdom Metazoa; phylum Chordata; class Mammalia; order Chiroptera; family Emballonuridae; genus Saccopteryx; species Saccopteryx leptura. Next base: position 55,988,788 of record NC_089504.1, read on the forward strand.
GGAGCAGGCAGCATCAACTCCCATATGTGCCTTGACCAGGCAAGCCCAGGGTTTTGAACCGACGACCTCAGCATTATAGGTCAATGCTTTATTCACTGTGCCACCACAGGTTAGGCCCATTATATCCATTTTTTTTACAAATGAAAAACTTGGAGGTCAGGAAGAATGATTTACTCAAGGCCTCCCAGTTGAGAAGTGGAAGATTCATGACTAGAGATCAGATCTCTGACTCCATATAATATAAATTTTTCAAATAATTTATATTCCAGAGATGACTCTGCCTGTAGATATTTAATTTGAATAAACTTCTAAGTTAAAAAGAAGCTATTACAAATACTTTCCTTAGAAAAAATACCCAGTCCTGAAAAGAATTACTTTAATAGCCTTATGCAGGCTAGATAATAAAAAAAGTAAAGGAAATGGCTGAGAAAGCCAAGAACAAGTTTATAAAATAAAATTTATTAATTTCCATCATGTAGACAGATGAAATATTTTGGTTATTCACATATTCTAGTTAAAATAAAATTCAGGGCAGTATCTCTATGAACCAGTAGATGAAATGAGCATTCTGAGCCCCTTGCTGGGCAGTAATCGTAGTCTCTAATAATCAAGAAGAAGTAAATGAAGGTTATGATCCCTTTCACAACAGCCGCTGAGTACAGGCAGCATTTTATTTCTACCCTTTTTACACATTTTATGTGTTAATTTATTTTTATAGTAAACTTTTTTTTTTTTTTTGTAGTTTTCTGAAGTTGGAAATGGGGAGGCAGTCAGACAGACTCCCACATGTGCCCGACTGGGATCCACCCGGCATGCCCACCAGGGGGCGATGCTCTGCCCATCTGGGGCATTGCTCTGTTGCAACCAGAGCCATTCTAGCGCTTGAGGCAGAGGCCATAGAGCCATTCTCAGCGCCCAGGCCAACTTTGCTCCAGTGGAGCCTTGGCTGAGGGAGGGGAAGAGAGAGACAGAGAGGAAGGAGAAGGGAAGGGGTGGAGAAGCAGATGGGCACTTCTCCTGTGTGCCCTGGCCAGGAATCGAACCCGGGACTCCTGCACGCCAGGCCGATGCTCTACCACTGAGCCAACTGGCCAGGGCTTCAACTTTGGTTTTATATCTGTTCCCTTTCAATTCAAGTGCCTTTGATACTATACCTAATTGTTTTCTTTTAATTCTTTATCATGTTACACATTTGTGAGCCACTTCTAGCAAAATCAAAGCAGAGAACTGTAAATGTTCTGTAATTGAGTTATCCAGGCTCTTGCTAAGATGAGAACTGGTTGGCAAATTAGGAAAAAAGAGTTTGATAAAGATGTTGGGTCTTTCAAGTTGATACTTTCAGAGGATTTGTAGAGGAAATATGATGTTTCAAAATTACATAGAAAAATAGTTATTAAAATTCCATTGAAAGTTTTATATCACAGATAAAGCAGTGCCTTTTCTTGATTGATAATTAAGTAGTTGAGGATGATTTTCAATATTTTAAACCCCCCCCCCCAAAATACATAAAATACTAAGGCAGTGGGAGATAGTTTTAACCAGTGTAACATTAGAAAGTATTGTAGAATAATTTTAACTTAAAAAATGTAATATATGTAAGAAACAATATTCAAAATGTTCTTGTTATTTTTGGCTGGGGTTCTGGTTAAAAAAACAGAGATAATCCATAAGCTATGAAGTGGAACGTTTGCAGGTTAATTATCCATCAAGTAAGAGAATACAATGAAGGCGATTAGAAGTGAGTTAAACCTTTGCTGTTTTCAAGAAATGTGGGTCTTGGACATCAGGAGCTTAAATAGATTGTTTAACCACTGTGCTGTACACCTGAAATTAATACACAATAATACTGAATGTAAATGGTAGTTGAAAAAATTTTTTTACTAAGGCAAATTTCTTTTGTCTGCTTGGCCTTAGAAACATGAGGGGTGGGGGAGAGGGAGGAATGGAGGGGGAATTAGAGACTGAGACTACTGGGCAATAAATTAATTTGAGGGGGATGATCTATACTTAACGGAGAGAGAGTTATACAGAGTTAGAAGATTGTGACCTGAATAATTATACAGATAATTTTTCCATTTACCAAGATGGGCTATCAGAAGGAAAGCTGGCGGGAAATGGACCTATGTAGGGCTGGAGTTCATGGCAGGGATCTGGACTGGAGAAACAGATTCAAAAGTCATTTATTTATTTATTTATTTATTTATTTATTTATTTATTTAGCCAACAAGTATCTATGGAGTACCTACTACGTGCCAGATACAATTTGGGGAGCAATGCTGTCCATTCCCTGTAGCTTTAGTGCATAGATATTTGGTCTACTTGGGGGAGTACTAAGAAGGGCATTTTGTCTCTTCTCACATTACCTCAGTTACTTCTTGCTAAAGTAGAGAGAAAAAGTTTATCAGTAGCTCAGAATTTGAAATTAATGGGTTATATTTCATTGTGGGTGGGCAGAGGCACAGTATCCCTGACATGCCCTCTTTCATCCACTTTCTGTCCAGGTGGCTGGGTTTACACTGCCCAGGACTTTCCCCTTGAAATACAGGAAAGTATTTCCTTCCTTGGCTCTGTATTCCCCCATGGGTCAGGTACAGACTGCAAAGCACATCAGCTCAGAGTAAAACATTGGGGTTAAGCTTGCTCATTCCGTGGCTGTTACTCTGTTTCTCTGTGATGTCTCTGTTCCTGGGTTATCTCTCTGCTTCTGTCTCCATGTTGGGGCCGGCGAGGCTGGCCTCTGATCCTCATCCCCATGTGTAGTTGTGTAAGTAGATTTAGGGTTGCCCATGCAGTGCTGGCCTTTATTGCTCACTTACTCCAGGTATAACCCACGGCTGAAGGCTGGGAAGCGGAAGGAACCACTGTGACCTTGAGGCTGAGCTGTGTTTCCCATTCCAGCTTTTACTAGAGCTCTGCTCTCCTAATGCCATTAATAAACAGCGTGTTTGAGTTGGCTAGTGATCCTTGCGTGCATAGCGCATTGGCTAGGCCTTAAGGGAAGAAGGAGAAAATGGCTATTTAATTCCAGTCTAAGGGTATTTAAATAACCTATAGGGTACCTGACACCTTGGAAGTAAACAGGTAAGCTAAGGACAGTATATAAAATGAGAAAAGCGGAAAAAAGATGACAGAATTCTAGGAGGAACATTTAAGCGGCAGGTATTACATCATGCAGCTCTACTGTGAAAGAAGAACTGAGGGAAAAGCCAGATGGAAACATGTTTGATAGTGACTGTGTGAATACTGATACCACGGGAGGTTTGTTATTTCTCATTTTCACTTTTTGTACCTCCCCCCTTCTTAACAACGAGCAGTAACTACATTTATAATAATTTTTAAAAGCTTAGAAAAAAAATCAGAGAAAGAGTTTAGTAGCATGATTTAGGTAGAGGAAAAAACCCTGGAATAAGAAAGGTTTAGGATGTTGGCTGATTCTAAAATATTGTTGTCTCTCTGTGGTCTCAAGGAGAGAGGCATCTTCCTTCCACCTTGAGCTGTGATGAACCAACCCTCTCCCCAATTGCATGTACATTATAAGTGTGCTGGTTTTCTCATGTATGAACCAAATATAGATTTTGAGATAATTCATGTTGTGAGGAACTATCTGGAGACCATAAAGTCTGAGGCCAGGAAGCATATGCCAAGGCTGGGGAAAGTGTGTAAAGGGAGAGGAGGAATCTGATCTAAGTGTAGAAGGAATTCATTTGTCTGTTAAATACTCATGGGGCCCTAGCAGGTTGGCTCAGTGGTAGAGCGTCGGCCTGGCATGCAGGAGTCCCGGGTTTGATTCCCAGCCAGGGCACACAGGAGAAGCGCCCATCTGCTTCTCTACCCTTCCTCCTCTCCTTCCTCTCTATCTCTCTCTTCCTCTCCTGCAGCCAAGGCTCCACTGGAACAAAGTTGACCCAGGTGCTGAGGATGGCTCCATGGCCTCCGCCTCAGGCACTAGAATGGCTCAGGCCGCAATGGAACACCAGCCCAGATGGGCAAAGCATCGCCTCCTGGTGGGTTTGCCAGGTGGATCCCGGTAAAGCACATGCGGGAGTCTGTCTCGCTATGTATCAGGTTCTATCAGGTGTTAGGAATATGACAGTCAACAGTATTTAACTGGTTTTTATTCTCACTGACCTTTTACATTAGCAAGGATATAGGCAGGTATAAAAGAAGTTGCAACAGAGTAAAGATGCTATGATGGGCCATTGCACCTGAAAGCATCGAAGACAGACCTCAGTGAGAAGCAAGGAGATGGGAATAGAGTCTGTGACGATCATGGTGGGAGTGGAGATAAGCATAAAACTTTGCTGCAGACCCATGCTTTCCCTAGCTCTGTACCTGAGCATTCCTCCCAGATAAGAGAGTGACATTTCCCCCAATAACTGTATACAAAGTTGTGATACTTTAATATGGATACACTGATGTTTCTCTGACTAATAAAGAAATGACTGTTTTATTAATCAACAAAACAGCAAAATATTATGAGTACTCAGCCAAGTATCTGAATGTGCTTTTGAGTTCTGCTTGAGAAGCCTCTTTTAGAAGCTGTCTGGTTTCCATACCTACACCCAGCTGAAAAGCTCATTTATGAGCAGAGGGTGTCGATGCCAAGACAGGCAGGCCGTTCTGCAGCAGCTACAGCAGATTATGGTCTGTTAAGTTTGTAAAGACAGATGTCATTCTGCCACTCTGCTTCAGGGAAGCCATATGTTCTGATCTTGAATGCTTTGGGTCTGAATTCCCCCAGGGTTTCAGCTCTGTGGTAATGTGTCTCACTGATGTGTAGGGAGTCAGGGACCTCAGAACTATATCTCCTAGGTGTAAAAAAAGAGGAAAATTGCGCGAGCAGAGGACTGAAACAAGACCAAGATTGAAATGGGTAGCTCTACCCTATGGTTTTATTCTCATTGCCATGTGGCTCTGAGTCTATGATCTGCCCAAAATTTCAATCTGACTTCTGGTAAGCTTTTCATTAGTTAGAGGTGAGAATTGTTGGATGTAAGATGTCCAGGCTAGCTCTATGAGGGGCTCATCTCTGCCTTTTTGGTTTAGAGATGCTGAAAGGTTTATGGGAGAGTGAGACATGAGACCCTAACATAGGCCAAGCAGAGGGTGCTCTGAGAAGGCAATGAAACTGTAAAGTTGAGAGGATTTGATGGGAGAGTGCTCATAAAAGCGCATAGTATATATAATAAGCATTTAATTAATGTTCTTCTCTTTTCCTTTACTAAAATTATTTCCCTTCTAACGCTGGCCTTCAGATCCTACCAACTCTTCTGCCAACTTGTTTAGGGACATAGGACAGGCTTTGTGGAAGCAGAACTGTGGGAGCAGGACCACTGTTTCTACTTTAATTTCCAGGACAGGGACGTAGTTTTCTCAAATTATGATGGTTTGGGGGTGTCCTTGACTTTGACTGGAAGTACCTCTGAGGTTGTTTCCGTACCCAGATCACATTTGGTCACTCAGTCAGGGCGGGAAGAGAGATGAGCAGAATGTTGGGTATAAAATAACAAGGCTCTCTCACCCAGAGGCAGATTGAGGTCGATTGAGGCCCCGGGCACAGAAGAAAATATTGAGCCCCTTAAAAAAAAAGAGAGAGACAGGAAAAATAAAAATACATGTTAGCCATACTTTTAAATAAATAAAAAACATTATGTACTATTAATGTTAAAATTGCACATATGAAACCAAACTTGGTGTCATTAGAAAAAAGTGAAGTTGGGATTTTGCGGGGCCCTTCAGAAGTTGGGGCCCAGGGCGCATACCTGGTGTGTCCACTGTTAAATCCACCTCTGCTCTCACCTAAAATAGTGATCCCTTCCTCTCCCTCTCTCTCTTCTTCTTTCTCTCCCTCCTTCTCTTCCCTCCCTTCTTCCTTCTGTCCTTTTTTTTACCAAAAAGAAAAAATAAATTGAAACAATTTAGAAGGAGTAAAAAGATATCTGAGTTAGAAAACTTAGTTCTGCCATTTACTATAGCTAAGTACCATATATAGCTCCAAACTTCCTAGTAGCAAAGCAAAACTACTTAAGCTGTCCAGAGGCCAAAAACTAGCCTATTTTAGCAACTTGGAAATAATACATTTGTGAATAATCCTAGCCCTGGCTTGCCCAGTAGACTGCATTTTTTTATGCAGCTAGAGGTAAGAAGAGATAAAAAGAGTGTTTCAATTCTCATCATCTTTATTGCTTGGCTCCTTGTTTGCATCGATGGCTATTTGTAATTATATAAAATTGCACATTTATTGGTTTCTTATCTTCTCTCCTGTTATACTGTAATCTTGAGGCCAGGAACTATGCAGCATTGGTTGCTATTAGATACCCCTTGTTTAGTATAGCGCCTTTTACATGGTAAGTGCTCATAAATTTTGGTGAGCACACTAATAGATGAAAGAGTTTGAAACTGTACATTTCTGATAACACACTGATGAGTAAATGAAGTCAAAATGACCCCACTGAGAATGAGAGCGATGATATTACCTTATGATAAATTTAGGAGAGCTAAGACCAATAGTAGCTTAGCATATTATATTATAGCAATCTGTTTCCAATGGAGCCAAGATATTGAGGAATAAATAATTAAGAGAGCATTGTCAAATAACATCTCTCTTACATGTATAACTATCACAACTGTGTTGTCTTTCTGCTCGAGTGTTTCATAGAACAACCCCACAGAATTTCTTTCTCTTAGGTAAAAAACAAACAAACACAAAAAACAGGAATAATCATAGCCTATAAATAAAGAAAGGGATAACTTGTCTAAGTCTAACAGCAAGGCAGTGGCAGAGATCCTAGAAATGATTAATGAGCTATGGGAGCCTCTCTGAGCCTCCTCTGGGAGGTGGGTATAGTACTATAGTATGTCCTAGTACTTGTCTCACAGGGTTATCTGGGAGGTGGGTATAGTACTATAGTATGTCCTAGTACTTGTCTCACAGGGTTATCTGGGAGGTGGGTGTAGTACTATAGTATGTCCTAGTACTTGTCTCACGGGGTTATCTGGGAGGTGGGTGTAGTACTATAGTATGTCCTAGTACTTGTCTCACGGGGTTCTCTGGGAGGTGGGTGTAGTACTATAGTATGTCCTAGTACTTGTCTCACAGGGTTATCTGGGAGGTGGGTATAGTACTATAGTATGTCCTAGTACTTGTCTCACGGGGTTATCTGGGAGGTGGGTGTAGTACTATAGTATGTCCTAGTACTTGTCTCACGGGGTTATCTGGGAGGTGGGTGTAGTACTATAGTATGTCCTAGTACTTGTCTCACGGGGTTATCTGTGAGGTGGGTGTAGTACTATAGTATGTCCTAGTACTTGTCTCACGGGGTTATCTGGGAGGTGGGTGTAGTACTATAGTATGTCCTAGTACTTGTCTCACGGGGTTATCTGGAAGGTGGGTGTAGTACTATAGTATGTCCTAGTACTTGTCTCACGGGGTTATCTGGAAGGTGGGTGTAGTACTATAGGGTCACTCAATAACTCACAGGGTTATTGAGTGAATTCAATCTGCTAGATGTGGAAGCCTTTCAGAAATACGTATCAGTGGAAGCTAACGGAGTGTTCTGTTTGGACCGCCTCCAAGTAGTTCTATGTTACTCAGGGAAGGCTGAACTGCCAAAACAATATACCTGAAAGTAGGGGCTCAAACAAAAGTTTCTTTCCTTCTCAAGGAACAGTTCAGGCTGATACAGGTGGTGACGATGATGGTGGTGGTCAGGTGGTGGGGCAGACGTTTTCCACGTAGTCATTCACAATCTTAGGCTGACTGTGGTGCTGCCATTTTTATGGTTGCTCTGGGCCATGCCATTGTCACTCATAGGTGTGACAATGAGTTTAATGGCCAAGGCCTGGAAGTGGCACCATTGACTTCTACTCATTGGAGAGAATTTTATCACATGGCCACACCTAAAGGCAAAAGGATCTGGAAAATGCATTGCAGTTGGGCAGCTGTGTGCCTTCTTTTATAACAGAAATTGAGAGTGGATTTCGGTGGGCAGCCCGCAACCTCTGCCCCTGCTCTTTGATACAGATGGGCTTAAACCCTCCCTTTTTGGATCTCATAGCACCATAAACCTCACATATTTTACATCTTTCAATGACACAATTTTTCATTTTATGATTATTTTTATTAATTTTGTCTCTTGTTATCATGGATCTCTAATACTTGACACAGTACAAGGCTCACAATAGACTTTCAATAAAGATTTGTTCCATTAGAAAAAAGACATTAGTTGATACTGAGAACTTCAAATGAGTGGATGTGTCTGGAGAGGTGCTGAGGCCTTCCCTCATCAGTCATCTCTTTGCAACTGTTGGGGAAAGGATAGGTAGGATTCTAAGATGATGCCAAATGTCAACCTTGTATAATTTCTTCTTTTCAAGAGTGGGTGAAACCTTTAAGTATGGTGAAATATTACTCCACCATTTAGTTATGTTATATGGCACCGTTGACTTTAAGAAAGGAAAATTATCCACAGTAAACCCAACCTACTTGGTAAGCCCTTGAAGGGATAGGGCTCTCCCTGAAGAGACTGGATGTACGGGAGGGACCCCATGCAAAGGAGATTTCTTCTTGGCAGCTTTGAAAATGGAGGGGGCCACATGGCCAGGAATATGGGTGGCTTCCAGGGGCTGAGAGTGGCCCCATCTAACAGCCAGCATGAAAAGAGAGACCTCAGACCTACAACCACAAAGAACTGAATTTGACCAGCAACCTTAATAAGTTTATACTTAGATCCTTCCCCGGAACCATCAGAACTCAGGCTGGCTGATACCTGGATATACACCCCAGAAGTCCCTGGGCAGACAATCTAATCAAGACACACTCAGACTTCTGATCTATAGAATTTATGATAAAATTAATGAAGAGATGTTATATTAAACCAATAAGCTTATGGTAATCTGTTAGGCAGTAATGGGAAACGAATACATTTTTATGTATATTTGCTGAGGTCAAACTCAGATGGGGTGAGGCTGGGGGTCTAAGAGGTTAGAGAAGAGAATGATGTCTGTTTTCCTGAGGGCTTCATAGGTCTGGTATCTGAAATTTAGAATGAATAATTGTTCTGGTTTGCCTGGGCTTGAGCGTTTCCAGAGATGCGGAATTTTCAAAGCTAACATCAGGATGGTCCTAAGAAAACAAGGGCCATTGGTCCTCCTACAAAGTGGAGGATTTGCTTTGTGAAGAGATGGCACAATGAAACACGGTGACAAGATGGCCAAGCCTACTTCTGCTCGGGATGCAGGGGAAATACAATGGTATTTTGGTCCACAATGAATTGTTATTTTAGGAGCATTTAAACCAATATGATCTTGGTGGCACCTGCAATAGAGACTCTGGTGAGGTCCAGCTTTCAAGTGACTCTGCAAGAAGCAGACTTAAGTGAGGAAACCCTGAGGGAAATTATATGAACAGCAGATGTAATCACAAGAACACCTCCAGGACCTCCCAGAATGAACCACACACATCTCTTAAATGAATCTGTAGCTCCTCCATAGTGCAGATGTGACATGTGCCAAGGAAATTTACAATCTTTTCAGCAGTGCGGCCTCATTGTCACCACAGGCTCATAAAAGTAAGGTGCACACACATTTACTGTGCCAGGCACTGTGCTGGGTGTTCTCACACGAGGAGGAGGGAATCTTATGGGGTAGGTATTTTAAACTTCATTTGGATTATGAGCAATCCGAGTCTTAGCAAATTTACATAATTTGCCTAGCAAGGGCCACTTGGGGCTATTCTGTATGCATGTGAAATCTCCAGGAAAGACTAAAAACAGCTTTAAGAATTAGTACATATAGCATCTGCAAAAACCAAGGGACCAGCAGTAAGGAGAGCATAGTGGTGCTTATCCTCCGTGTTTGCCTCTGCTGGCTGAGCTTGGGAACTCGGTGCTTTGTGGAGAGAGGTAAAGAACAGATCAGCTCTGAAAGCCACGCGCATGGGATTTCTGTGGCCCAAACATCTGCATTTATTAAGGATAACTTAATTCTATCTGACCAGGAACTGACATTATTTAAAAGGTATTTGTAGATAGATTAATTGGAGTAATTGAATTAAATTAAAAAAAAAAAAAAAGAAAAGACAAGCATTAGCACATGTCCTAATACCACGTTTCTTCATAAAATAGAGTGTCTGGCAAAAAATCAGGACAAACATCATGCTTCCTCCACATTTGCTTCTTATTTGTAGTGCCAGGGCTAATACTAACCAGAAAATGAGCTGTTGGTCAAATAAGTTTGTAAAATATAATTTTTATGTTTGCTCGCTTATAGTTTGCATTGGGGGCTGGGCAGCGCCAGCTATATGTGGTCTGTGAAATTACAAATTACCTGCCTGCTTGAGAAGGGCCATTGGTTTGCTAATGTTTGCTGAGGAGAGGTTTTCACTCCAGAATGTTTTGAAAAGAGAGAAAGAAGCCATGTTTACAGAGCGAGAGTGGAGAGAAGGCAGAGTGTTGAAGAAGAAGCCATGTTGGCAGGGAAAGAGAAGGTGTGCAGATGGGGAACCAGAGGTGAGAGGCTTTGGGAGTCCTGCTGAGACTGGTGAGGCCTTTGATTCTAGGAGGAACCGGAGAAGATTCTCCTGGTTGTGGAACCGGAGAATGTGTCAGGGCTTTGGGAGCTCTGATTGAGTGAAAGGGAAGTGTTTCCCAGTGTGTTTGTTTGTTGGCCGGGGCTAGATTTTAATTAAGGAATGGAATGGCCCATCATTTTTTGGCTCCACTGTTTGTTTACCGTCTGCCCAAATCCAATGAGAACTTGCACGTGCATGGCCGTGACGGCTGCAACTACTGGCCATATATGAGCATTCTTCACTGTTGCTCTTGTTTGTGAAAAAAGTAGATAAAGTTTCTAATTTCTTGATCAGGGACCACTGTGTACAGGTGGGCATATTGCAGGAATCAAAGGAAGACAAAAATGCCCAGACAACTTGATAAAGGAAGTAGGACTTATTTTGCCAGCAGAGCAGCGTGACCCCAAAAGAGGCAACCAAACACGTACTCCCCAAAGTTAGATTTCTTACATCTTATATACCCTTTACAGAATACAGGTTTTCATGCAAGGGGCTCAGGATCCCTTTGTCTTGAGGTGTATGTCACTTCATGACTCCAGGATGGGAGGGTCAGTTTAGGTGAGGTCAGAGAATAAGCATTGGAATTTGTAAATTAAGGTCTTAAAAACTTTTAAGAAAAGAGGAAAGGGTTTTCAGATAAGTTCTATCTTCCTTTCTCTGTGTAGCAAGTGGCCCCAAGCAGCCTGTCAGAGAACTAGAGGAAGCAGTTAATCCCCTGCAGGTTCCCTTCCCCCTGCATTCCTCCTCCTCTTCCTCCTCAGGGAGCAGGGGTCAAGTTTGTAATCTCTTGATAAAGGGCCACTGTGTACAGGTGGGCATATTGCAGGAATCAAAGGAAGAGAAAAATGCCCAGACAACTTGATAGGAGAAGACAGGGGCCTGTCTTCTCCTTCCTTAGGCAGGTTGTTTACTGTGCAAGAGTGCCTGGTAGAACAGGCATCCTTTCTAACTTGCTAAGAAAGTGTGCTCAGTTGGATAGAAGCAGCCCTCGTAACCCCACCTTGGTACCATACCTCTCTCTCAGTTTAGGTAGAGCCTAAACTCTAAGCAGGCATCCCCAAACTACGGCCCGCAGGCTGCAATGCAGCCCCCTGAGGCCATTTATCCAGTCCCCACTGCACTTCTGGAAGGGGCACCTCTTTCATTGGCGGTCAGTGAGAGGACCACTGTATTTGGCAGCCCTTCAATGGTCTGAGGGACAGTGAACTGGACCCCTGTGTAAAAAGTTTGGAGACCCCTGCAAAGAGATAGGATGAATGTTGGCAGGTATATGCCCTTTCAAACAGTACTGTCTAGTCTACCTGTTTGGTGAGATAGGCGTGGAAGAGATGGGAAGAATCTTGTTAGGCCTGTATGTTAGGAGTTATGGTTTTCACATATTTATCTGCTTAGTATGTCAGAGAACAAAATATGAGGATGACAAGAAGATCTCCCTGGGTCAAAGATACCCGGACTTGCCTTAAAACTTATGAGGGGTCTGAATCTCTAACCAGGTGTGCAAATAATAGCTTTCTTAATTTTTCCTATACTACAACTTGTCTTTATTATTAGTGACTGATGACAGAACACAATCTCTTTTATTTTTATTTTTTAACAGAGACAGAGAGTCAGAGAGAGGGAGAGATAGGAACAGACAGACAGACAGACAGGAAGGGAGAGAGACAAGAAGCATCAAATCATAGTTGCAGCACCTTAGTTGTCCATTGATTGCTTTCTCACAGGTGCCTTGATGGGGTGGGGGGGCTGCAGCTGAGCGAGTGACCCCTTGCTCAAGCCAATGACCTTGGGCTTCAAGCCAGCGACCTTGGCCTCAAGCTAGCAAGCATGGGGTCATGTCTAAGATACCATGCTCAAGCCAGTAACCTTGGGTTTTTGAACCTGGGTCCTTCCCATCACAGTTTTACTCTCTATTCACTGTGCCACTGCCTGGTCAGGCTATTTCTTCCCCTTATCTCAGCTATTTTAATTCCTCACTGTTAGTCAAAGAAGTTTGTAAATATGATATATATGTTTTCTCACTTATAGTTTGCATTGGGTGTGGGGGACAGGCGGTAAGCAGGCAGGGTCCTTATAGCCTAAGGCTTAGTTTTCACTAAGCCTTTCCCACCCTAAGTGACTTTGTATCAGAGACTTCCTTGTTTGTAATTATATATTGGATTAAAGATTTTGATTTCTACACTATAAAATGGGGCAGAGGAGCCCATGCTGGAGGAAAGCAGAGAAAGGCCACATGGAGGATAGGAGAAGCAGCCAAGATGGCGGAGTGCTGAAGGAGAAGCCAGTCTGTGCAGAATTTGTGCAAAGAGAAGGAGATGGGGAACAGAGGTGAATAAGGCTGGTGAGGTAAAAACCTTTGATTCTAGGAAACTCAGATAAGTCAGTGGCTTTCGGAGACCTGAATGGAAAGGGAAGTGTTTTCCCACTGTGTGTATTTCTTGCCCGCCAGATGCAAGCTAGTATTAAATGTAATGGCCCGCCAGTTCTTGGCTCCGTTGTTTCATTACCTTCTGTCTGAATCAAATGCGAATCTGCATGGGCCAGGTGGCTGTGATGGTGGCCATGGCTACTGGCTTTACACTCACTTCAGGTCTTCATCTCTACCCCCAAAACCTCACCAAGTGAGAGTTTATTTTCTCTCCTCTTTTCTCAGATCCAGGGGCTTAAATAGCATGATTGTATTGCAAGGAGGGGTCTGTCACCTATCATTGGCAGCTGCCCCTTTGATAAGTAGGAGATTTAACTTATCCCATTGGAATCTTGTTTTTTAACACCTGTGCCCATTGCTCTTTAGTCCTACCTTGGTGTCAGGACATGCAGGGTACACTTGCTCCTGGTTGTAAGGAGCTGCACATGCTGCAGGCCTTTCTTAGCCATTTCTTCATCCTCTTTAGAAATACAGGAAACATTCAGCTCTTCTTTCAAACTACAATGGACTTGTGCAACAGTCCTGAAGGATCGTCTTAAGATTTTCCTGGAAAATAAGGTAGGGTCCTTTCTGCTTTCTAAGCCATACTGAGCTCTGGGAATATACTGTCCCTCTTGTGAGATCTGTCCCAAGAGAGGCAGGCACTTATCGGGGACACTTAGCATGATTTTTATGTGCTCTTTTAATCAAGTCTTGGCTTGGAAACTGGCTTTTATGTCACCTATTATTTATAGGATGAACTTTGACTCTTAGTACTTATAACTCAGTTTTGAGACTCAAAAACATCTCTCAAAGTATTACTTCTGCTGAGCAGTTCCAAACTCCACGTGGAGGGAGCTGAGACATGACTGTACTTTGTTGTTCTCTGGTGTCCTCTCTTTCTCAAGACACAAACCCAAAGGGCTTGCCTGCAACCTGAAAAGGGGGAGTAAAAAGCCAGAGAAATTAATACCAAAACACTGCTACCTTATGTTGCTAGGATGAAATCAGGAACCAAACTGGGGCTGGGCAGGAGTGGACAGAGAGCAAGAACACAGGTCAAGTTTACAGCTTGTCCACTGACAAACACCTAGCCCAGGTAAATCATCCCTGAATTGAGGGTAGGTAGGAATAATTAACCTACTCAAGGTCTAGGAAGAAGTCTTGTAGAATAAGGGAGAGATAGTTGTAACAGACAGACTCAGAAGGCCAGAGCTTTGAGACACCACCAACAGAAGCATCCAGAGAGGAATTATTCTACTCAAAAGAGTGCACAAAAATCATCATAATAATCATAAAAGAGTACATGCAGAAAAAATTTAAAAAGACTTCATAGTCTCTGTCTCCTTCTTAATTATACGCAAAGAAGGGGAATTGCAGATGACCTTGCTCTCATTCTGTCCATTTGAATACCAGTTACATTTCTTTAGGTACCACAGGTACATGGAAGGTTAATGTCTTTGGTCTTACCTTCCCAGCCACCAGCATATTTTCTGCTTTTAGATATCAACATGATTTTTAATTTCTTTTATTAACTGTGCTGGGAATGCAAGTATTTCTCAGACTTGGTGAAGTGTTTTATCAACCTTAGATTTTGGAAATGCATTATGTTTTCATCGTTTTGTATTTCCAAAGATATTTTATTGAAAAACTTAGGCTACATTGAGACCACAATTCTAAACAAGATATCCCATCTTATGTTATTTTTAAGAACATTTAATAATATCATATATTTTTATTTGATAATTATTAAAAGCATTTAATATATTTAAAAACAGATTCATTATTTTATACCATTTTTGGAGTACAAAATATCCTAAAAATCATTTTGATTCCAAATAATTAAAAGTGATAAATAAAATAAACATATAAATAATATGTGGTCAATTTACCCCAATCCTGTGTAATCTGTGCATTGTACAACTGCAGGGTGAATGATGCCCCTGGTGCTGATTAGTTCAGAATCTCTGATTGGAGGAAAATTAATTCTAAAAAATATATATATATATATATATATATATATATATATATATATTTTTTTTTTTTTTTTTTTTTTTTTTTTTTTTTTTTTGAGAGGCAACAAGAATTTATTTGAGATTTGAAAGGAATAGCTATTCATGAAGCCCAGATTCAGGCAGAAGCCCAGATACTGTTCAGATTAGGAGACAAAGGCAAGGGGTATGTATGTGAAAGGGAGGGGAACAATAATACCAGTAGAAAGGAGGCCTTTGTATAGGTGTGGATAAGCAGACATAGTGACACTAATTTTTTTATTTTTTTATTTTTCTGAAGCTGGAAACCGGGAGGCAGTCAGACAGACTCCCGCATGCGCCCGACCAGGATCCACCCGGCACGCCCACCAGGGGGCGATGCTCTGCCCATCCGGGGCGTCGCTCTGCTGCGACCAGAGCCAGTCCAGCGCCTGAGGCAGAGGCCATAGAGCCATCCCCAGCGCCCGGGCCATCTTTGCTCCAATGGAGCCTTGGCTGCCAGAGGGGAAGAGAGAGACAGAGAGGAAGGAGAGGGGGAGGGGTGGAGAAGCAGATGGGTGCTTCTCCTGTGTGCCCTGGCTGGGAATCGAACCCAGGACTTCTGCACGCCAGGCCGACGCTCTACCACTGAGCTAACCGGCCAGGGCCCATAGTGACACTAATTTTAAACAATGTTCTCAGTTTTCAGATCAGTAGCCGCCAGACTTATAGTCATAATACCTGCTTTTCTGCTATCCTTAAAAACAGGTTTTTTTGGACACGATGTTGTTGCTTTAGGCCCAGTTTAAGAGGTTATTTTGCCCTGTTTTAACATTCTAAAATGTCAGGGCATAGCATGTGCAAGACAGTTCCTCAGGAATGGCAGCTCTGACTCCATTTTAAAGTGGCTCACTTATTTTTTTATAAGTTTGTTTTTGTTTTTTTTACCTGTAAATTAAACTGGTTATCTCCAATATTTAACTAGAATTTTTCAAAATAATATTTTCAATTTTCTTTCACTCTTTTGACTTGGAATCACCATGAAATTAAAACTGCCCTTTTCCTAAAGCTGTGAAAGCTAAAACTGGACAATTTAATAGCATATTTAGGGAGGTCATTGCAGTAGCTGGTATGTGGGCCACTTAAATCATCAGAGACCTTCAAGCGACAAGCCAGGGAAATCTGTCAGATTGCCACTGCTTGCCCTCACTCCATATGAAGATATTTAAAACCTGACATCTAGAGCTCCTCTCGGCTGGCTGCTCTCCAAATTCAGAAACTGAATTTATAATTTGCTCAATTAAACTTTGTTTTCTTTTGTTCCACAGAAATGCCTCTCATTAAATTATCTGATTGCTTACAACATATAGAGGTCTCATTTAGATGGAATCTCACCTGCAACACTATCTCCTGAAACAAAACATCCTTCTCTTCAGTCCTTCCTAAGTTACCGTAACGATATATGTTTTCTAATATATTGTGCCTATGTAAACAACTGTTTTTGTGGTTTTCCCTTTTTGTTTTTTAGCTTCATTTCTTTTTTTATCATTACATATTTTTCAGTTACAGTTGACATACATTATAATATTATTTGCAGTGTACAGTCCAGTGATTATGCTTTGCTTAACTTACTAAGTGATCATACCAATAATTTTCATACCCATCTGACACCATGCAATTATTAGAATATTACTGACAGTATTCCCTATGCTGTACTTTACATCCCCATGGCTATTCTGTAACAACCAGTTTGTATTTCTTAATCTCTTCACCTTTTTCACTTATCCCCATAACCCCCCTCCCATCAGGTAACCATCAAAATGTTCTCTGTATCTATCAGTATGTTTCTGTTTTGCTTGTTCATTTATTTTGATTTTTTAAAATTCAGTTGTTGATAGATTTGTATTTATTGTCATTTTATTGTTCATATTTTAATCTTTTTTTCTTCTTAAAGAAAAAGGGTGGGGGAGGGGAGTAAAGAGGGACAAATATACAGTGGTGGAAAATTATTTGACTTTGGGTGATGGGCACAATCAACAGCTCAAATGCTATAGAAATATTTACCTGAAACCTATGTACTTTTATTGATCAATGTCACCCCATTAAACTTAGTTTCCTAAATAAAAGAAAGACCCTTTAACGTTTCATATAATACTGGTTTTGTGGTGATGAACTCCTCTAGTTTTTTCTTGTCTGGGAAGCTTTTTATCTGCCCTTTGATTCTAAATGATATTTTTTCTGTGTAAGTAATTTTGGTTGTAGGTCCTTGCTTTTCATTCCTTTGAATCAAAGTGTCTGTTGAATTTTCTGTTCACAGTCTTATGGGAGATCCCTTTGTAGGTAACTAACTGCTTATGATATTTTATTTTTTTCTGAAGTGAGAGGAGGGGAGGCAGAGAGACAGATTCCTGCATGTGCCCCAACTGGGATCTACCTGCAAGCCCACTAGGAGGCGATGCTCTGCTCATCTGGGGAATTGCTCCATTGCCACTGGCACCATTCTAGGGTCTGGGGTGAAGGCCATGGAGCCATGGTCAGCACCCGGGCCAACTTTGCTGCAATGGAGTCTTGGCTGCGGGAGGGGAAGAGAGAGATAGAGAGAAAGGAGATAAGATAGGGTGGAGAAGCAGATGGGTTTCTCCATTGTGTTCTGGCTGGGAATCGAACCCAGGATTTCCACATGCTGAGCCAACGCTCTACCACTGAGCCAACCTGCCAGGGCACTAACTGCTTTTTTTTTTTGCTGCTTTAAAGAAAAATTTGGCATTTTTATTATGACGTACCTTGGTAGGAGCCTCTTTGGGTTCATTTTGTTTGGGACTCCCAAAGCTTCCAGAATGTGTATATCTATTTCCTTCACCAAGTTAGAGATTTCTCTCATTATTTTTTCAAATAGATTTACAATTTCTTGCATTCTCTCTTTTCCTTCCAGCACCCCCATGATGTGAATATTATGTGCTTGAAATTGTCCCAGAGACTCTTTACACTATCCTCATTTTTATTTTATTCTTTTTGCCATTCTGATTTGGTGTATTTTGCTTCCTTATATTCCAAATTGCTGATTTGATCCCCTGCTTCATCTACTCTAATGTTGATTCCCTGTAAATTATTCTTTATTTCAGTATATCTTTCATTTCTGACTGATACTTTTTATGCTATTGAAGTTCTCAGTAAGGTCATTGAGTATCCTTAAAACCAGTGTTTTAAACTCTGCAGCTAGTAGATTGCTTTTATTTATTTTGTTTTGTTCTTTTTTTAGTGTTTGGTTCTGTTCTTTCATTTGTGACATGTTTCTTTGTCTCCTCATTTTGGCAGCCTCCTAGTGTTTATTCCTATGTACTATGTATTAGGAAGAGCTGCTAGGTCTCCCAGGCTTGGCAGAGTGGCCTAATATAGTAGGTGGTCTGTAGGGGGCAGTGGCACATCCTCCTCGATCACCCAACCTGGGCATTTGAGGTGCAACCCAATGTGGACTGTGTACATCTTCCTCTTAAAGTTGAGCCTGAATTGCTCTTGGCTGATCAACAGGGGCACAGGCCAATTAGCTATAAGGACTGGCTGCAAACACTGCCCACTGACCAACCACTGGCTTCTGATCACCTTGGAGGATCAGCTGGGCTGGCTCACCCCACAGAAGAAGACATTTCAGTGGTGTTCTGGTGCCTGCTGAGTCTTCCCCTGAGTGTGTCACTTGTGGAAGTGACTGAATGGTGGTGCCTAGATGTGACCTGAAACTTTCCACTGAGTATGCTTGCTCTGGGACCTCCTGGGAAATGCAGGTCAAGGTCAGCCACTGCTTGTGTTCTTTCCAGGGCCACCCAGCATAAGTTACAAAATGATCTGCAGATGACTGCTACTTGTGTTGGGCTTGGAGGTGCCCAGGTGAGGCCAACCTGTGAACCAAGGCTGGGGCCACTTAGTGAAAGGTATGGGGTATGCTGAGGCCAGGTGCTTCTTGTTTGAGAGATTTTAGGAAAATCTGAAGCATGAGCTATGATAGGCCATTCGTATGGAAAAGCCACTGGAAACAGCATGGATAGCTCTAAAGGCTGGGTAAAGTGGGTCTCAGGGAATCACCATGTCAGGGAAAACAGTGTAAGCCAGTGATGAAGACTCATATATGGTGCCTGCCTGCCAGGTCTGTGTGTGTGTGTGTGTGTGTGTGTGTGTGTGTGTGTGTATGTGTGTGTGTTGGCTCATCAAAGGAACAATGGCCTGAGAGAGAGAGGTATCTTTGGTGTTTCTTCCTGTTCGTATAAGACCTTGAGTCTTACCAAATTAGGAACCCACACTAACAGCTTTATTTAACTTTAATTACCTTCTTAAAGGTTTTATCTCTAAATATAACTACACTGGGTTAGACTTCAACATCAATTTTGGAAGGGCACAATTTAGTCCCTATCAATGATTTTCTGCCTTAAGTTTTACACAACCTCCTGGATGGGACAGACACGTTCAACTTTTTGTAGTGCAAGGATAATGGAACCAACAGTGGGATAGAGATAGAAGTTAAGTGCTGAGGGAGATAAGTTAGAAATGGCCACAGCCTTCTCCAAGTTCAACTTTTCTTATATCTTAGCTATTTGTTTCTCCGTAAACTTCAGTTGAATCTGCATCAGTGGTGTTTTGTCCTACAAAACCCTAGTGTTCTATTACCATTATTTTGTTTGCTTTTTTTTTTTTAGTGAGAGAGACAGAGACAGAGACAGACAGACAGACAGGAAGGGAGAGAGATAAGAAGCATCAATTTGCTATTGCGACACCTTAGTTGTTCATTGATTGCTTTCTCATATGTGCCTTGACCAGGGGGCTCCAGCTGAGCCAGTGACCCCTTGCTCCAGCCAGCAACCTTGGGTTTCAAGCCAGCAAACTTTGGGCTCAAGCCAGTGATCATGGGGTCAAATCTATGATCCATGCTCAAGTAGGTGACCCTGTGCTCAAGCTGGTGAGCTTGCACTCAAGCTGGTGACCTCAGAGTTTTGAACCTGGGTCTTCTGTGTCCTAGGTCGATACTCTGTCCGCTGTGCCACCACCTGGTCAGGTATCCATGACCATGTTTTAATGATTCCTTAAAGTTGTGATTTAGATTTTGTTTGAAAATACTTTTTAACTATTAAAAATATAATAAAACAACATGCAAATGAGCTCTATAAAATAACTCATATGTGTTGTGTACCATATTTTAACATATAAGGACCACTTATATGACAACTTAGGGTGCTACATTATTTTGATTTCCATAGGCCCTGAAATAAAACCTCTTCCATTTTTTTCCTAATCAAAGAATAGTTTGAGAACATAGGACAAGCTGTCATAAACAGTTTATTATGCAAAGAACAATAACAAAAAAAGCAAATAAATTAAATACTTAGGTTAATGTCTACTCTAATTTTTATTTAGGTCCTGATTTCTACTTCTTTTTGCATTGAAACAAGCTTATTGATTTAATAGAATTGTTATACATATGAACTTATAAATGATATTTGCGCTAATAAATCAATAGTAATAAATACTGCTTTTATACTCAATTAATGTAAGGTTTCTTTTGAAAGTAGAGTTGTTGCTAAAGCAAGTTTGAAAACTACTACCCTATTTATTTACATGTATTCTATGCTGCATGTGCTATTCAACAGCTAAAAACTGCAGAAGCCTATCCTGTGATATAAACCAAACAGTGAAGCATGATATAAAACAAATAGTAAAGATCAGGCACATGGCAGTCCAGGTGGGTAGAAGTACATGTCATTTAGGTGTCCTCGAGTCCTTAGTTTTACAGCCTGATAGTGAGCAGTCATTCATTATAAATCATTAGAATTTTAATTTAAAAAATTAGTGTAAGGAGCTGAGTTGGGGAGGGACATTAATATGAGAATTTGGTATTAAGATGAGAGCAGCTCAGTAGGAAACTTCCTAATGGAAATGTCACTGATAGTAATTACCCCCTTTCAGTCAAGCAGCTCTTTGATTTTCTTCCAGCATTCGGGGACCAAGCAGCCTGACAGATACAGTGAAACAAGAAGGGTGATTCAGAAAGCTCTCCGAAAAGCTGGCGAGGGTATTTGGAGACAGCCGTGTAATTTGATATTTGCATTATCGGAGCAGTGCATTGGGTTATGCTTTTCAGTGGCTAAGCAGAAATTCAACAAGGGCAGACTGGTGTGGGATACTGGGAAGTGGAGACGAGGAGCAGAACTCCTAGGATTGGTAGATTTGTACTGGTGGACAGGAGCTGGGGCGGGCAGGAAAAGCCACCATGGTCAGGGGAAACTAATGGGCAACCTCTGTTGCACTTCCATGAGAACTTCCTAGATCTTTTCAGGCTCAAGTGTGGTACACCTGGGACCCTCAGAGATGGTCTTCCTTACTGGCAGCATGTGAGATGTTTGATGCTTATGAAATCTTATGTTAGGTTATACTGAATGTACAAAAAGCTCTAAATATAGCCCTGTAACCAAAATAAAATGTTTTTATTTATATTTTTTTTATAAATTAATACTTGGAATCTTTAAACCTAGTACCAGAAGCATCCTACTTCCAAAGAGAATGCTTAGAAGTCAAGGGTGAAATTTCTGATGATTATAGAGCCTCTTGCCAATGGATAAATGTATGCCTTTTATTCTTTTGTTGTTCACTGTTATTATTTCCTGTGTTTCTGTCATTTCCTTCCTCATGAAAACAGCTTTGCAATCTACTCAAAATGAAGAGATTGAATGAGGACACTGGCCCTTGATTTATTTTCTTCTTCAATAATAAAATCTTTCTTTATAAGGAATACTAAGGGAAATGTGTCAGAAGGCTTAAATTATCTATATTTGTGTGTGACACATGAGCTATGAACTGCAACAGCAGTTCTTTTGTCTGCTGTTGGAATGAGTGTCATTTCTCTGAGAGTATATAACACATACAGAGAAATACACGTAAGTGACAGTGTAAACATGGGAAATGAACTTAAGGATTTCCATGGGTGAAATTAGACTAATGTTTTCAATATGTAAAGTGTTGTGTCTCAAGAAAGAAAATAATATAGCTGCTCCTCTGTAAAGCTAACCCACTTCTCTGCATTAACCTGC
This sequence comes from Saccopteryx leptura, assembly GCF_036850995.1. Taxonomy (NCBI): domain Eukaryota; kingdom Metazoa; phylum Chordata; class Mammalia; order Chiroptera; family Emballonuridae; genus Saccopteryx; species Saccopteryx leptura. The sequence continues at coordinate 56,010,802 of NC_089504.1, forward strand.
TGATCTAATGTTCAGAATATTTTCTGGTTTATTTCCTAGCAATCAGAAGTAACATGACAATTCATTATATTTGGTTTTTATTGGTAATTGTTCAAATGCTTGGGAATAATTCAAAGCTTTGCTTCTGTGGGTTCAATACTTTCATCTCCACTTAGAAATAAAATAATAGATTAAAAAAACACAACTAAATAATGCATGGTGTGATAGGATAAGGAGAGTATTGCTAAAATTCACATCAAATAGCATCCTCTATCACACCGCTTGGTTCTCAGAGCTGTTCCATTAGTGCCCCTTTAACATGTACTATTTCCCAATTAAATGTGTTGGTAAGAATTATTCATTTTAATAATTAAAGAGCTTCCCCAGCTCCCTGAAGAGCGTTACCATGGAGGCCCAGCTCCACTGCTGGGAATAATCACAGCATGCTAATGTAAGGGGAGGGTGACAGTTGAATGCTAGTATTGCCATGGGTGAAAATAACGTGGGTCTCTTTTAAAGGGCCGGGCCCTGGGACATCTGTGAGATGACCTTTTACTAGAGCAAGCTGTGTGTGATATGAGTTGGTTTTGTGGCCATAATGGACTGTAAAGTTTGTCAGCTACTATGTATTTCAACTATGTATTTAGGACATGTTAGGATAACATGAGAAGGCTTTATGACTGTCTTCAATACTACTTAACTAGTTGGCAGTGATTTCCCCAGCTGGATTTTGTAATGCCTTAGGGCTGCCATGAAATTCTGAAAACAAAATTTTCTTATATTTTAATTAAAAAGTAATATATGGCCTTGGGGACTATAGGAGGGTTATTTAAATTAAGCTTTGAGGGTACAACCAAATGCAACAGTAATCATTAGTCTGTTGGCAGCAGCTATTTTGAATCAGGGTTCCTGGGTAATAGAGATAGTGCCTCCTTAGGTATCAATTGCTGGTAAATGTGATCACAGCTGGCAGCATTAAGGTATTGATAATTCCCAAACATTCTGTTTCTATTATAAGAAATGTATATAGGTCATTTTTGAGATCCAAGATGGTGGCAGAGTAACTGGAAGGTACACTCACCTCCTCCCAAGACTGAACTAGAATTACAACTAAATCATAGAAAAATCAACCTGAATAACTAACTGAGGACTACCTGAAGAGAAAGAAGTCTTATAACCAAGGATTTACAGAAGAAGCCACATCAAGATGATAGGAAGGGCAAAGATGCAAAAAGGGCTGGTCCCCTTCCATGAGTAGGCTGAGACTTTGGAGGCATATCTCAGCTGTAGGGATTCCCCCTTAGAAGGTCTCAACCCAAGCTGGGCTCCACAACCCAGAACAGCAATGAAAATCAGCAAGTATTCTGTCTTCCAGGGAAAGGCAAGAGTCTGCTATAAATGCAGGAGCCCTCTTAAAGGGCCAACACACAACATTCATTCACTGTTACTCACCTTGGGCTCCAGAAGAGGAAGGGTGAAGCCAACTAGAGTCTTGTGAGGAGAGACTAGGGTTTGTAGCTCTGGGTACAGAGCTGAAGTGACAACTTCCAGGATCCTTAAGCTGAGCTCTTCTCCCACCAGAGACACCCTATTTCTTGGGTGGAGCACTCTTCTCCATATGGCATCAGACGGGGGAAACTGCAAACCTTACCATCTGGACTCCGATCCTGCTTTGTGGAGCTCACACCCTGCTGAGGAGTCAGTTGCCTGGGCCAGATTATAGAGGTCTGGGCAAATTTAGGGGGTGTCAGTGACTGAGTTGTGTGGCTTTAGGGAAGGGGCCATTCTCCCCACTTTCCCAAAAACCTGAATGGAGCCTACCTTTAACAAAAGATCCATTAGCCCCACTCTCCAGGCTCCCAGCAGCCTCACCCTCCCAACATCTGGTGGCTCCACCTTGCTGAAGGTTGAGCAGAATGTAAGACGGACTAAGAGGTGTGGCTATGGGATGGGGATTAGGCCCCCGCCTCCTCCCAAGCCTGACTAGCACATACCCCTCATGGGAGATTCACTAGCCCACTCTTCTGACTCCCAGCAGCACTACCTTTTGAGACTGAGCTCTGGCAATATCTGGGACAGACTGAGTTGTGCAGCTCTAGGATGGAGAGACATTTTCCCCTTGCATGCCAAAGTGTGCAGAGCCCTCTCTTCACATGACCAAATCTTGGTCAGGTTGGGTCTGATAAACACTGCTAGCTTCATGCTGAAAACTACTTGAGACCCCCTGTTACCAAAAAAGTGTGCAAGCACCCAGTGCATGGCAGCTAGATGTGGTATACCCTGGGACATTTGCTGAGGGGCCTCAGAGACAGCACTGGTGCCAAGATTGAACCTGCATCATCCTGGTGCACACTACTTATCCTACCTGGTAACTCACTGAGAACTTACCTCATATGACTTGTGAATTGTCAGAGGCTCTTTCAGTGAATGAGCCTAACAGCCTGCTGGAAGATGGAAGCGAATGGAGGTGGAGGTCAGGGTGACTTGGAACTTGAGCTGAACTGCCCCAGGTTATGGTGCTGGTAAAAGCCAGCCTTGGTGCACAGTTTGGTCCTTCATGCACACAGCCAGGCCCAGAAGAGATAGCTACAAACTGGATTGCTTTGTAGCTCCAAACAGGTTGCCCAGGGAAGTCACAGACAGCATCTGATTGATATTGACCTGCACCAGAACCAAAATACCCAAAAGTCAGCTTTAGACAACATCAGAGCAGGATCCAGTTAGCATCACAAGTGGCATGTCCAAAGGGAGATTTCAGCAGACATCAGACCCTGCTGAGGCAAATTCCATTCCATGCGGTCAGCACCAACACAGCAACTCTTACATTGTGGTTGGGGCTGGTTCTCACAGTCAGCCGGCCTGAGGGTCAACTCCCTGCACAAATGGACCTAAAAGCAGTAAAATTTCAATTACAACAGGAGGGCTCATATAACCCACACAAGGTTTATTTCTGGAGCACCCAGCTCAGGTGATCAAGGAGACCTCACCATTAGGTCTCACAGGACATCTACTGCATAAGGCCACCCTACCAAGACTGGGAGTTATAACAGATCTACCTGAATACATAGAAACAAACACAAAGACACAGCCAATGTGGGGAGACAAAGAAACATGCCCCAAATGAAAGAACAGGAAAAAATATATAGAAAAAGAGCTAAATGAAATGGAGGCAAGCAATTTATCAGATAGAGTTAAAAAAATCATTATAAAGATGCTCAAGGGACGTAATGAGAACTACAACAGCATGGAAAGGACATACCGCCCCCCTCCAAAGAACCAGTCAGAAGTGAAGAATACAATGTCTGGAATGAAGAATACACTGGAGGGAAGAGTGAGCCAGATGAAGCAGAGGACTGAATCAACAGTTTGGAAAAGAAAGTAGAAAAAATGCCCAGTAAGAGCAGAAAAGAATTTTTTTTTTTTTAGAGACTATAGTTTAAGGCAATGTTTTTCAACTGCCAGTCTGCAAACCAGTGCTGGTCTGCCAGAAATTTCATGCTGGTCCTCAAATATTATCCTGATTTTGTATGAAGATTATAGAACCTATTGGGGTCTTTTGTTAACACCAAACCAGTACAGTATTACAAAAATGTTAAAAGGCCTTCTCTAAGAAGTAAAAAAAAAAGGAGAAAACAAAAATAGAAACATAGTTAAAAATGACAATAAATATGTAACCTAACAACACTTTACATGTAAATGGCTTAAATGCTGTAATCAAAAGACAAAGGGTAGCTGAATGAATAAGAAAACAAGACCCATTATATACCGTTTATAAGTGATCCACCTCAAAACGAAAGGTACACACAGACTTAGAGAAAGGGGATTTTAAAGGATATTTCATGCAAATAGAAAAAAATAGCTGAGGTAGCAATACTCATACTTGAAAAAATAGACTTTAAAATAAAGGCTTATAGTAAAAGATAAAGAAGGACAATACATAATAATAAAGGGATCAAGTCAACAAGAGGATATCACCCTTGTAAACATATATGCACTCAACATAGGAGCACTTAAATATGTATAGCAATTTTTGATGGACATAGAGGAATATATTAACAGTAAAACTGTCACAGTAGGGGATTTAAGCATCCCTTTGAAATCAATGGATAAATCTTTCACACAGAAAGTCAACAAGCATACAATGGCCTTAAATGACGCACTAGATCAGCTGGATTTAATTAATATCTTCAAGCATTTCACACTAAAATAGCAGAATATACATTCTTTTCAAGTGCACATGTAACATTGTTTAGGATAGACTACATGATAGAACACAAAACAAGTCTCAATAAATTTAAGAAGATTGAAATCATGTTAAGTATCATCTCTGACCATAATAAATGAAAATAGAAATTAATCACAAGAAAACAAAACTAAAAAACATACAAAGACATGAAGGCTAAATAACATGTTACTAAAGAATGAATGAGTTAACAATGACATCAGAAAAGAAATCAAAGATACCTTGAAACAAAAATAAGAACACAATAACTCAAAATTGATAAGAAAGTGAAAGCAGTTCTAAGAGGGAAATTTATATTATTATAGGCCTACTTCAGGAAACAAACAAAAATGCAGATAAACAGTCTAACTTTACACTGAAAGGAATTAGAAAAACAACAATAAACAAAACCCTACATGATTAGAAGAAAGAATATAATAAAAACCACAGCAGCAATAAACAAAATAAAATCTAAAACATACAAAAGATCAATAAAACCAAGAGCTGGTTCTCTGAAATGATACACAAGATGGACAAACCTTTAACCAGACTTATTAAGAAAAAAAGAGAGAGGACCCAAATAATTAAAATCAGATATTAAAGAGAAGTAACAAGTGACAAACAATGAAATACAAAGAATTGTAAGAAAATATTATGAACAACTATATGCCAACAAATTGGACAATCTGGATGAAGTGGATACATTTCTAGAGATATACAATGTTTCAAAACTGAATCAGGAAGTATCAGAAAATCAGAATGGATAGATTACAACTAATGATATTGAAGCAGTAATTAAAAAATTTGCAGCAAATAGAACTCCTGGACTGTATAGCTTGACAGGTGAATTTTAGCAAACATTCAAAAGAGAAACTAACACTTATCCTTCTCAAACTATTCCAAAAAATTCAAGAGGGGGAAAGATTGCCAAGCTCATTTTGTGAGGCCAGCATTATATTTATACTAATTTCAAAACCAATAAAGAAACCACACACACAAAGAAATTATAGGTCAATAGCCTTAATAAACATTGATGATGAAATTCTCACAAAATATTAGCAAATTGGATCCAGCAATATATTAAAATGATCATACATCATGATCAAGTGAGATTTATTCTGGAGATGCAGAGTTGGTACAATATCCACAAATCAATACATATGATATACCATATAAACAAAATGAAGGATGAAAATCACATGATTATATCAATAATTGCAGAAAAAACATTTGGTGAAATCCAGCACCCGTTTCTGACAAAAAAATCTTAGCAAAGTGGGAATAGAAGAAACGTACCTCAATGTAATAAAGACCATACATGACAAACTGACAGCCAACATTGTACTCAGTGGGCAAAAACTAAGAGTTTCCTTTAAAAGCATGAAAAAAACAGGGATCTTTGCTTTACCACTCCTACTCAACATAGTACTGTATGCCCTAGCCATAGCAAGCAGACAAGAAGAAAAAATAAAAGGCATCCAATTTGGAAAGGAAAAATCAAAACTGTCACAGTTTATAAATGACATGATACTGTATAAAGAGAACCCTAAAAATTCCACCAAAAAATATTAGAACTGATAAATGAATACAGTAACGTAGCAGGATACAAAGTAAATATCCAGAAATCAATTGCATTTATATACACCAGTAATGAACAATCAGAAAGTGAAACTAAGAAAACAATCCCATTTTCAATTGTATTAAAAAATACCTAGGAATAAATTTAACTAAGGGTGTAAAAGACTTGTACTTTGAAAATTATAAGATACTGAAGAAAGAAATTGAAGAAGATACAAATAAGTGGAAGCATATATTGTGTTCATGGGTAGGAAGAATTAACATCATTAAAATGTCTATAATATCCAAAGCAATTTGTAGATTCGAAGCAATTCCTATCAAGATACTAATGGCATATTTCACAGAACTAGAACAAATATTTGAAAAATTTATATAAAAACACAATAGACTCCAAGAAGCCCCAGGAATCTTGAGAAAGAACAAAGTTGGAGGAATCATGCTACCTGATATCAAACTACATTATAAGGCCATTGTAATCAAAACATCATGGTTCTGGCATTAAAACAGACATATAGATCAATAGAACAGAATAGAGGGCCCAGTCTGACCAGGTGGTGGTGCAGTGGATAGAGCATTGGACTGGGATGCAGAGGATGGAGGTTCAAAACCCCTAGGTCACTGGCTTGAGCGTGGGCTCACCACCTTGAGAGCGGGGTCACTGGCTTGAGCGTGGGATCATAGACATGATCCCATCATTACTGGTTTGAGCCCAAAAGTTGCTGGCTTTAAGCCCAAGATTGTTGGCTTGAACCCAAGGTTGCTGGCTTGAGCAAGGGGTCACTTGCTCTGCTATAGCCACCCAGTCAAGGCACACATGAGAAAGCAATCAATGAAGGACTAAGGTGCTGCAACAAATAGTTGATGTTTCTCATCTCTCTCGTTTCCTGTCTGTCCCTATCTGCCTCTTTCTGTCTCTCTATCACACACACACACACACACACACACACACACACACACACACACACACACACACACACAAAAGAATAGAGGGCCCAGAAATAAATACATGCCTTTATTGTCAATTAGTATTTGACAAAGGAGACAAAAACATCCAATGGGATAAAGACAGTCTATTCAATAAATGGTACTGGAAAAATTGTACAGATTCGTGCAAAGAAATGAAAGCAGACCACCTTTTTACACCAATAAACTAAAAATGGAGTAAAGACTTAAATGTTAGGCCTGACCAGGTGGTGGCGCAGTGGAGAGTGCATCAACCTAGGATGCTGAGGACCCAGGTTTGAAACCCTGAAGTCACTGGCTTGAGCACGAGCTCATCCCACTTGAGCACAGGCTCATTAGCTTGAGTGCAGGTTGCCAGCTTGAGCATGAGTTCATAGACATGACCACATGGTTGCTGGCTTGAGCCCAAGGTTGCTGACTTAAGCAAGGCATCAATGGTTTGGCTGGAGCCCCCTAGTCAAGGCATGTATGAGAAACAATCAATGAACAAATAAAATACCACAACTCTAAGTCAATGCTTCTCATCTCTCCCCCTTCTTGTCTTTTTCTCTCTCACTAAAATACAAAAGAAAACAAAAACAAAAAAAGACTTAAATGTTAGACTTGAAACCATAAAAATCCTAGAAAAAAACATAGGCAGTAAAAATCTCAGACATTTCTCAGCAAGATTTTTTCTGACTTATTTCTTTGGGCAAGGAAACAAAAGAAAAAAAATAACAAATGAGACTATAGCAAACTCAAAAGTGTTCGCACAGCAATAAAACCATTAACAAATGAAAAGATAACCCACTGAATGGGAAAACATATTCACCAATGATACAACTAAGTGGTTAATACCCCAAAGTTATGGAGAACTTATATAACTCAACAGCAAAAAAACAAAATCCAATTTAAAATATGCAAAGGACTTGAATAGACACTTCTCCAAAGAGGATTTACAGATGCTCAATAGATATAGTAAACAATGTTCATTACTAATCATCAGAGAAATGCAAATTAAAACCACAGTGAGATGCCTGACCAGGTGGTGGTGCAAAATATAGAGCATCAGACTGAGATGCAGAGGACCCAGGTTTGAAACCCTGAGGTCACCAGCTTAAAGGCAGCAGGCTCATCCTGCTTGAGTGTGGGATTGCTGGTTTTAAGCTCAAGGTTGCTGGCTTGAGCAAGGGGTCACTGGCTCTGCTAGAGCCCTTGCCCCACCCCCATCAAAGCACATATGAGAAAGCAATCAATGAACAACTAAGGTGCCACAATGAAGAATTGATGCTTCTCATCTACCTCTTGCTAAAAAACAAACAAACAAACAAACAAACAAACAAACACCACAGTGAGATATTACCTTACACCTGTCAGAATGGCTATAAATCAACAACCAAGTGTTGGCGAGGATGTGGAGAGGAACCCTCATGCATTAATGGTAGGAATGCAGATTGGTGCTGCCACTGTGGAAAGCAGTTTGAAGTGACCTCAATTTAAAAATGGAACTGCCGTGTGACCCAGTGATTCCACTTCTGAGAATAAATTTAAAGAAATCTGAACACTAATTTGAAAGAATATATGTACCCCCAATGGTATATTACTCTGCAGTAAAAAAGAAGAAAACCTTACCCTTTGCAACAACATGGACGGACCTGGAGGGTATTATGCTAAGTGAAATAAGCCAGTATTAGAAAGACAAGTACCATATGATTTCACTCATATGTGGAATCTAATGAACAGAATGAAATAACAAAACAGAAATAGATTCATATATACAGAGAACAGACTGACAGCTGTCAAATGGGAGGAATTTGGGGACTGGGTGAAAAATTTGAAAGGATTAAGCAAAAATAAAAAATAAAAAAAACCACCACAAAACTTATAGACACAGACAACAGTGTGGTGATTAGCAGAGTGTAAGGTAGGGTGACAAAGAAGAGGGTCAAGGGGGAATAAATGGTGATAAAAGGGGATTTGATTTGGGATGGTGAACACACAAGACAATATACAGATGATGTATTATAAGAATTGTACACTTGAAACCTGTACAATTTTGTTAACCAGTGTAACCCTAATAAATTTAATAATTTAAAAAAAATTAAAAAAATGTTATATACTACAGTAAACTCAAAGACCCATTTCATTTCTGAAAACACAGAGTGTCCGTAAAGTCATGGTGCACTTTTGACCGGTCATAGGAAAGCAACAAAAGACGATAGAAATGTGAAATATGCACCAAATAAAAGGAAAACTCCCCCAGTTTCATACCTATTCAGTGCAGTTCGATGTGGGCTCACACACAGATTTTTTAGGGCTCCTTAGGTAGCTATCCCGTATAGCTTCTACAGACTCGTCACTGACTGATGGCCTACCAGAACGGGGTTTCTCCACCAAACTGCCGGTTTCCTTCAACTGCTTATCCCACCGAGTAATGTTATTCCTATGTGGTGGTGCTTCGTTATAAATGCGCCAATATTCACTCTGCACTTTGGTCACGGATTCGCATTTAGCAAGCCACAGAACACACTGAACTTTCCTCTGTACCGTCCACATCTCGACTGGCATGGCTGTGGGCTGCTACACTGTATACACAGTGTTATGTCATCATCTGCATATGCGCACATACTGCCACATCATCCTACAGAAACTGGGAGGGTTTTCCTTTTATTTGGTGCAGATTTCACATTTCTTTCGTCTTTTGTTGCTTTCCTGTAACCAGTCAAAAGTGTACCATGACTTTATGGACACACTGTAGTAAGTATCGAGGTAATCACCACCACTACTACTACTGGTAATCATCCTAATGAAGTATCTCAGGCTTAGAGGGTACTTACCATGAAGCACTTTTGTAAGTGTATTACATAAATGAACTCATTAAACTATGAGCTACAAATAGTTTGTAGATTTAATAATTTGCTAAAGATATCAATAGCTATAATTATGGCTATAAATATTAGCACTATCTCTGTTATGAGAATGCTTTGTAACTATTTGATACTATACAGCTTTCAAAACACCCTCCAATTTATTCATTTGATCCTTTTAATAAACCATTGAGGTAAATAGAGCTATTTTTGTGTTAGTTGTACAGAGACAGGATTTTTCAAAGTTTCAACAGGTAATCTTGGATTTTCAGAATTTTCCAATTGAAAGTGGGTTACAGACTTTTTTCTGATGAGACTGACTTACAGAGATTGGGCGTTTGCTCAGGTTTTAGGTCTTGTCACTGTCTTTCTTATGAACTTTTTATTACATCAGAATTTTTTGCTTTAATTTTCAAAACTGGAACGAGCCTTCCTTAGTTTTCCTTGATGAGAGGCAGGTTTGCCTAAGACCCTCAGCAACACCGAGTGGGAGCAGAGGCAAGGCGCCTTCTCGGAAGGAGTTTCATTGCTTCCCAGTCCGGTTAATCTGAAAATAAAATTAAAAAAGGAAAGGTAAAGGAAAAGGAAAAGGTCAGGAGGCCAAGAGGAACAGCAGATGACCCGTCTGATTCTGACACCCTCCCCGGGACAGAGCAGAACCAAGCACTCGCTGGGCTCTCAAGCAATGAATGAGTGGACTGTGGTGGTGTCCCCACAGGATTCCAAGCGGCAGTCAGCCCATCCTGGGGTGGCTGGCTCAGAGGTTTTCATCCACATTTGGGAGTAGTCATGATGCAGTCGTGATGTGTGAAATGATGCCCAGAATTCTGGGCTATAGGAGCCAGCTGTCCACCATTCCTCCCAGGGTGGATCTAATTCTCCATCTGTCAGCAGGACTTACCACCATCTTCTCTGCAATTCAGGGTCTGTCTAGACAGATGGTTCTTATGTGATATTCTAATTGTTTTGTTTTGGGGGGAGCTTTCTAAGCTCTCAGCTTATATTTAACACTTTTGCTAAATCTTTCTTTGTTATCTTGGGTGATATATAGATATGGCCTAGTGATTTTCATATGCACTGAACTGTATAAGTGACTTGTTAATACAGAACAATACATGCAAATGATGTTTGTACCAATCACTAACTATTGTATTATGAATAGATAGAAAGATAGGGAGGGTCCTCTAATGGTTTATCTCCTAAGTCCCTCTGTGTCCCGGCCATGCTGTTTCTAGGTAATTATGGTTTGCTACTTATCTGGCAGACTTAATACGGACACATTTGGTTGCATTTAACAAAAATCTTTATAAAATGAATCAAGTTTAAACAGTGAGGGATTCCTAGGCTACAACAGGGAATTTCAAGGCCATCCCATAGGTTGGGGATGAAGCATATCCTGTTAACATGGAAGTGGCACTTGGAAGTATTAAACCAGAATGTGAACTCTCTCATTTTTTCTTTCCAAAGCCTCTTTGTATTTGGTGTCTGATTTTCTTGAAACATCTATAGACTGTCTTCTACTATTGGAATGACCTATCATAGCTGAGTCCAAATGGCAGCTTCAGCTCCCATATTTCTCCTATCTTATGGTCTTATGCTAGCAGCCAAATGACATGTACTATGTGTGTCAGTCACTTCTTGGTTTGTGAGCAACAAAAACCACTATGGGTAACTTAAGCAGAAAAGCAACTTAATGGAGGATATTGGAGAGCTCACAGAACTATTGGGAAGAAATGAAAAATGGGCATAAAAGAAAGGAGACTTCATAGCAGGAACCACAGACAATGAACGTACCATAGAACTGGTCCTGTGAAGATACCACTGCTGCTGAGTACTAGACTTGACTAGTACTTAACCTGCTGAGTACTAGACTAAGACCACTGATTCCAGGGGCACTGGATTCAGCTGCTTTCACTGCTGCCCATCCTGGTCTCCTTGAAGCAAGATTCCCTAGTGTCCTTACAGCTATACATTCATAGATTCCAATTCAAAGTCCAGAGCAGGAATTTTTGATTGGTTAAGCCTAAGTGATGAATTAGTTCCTTGGCTGTGAAGGATGCCAGAAGAGGAAGTTTTATAGGCACTTTTCAGGCTCTTTAAGGGAAGGGGGCTATGCCTCCCACAATGTCTCATAAAGTAGGACATTCCTCAAATATAAGAAAGGTATTTATATTCTAGACAGCCCGGAAACAAAACAAAATAACCAAATGGTCACTACATTCAATGTCCCAGTTCCTCACAACTGAATGACTATGAATTACAGTATAGTTTGAGTCACATAGTCATCCCTAGATCAATCAACTGTGGCCAATGAAGCAAAATGCCTTTAAAATAGGGCTGTACCTTCCAGGGCTGTGGGTGAGTAGAGTCTTCTCTGATTGGTGTTTGGAATCATGGCAAAGTAACCATGGCTACCTTTCTTTCTGCTAATAGCTCATGATTAATATCTTGAGGTGCCTTGTATCCTGCACTACCTATCTCAGGTTACTTGCTTACTTGCCATTGCTTATATTAATATGGTTATATGTTTATTTAATTTCTTTAAAACAGAAGTGGTTACTTTGGGGGACTTTGGTAACTTCATGGATCTAGACTTTTTCCAGAAGGCCCAATTTCTTTTCTTGCTTAGGTAATGGACATATTTGAGGCTACTCTTTGGCCAGACATTTGAAATTGTAGCTTCTAATGTACCTTGACTGTGTCTAATGAAACAACCTTTTGGGGCTTTTAGGAAGATTTAGCAGGTATAATCTTTGAGAACACCTACCTGTGTAGCTCTCAAAAGTAGGTCAAATATGGAAATGGAAACAGGTTTTGGACAGATAATGCACCATTAAATAATAATTTATTATAATTGCTTTTGCTTATTTTAAAAATATATCTTGGGTGCTTATTATATGAGAGGTACTGTGCTAAATTTAATTACAGTTAGTTTTTCTTTTCTTGTTTTAAGGAGCAATAAAGTTAAAATAAAAGAAATATTTCTCAGCTATAGTCAAATAAATAATTAGAAAAAGCTATGCATAGTAAAAACTATATATAGCTTTTCATTTCTATAATTTAATAATTTGGATATTTGGGATTTAAGTATGGTAAGACTAGATATCTAGCCTAATATTAACATTCCCCCTCAAGAGTGTTTTAAAATTTTTTTATTTAATAAATAATTCTGAACCTCTTTCTGAAGTTTTTGTTTGGGGGCCAAAATTTTAACAAATACAATGGGGTATTTTCTTTGAATAGGTAAATGGTGCCAGGAACAATAATTATCATTAATGATTACTGTTATTTGAGTTTTACAGGTGGAAAATTATAGTTCTTGGGAAATACCTAAGTAGATAGGTAAAAAAAATAAATCTATAGGAAGAAAACACAAACATGAATAATATATGAAAACCCCATCATACTGAAGGCAAGAGTAGCAGAAAAATTTTCTCAATTATATAAAAAATATAAAGCTTTTATATTAAATGTGATGAAAATATTTGGACTTTGGAAAAAAATATGAAAGTTTAAACATTATTTAAAGAATATCAGTGATCTGCTCTATTTACTAATTCATTTTATGATTTATGTTCATGCCTGGTCTCTTGTTCCAAAGGTCTGTTGCATCCTAGACAGATGCTGTAGTTGTTTTTCAAAAGCAGTGACATAATTATGTCATCAAACAGATTGGTGGGACAGTTTTGTTTGACAACATGATTGTATAAAACATGTATGAAAATAAACCATGCTCTTTAGTACCATTTAAAAAAAGATGTATGATGACATGGAAAGTGGTCATGTATATACTCAGTGGATTAAGACAAATCACTATAAAATAGCCTTCTTAGGCTTTGGGAGGACTAAATTTTCTTCAAAGGGGCAAATACACCTATAGCAGCAAGCATGACTATAACTTGGAACCATATGCTATATAGTCTAATGGAATAAGACCCACTCCCACCCCTACTCAACAGAAGTATGGATGGTTGAAATTCACATTAGGTTAAAGATTAAAATCAAGCCAACTCACCACCTAACTGAATTACCTAAAGCAGGAATTGGCCACCTTTCTATAAAGAACCAGTAATGAATATGCTTTGCTTTGTGGGTCCCATGGTCTCTAACACAATTACCCAACTTGCTTTTAGAGCTCAACAACGTTCATAGATAACATGTAAATGAATCAGTATGTGGTGTTTCTATAAATTTTTATTTATGGTATTGAAACTTGAATTTTATGTATCACAAAACATTCTTCTTGTTTTTCCAGCCCTTGAAAAATATATAAACCATTCCTAGGTTTATGGGCCTACGAAAACAGGGGTGGGCCAGATTTGGCCCATGGACTGTAACTTATCAGTCCCGCTTGTAAGTCTACTGACCCTTTTCTTCTCTCAGCTTCCAAACTGTTTAGGATTGAGTACATTTTCAAGAGGCACAATACATTCTCTGTTGCATCACACTTTTGTTCTAAAATATTGTGGTCTAACTTTTCACACACCCTTCCCTACCCAGCTGTTGATGTCTTCAATTTATAATGTTAAGAATGCGAAATGTAGAGAAGACTGGTCGGAGTTTATAGGCTCAGTATTTAGCTATTCTCTTCCACATTATTTAATTTATCTTCTCTTTCCCCAATTTCAGAGTATAATTCCTAATCCCTTTCCCTTCACTTTCCCCTTCAAATCTAATTTGTATGTGACATTTATAATCTTCCTTGGAAAAGAGATTTGCCATGACTCAAACAATCCCTCTGTTCACTCTTGGTTTCTTATTCTTGAAATGAGAAAACACATATTTTAGTCCCAGATGAATAAGAGGGAAAAAAAAAGTAAATGGAGTTGAACAGCAGCCAAAGTACAGGCTTCATAATAAGAAGCCCAAATAATTTCCTTTAGCTTTGTTCGCTCTTTTAATTTTCTGCTAGTTGCTTATTTTCTCACAAATTTTATACATCTTTTAGATGCAAAAGTGACATGAGTGAAAGCCCATATTTGATTCAGATAAGCAGAAATAACTCAGCCATTATCACTATTATAATAAAAAGCATTTCTTGATTCAGTTGAACCAATAATGAGTATGAGCATATGTTTTTTCATATACAGTACTGTGTAGAGTGAGGGATACTAAAAGCCTATACAGCAGAGTATATACCCTTGAGGAACTTGTAATTAAAAAGTGCTTCCGAATATATTTAAATAAAAAGAAAGAACAACAAATATGCCACCGACCTGGCCAAGAGGGTAACAGCATAGAAAACAAAAATATTCTGTATGCCTCTTTATCTTCCTCTTCCTTGTACCACACCACTGGAAAGTTTTAGCCCCTCTGAAGTTTTTTCTAATCTACCAGTTTGCTGAAGGATCTCTCACACTATCCCCTTTTGTAGTTTTGTTTCAACATGATGAAAGTTCTGCTGGAGCTTGTTGAACACATCTAAAGTCACAGCACTGAAGATTCCTACTGGCCTGAGTTCCTACCTGGAGATACCTGGTGGTTAATCCCTTGTTGGTTCTGGCTGGCCACCCTGAAAGTCATGTTACAGGTGTGGGGAAAATACCTTTTGACTATTTTTGTCACATTGTGCTGCAAGCACTGCCACCGGCTCTCAAAGTTTCTTATCAATAGAGACTGCAGCTCTAAATTTTTATTTCATGTTTACTGCAGCCCCATTCCCTATCTCAAAACTCAGGAATGAATCCCTGAAGATGGTGCTGTGAATAATTTGAGGGTCAGACATCAAGTTATAATAATCTCTTTCTTCAGTAAAAACTAAGTGACATTAAACCAAATGTATGCACCTAAGATCTCTCTTAGCATGAATTTCTTCCCCTAACCTGTCTTAAATACTCACTCACCTATATCCTGGACCAGGCAATTCCCATAAGCCTCACTAAAGTATTCAATGGCAGCACATAGCTTTGATTTCCATTCTAGAGTCTCCAAAAACATAATTAATAGCCAGAGTGAATTACACACATAGCGGAAAGTTGTAGATCAGTGTTCAGAGAGAGTAAACATTATGTTTGAGCTAGAGATGTCAGAATAAGAGTCCATTATGATCTAGGATTTGAACTAGACCTTGAAAAATGACTATGGATAGAGTATCTAATCAATAGAGTATGGCTAATCAATGCCTTTCTCCATAGGTGCAAATTCACATTTTAGGAATTTAGAGTCAAAGGCCATTTACATGGACAGACTATCAGGAGATAGACAATGGAATAGATGGTTATAAAAACATGAAGTAAAGAAATAAACAAACATTTAGAAGAAAAAATCAGAGAAACAAAGCATTGCTTATCTTAGTTGATACATTTTTGGACTACACACCAGATTTGTAGGATAAAATTTCTTGGAATACGTCCAAGATAAAACCCAGGGTGAGATGTTTTTTGCATTTTATTTTATTTTTTTCAGAGACAAAGAGAGAGAGTTAGAGAGGGGGGATAGATAGGGACAGACAGACAGGAACGGAGAGAGATGAGAAGAATCAATTATTAGTTTTTCGTTGCGACACCTTAGTTGTTCATAGATTGCTTTCTCATATGTGCCTTGACTGTGGGGCTACAGCAGACCAAGTAACCCATTGCTCAAGCCAGTGACCTTGGGTTCAAGCTGCTGAGCTTTGCTCCAACCAGATGAGCCTGCACTCAAGCTGGCGACCTTGGGGTCTCGAACCTGGGTCCTTCGTATCCCAGTCCGATGCTCTATCCACTGCGCCACCGCCTGGTCAGGCTGCATTTTCTTTAACAGCTTTTCCATTGAATAGTTCATAATCCTTAAGAAGTTGATTTTTGATGGAAAGGGAATGTTGATTACTGTGGTAAATCACCCAAAATGACAGAAAAAATAAAAAAGCACAAATAGCTGAATTCTCTGATTATGGTTTTCATAGTTGTATTGAGTCAAAGACGATGAAGGGGGAATAATTGAATGTGGCATAGGAGAATTACTAGAATTGGAAACTATAAATTAATTGTGAGGTTGTAATAGCTTTTAAGAACAGGACCCAAATTCTTCCTTCTCTTTATGGATAAACAGCAAGTGAGGGTATTACTCACAGGTTTCTAGGAGCTGATGGACATAGTGATAGACTGGTGCCTTGTGTAATCTTGTACATTCCCCTCTACCTCTACACTAGAATTTTTATCAGAGATGAGGTTAAGGACATGTCCTATGTGTTATCAAATCCTCCA
Organism: Saccopteryx leptura; assembly: GCF_036850995.1. Taxonomy (NCBI): domain Eukaryota; kingdom Metazoa; phylum Chordata; class Mammalia; order Chiroptera; family Emballonuridae; genus Saccopteryx; species Saccopteryx leptura. The sequence goes on from NC_089504.1 coordinate 56,027,574, forward strand.
AAAATTCAATCATGGATATCGTTAAGTGGAAGTTTGTAATGAAATCTGGCGATAGAGCTATGGATTTCTTTTGTTTGTTTGTTTAAGTTGTCCAAGAGAAACAGTATAGACAAGAGACTCCAAGGTTGAAATTCACAGTGCTAGTTTTAAAAGACCTGCTTGGCCAATTAGTGACTATAGATCTAAGTCAAGTTGTTACTCTCTCTGAGAAAAAGTTTTGTTAGGTGAGAGTGTTAATTAGAGCAACTGTGAGATTTTTATAAAATAATGTTTTTTAGAGTAGAGACTTAGTTTTCTTTTTTTCCCCTTGTAATACCTAGAGCAATGTCTAGTACATAGTAGGCGCTCAGTTAACAATTACTAATTTGCTAAAACATGAATTAGAGAGGGAGGGAGGGATGGAGGAAAGGAGGGAGAGAGAGAGAAAGATTGAAATTGATTTAAAGGAATTTGCTCACAGGATTATGAAGGCCAACAAGCCAAAATTTGCAGGTTGTTGGCAGGCTGGAGACCCAGGAATTAGCCAATATTGAAGTTTAAACCTGAAGGCTGTAGGCTGGCAGAATTCCTTTGTTCAGAGGATCTCAGTCTTTTATTCTAGTCAAGCCTTCCACTGATTGGATGAGGTGCACCCACAGTCTGAAAGGCAATCTGCTCAAAGTCCACCAATTTAAATGCAAATCTCATCCCAAAACCCCTCACAGAAACACCCAGAATAATATTTGATCAAATATCTAAGCACTGTGGCTATCCAAGGTAACACATAAAATTAACCATCATACTACTTAATAAGTGTGAATTCATACATTCATATTGTTCATACTATGCTGTGGGACATTATAGAGTCATCATTACCAAGCATGAACCCAGATTCAATCTGTTATCAGTAACCAATTCTTTTGTAGAGGTGGGAAGATAAATAAAATCAGAGCATTTTTTATCAATGTCTCAATGTCTTATTTTTTTATAGGTTTTTCTCTCGGCAATGAAAAATTATAGTTGGGCTGTATATCTCTTGCTATAAGTAAATTTCTTTCTTATCTCATCTGGAGTCACCTCCATTCTCTTAACTACTTTTCCTTCTTAATAAGACACTAGTCATGAAAATTATGATCATTAGTACTGCTAGACTTGAAAATACAGTACAAGCTTGTTTCTTGTTGTGTTGCCATTTATGTTCCCTTTAGTTTCTTTTGGCTGCATGGAGCAGAGACCACCCGTACTCATTTATGTGAAAGCATATTATAAGGGTTCAGGAATCTGTTGTAGAAACCCTAGAGCAAGTGGCCTCAGCCAGTTTGCATGGCAACTGGAAAATGTTAAAGAAGTTGCTCTTTTCATCTCTCAAGCATTATCTCGAATATTACTTTCCCAGGGCTGTTGTAACAAAGTGCTAAAAATTTGATGACTTAAAAATACAGGGTTTATTTTCTCACAGTTCTGGAGACTAGAAGTCTGAAGTCAAAGTGTAGGCAGGGCTATGCTTTCTCTGGAGCCTCAAGGAAAGACTTGCCTAGCTTCTTCTAGCTTTGGTGTTTCTAGCAAACTTTGGGGTTTCTTGGCTTGTGGCAGCCTGTTTCCAATCCCTTTCTGTGCCTTCATATGGTCTTATACTCCATGTTTGTCTCTGTCCAACATTACTTCTTCTTATAAAGACACAAGACATTGGGTCATTCTAATTCAGCATGGCTTTACGTTAACTTACTTATATCTGCAAAGACCCTATTCCCAAGTCAGGACACATTTGGAGGGAGTAGGAGTTAGGATTTGAATATACCTTTGGGGTATACTTCAACCTACAACATCTGGCATCTCATCCTTGCTTTTCACATCATTGCCATTCCAAATTTCTCCTTAGTCTCCACGACATGGCTTCCTTGGTTTAGTCTCTTTCCCGTACCATAACATTGCTTTGTACATGGGTTTGGTTTGCATATTGCCAACTTGAGCTCATGTTGCTCCTTCATTTTCTTTTCTCTTTAATTTTTCAAGCTGACTGCAGCATTTTTATTTTCTAGTTCAAATACTTAAAAGATTATTTCTATTGGCCAGATTTTCTTTTTTAGTACTAGGCTTTAGGTTATAATCAGTCAAAATAGGGGTAACTTCTGAGTCAGACATTCACTCCTGGTCCAAGCAGTTAAATCTGAGGTTACATAGGCATGACTTCTTAGGCAGAAAAAGCTCTGAATGAGTCCTAAATACCTTTGATGAATGAATAACCACTAAACTGTATTAACCCAGAAGATACTTAATATAAATAAATAAGATTATTCTAAAATTTATATGAAAAGAAATGAAAGGAACCAGAATAACTAAAATAATTTTGAGGATAAGGTCAAAGTGTGGTGAACCATTCTATTTTATTCAAGACTTACTATAAAACTATAGTTATTGAGATTGTGTGACACTAGTAAAAGGATAGACACATATACCAGTAGCATGGAACAGAGAACCATGAAGTAAACTCACATAAATATGCCCCACTGATTAAAAAACTTTTTTTTAACAAGAGACAGAAAGACAGACAGACAGACAGGTAGGGAGAGAGTTGAGGAACATCAGCTCGTAGCTGTGGCACCTTAGTTGTTCATTGATTTCTTCTCATATATGCCCTGACCAGGGGTCTCCAGTTAAACTATGACCCCTTGCTCAAGCCAGTGATCTTGAGTTCAAGTCAGCAACCTTGGGTTTCAAGTCAGTGACCATAGGATCGTGTCAACAATCCCACACTTAAGCTAGTGACCTCGGGGTTTAGAACCAAGGATCTCAGCATCCCAAGTCGACACTCTATCCATTGCACCACCACTGGTCAGGCCCATGTGATTTTTGACAGATGTACAGAAGCACTTCAATGGAGAAATAAGTCTTTTCAACAAATGGTATTAAAACAATTAGATGTCCATAGAGCCCCCCCCCCCCCAAAAAAAAAGGAAAAAAAAGAAAAACGAAAGAAAGAAAGAGATTCAGCCTATACTTTATATGTTTTATAAAAAATAACTAAAAGTGAATCATAAATTTAAATGTATACTATTCAACCCACAGCACTCAATATCTCGTCCTTGCTTCTCACAGCATTCCCTTTCCCTTTACACATTCTTTACTTTTTTATTATTTATTTATTTTGTATTTTTTTGAAGTTAGAAGTGGGGAGGTAGAGAGACAGACAGACTCCTGTATGTGCCTGACTGGGATCCACCCAGCAAGCCCACTAGGGGGCGATGCTCTGCTCATCTGGGGCATTGCTCCATTGCAATCGGAGCCATTTTGGTGCCTGAGGCAGAGGCCATGGAGCCATCCTCAGTGCCTGGGCCAACTTTGATCCAGTGGAGCCTTTGCTGCAGGAAGGGAAGAGAGAAATAGAGAGAAAGGAGAGGGGGAAGGGTGGAGAAGCAGATGATCACTTCTCTTGTGTGCCCTGGCTGGAAATTGAACCCAGTACTTCCACATGCCAGGCCAATGCTCTACTGCTGAGCTAGCTGGCCAGGGCCTTTTTTACTTCTTTAAATAAGAAAAAAGGTATTTATTTATTTTATAGAGAAAGGAAGGGAAAGAGAGAGAAAGAGAGAGAGGCAGAAACTTAATCTGTTCCTCTATGTGCCCTGACCAGGGATCAAGCCCACAAATTTTGCATATTGGGACAATGCTATAACTAACTGAGCTATCTGGTCAAAGCCCATTTCATTTTCTTAACATTTCTTTTAACAGTGTCTTTCTCAAAGCAGCATTGTTAAATTTTGATGAAAAATTTTTTTTTTTTATTAATTGTGCTTTTGGTATCATGTCTAAGAACATTTGAATAAACCCTAGATTCCAAAAATTTTCTCCCATGTTTTCTTCTAAGTGTTTTGTAGTACTGTATGTTACATTTAAATATTTGCAAACAACATATCTAGTAAAGGAGTCACATCCAGAATTTGTAATGAACTCTCAAAATTCAGTGGTAAGATAAAACAATCAATTCAATTAGAAGATGGACGAAAGACAGGAAAAGTAATTTCACCAAAGAGAATAAAGAAATGGTAAATAAGCACATGAAAAGGCATTCAATATTCTAGCCATTAAGGAAATGAAAATGGAGACCATAATAATTATTACTTCACATGTATTGGAAAACCTAAAAAAGAAAAAAGAAACAAAAAAACTAAAAATACTAAATGCTGACAAAGAGCTCTAATATTTTTCAGATAGGAATGTTTAATGGTATAGCCACTCTAGAAATACAATAGTTTGGTATTTCTTAAAAAAATAAAACATACCCTTACCATATAATCCAGTAATTGCATTTGTGCATGTTTACCCCAAGTAAATAAAAACTTTTGTCCACGGAAAAAAACTATATGCAATGGTTACATAGCTGGTTTATTTGGAATAGCCCCAAGCTGGAAACAAACAAAATATTCTTCAATAGATGAATGGCTAAGCAAGTTGTGGTACATCTATAGCAAAGATATACTCAGCAATACATGGAACAAACTATTGATACATACAACAACTCGGAAGTATCTCAAAGGCATATTATGTTCAGTGAAATAAAGCCAATTTAATAGGGTCACACACTCTAATTTAATTCATATAAATTCTTAAAATGACATAATTATAAAGACGGAGAACTGATTATTGGTTGCTACGGGTTAGGAATAGCAGGGGTAGGGAGTAAGTAAAGGTATAAAAAGACAGCACGAAGGAGGTTTTTGTGGTGATAGAACAGCTCTATATTTTGATTATGCCAGCATTATATAATTCTACTTATATGATAAAATAATATAGAATTAATAAACACATATAACAATATCGCAATCCTGGTTTTGATTGTATGGTTATTTAAGATCTAATCAATAAAGGAAATTAAGGGAAGGATGCCTAAGCCCTCTATATATCATCTTCGTAAATTCCTTTGAATCTATATTTCAAAGCTATATTAATTTAGCCACTATTTCATTATTACATATTTTTAGGTATGTATACAATTATATCTTTTTGATATATTGACTCTTTTATCATTATGAAATGTGCTTCTTTGCCTTTAGAAATATTTAATGTCCAGTTTGTCTGATATTCATTTAGCTACTCCAGATCATTATGGTTACTGCTTGTATGAGATATCCTTTTTTTATCCTTTTATTTTCAGTCTATTTGTGGCTTTGAATGTAAAGTATGTCTTATGTAATAGCATTTCAGTACATCTTGCTTTTAATCCCATCTGACAATATCTGTCCTTTGATTAAAGTGTTTAGTCCATTCACATTTAATGTAATTATTGATATGTTGGAATTTACACCTCCCATTTTGCTATTTGTTTTGTATGTCTCATGTTATTTTCTTTGTGTTTCTCTTATGTCCTTTGTGTTAAAGCATTTTGTGCGTCATTAAAACTTCTCTGTTAATTAAAAAATTTTTTTGAGTTATTTTCTTAGTTGTTGCTCTAAGAATTACAATGAGCATCTTAGTTTATCCCTTTCTACTCAGGTTAATACTGAATCAATATTGGAAAAAATACAGAAATCTTGCTCCAACAAAGTTCCTTATTCTCTCCTGTCCCTCTGTTGTGCCAATATTGTCAAAAATGTTTTATATACATATAAAAATGTATATGCATATATGTTTATTTATACGTTTGAGTGTGTGTGTGTCTGGTGACCTTGCACATATGTTGGTACACTTTGTGTTTTTCACAGGTTTCTGAGGCTCATCATTTTTCTCAGATCTTATTCTCTATTCTTTAGATTGAATAATTTTCATTGACCTAGCTTCAGGTTTACTGATTTTTGTTCCCATCATCTTCAATATGCTGTTGAGCCTATCTACTGAATGTTTCATTTTGGTTATTGCTCATTTCAACTCTAATTTTTTTTATTGTTTCTCCTTTTCTATTGAGATTCTCTATTTGTTGAGTCATTCACACACACACACACACACACACACACACACATATATATACATATATATTTAGTTATTTTAAGATGGTACCTTTAATTCTTTGAACATAATTCATTAGCTGCTTTGAAGTTTTGATCTGCTAAATCCAACATATAGACAAAGTTAGAATCTTCTGACTGTTTTTCCCTCCTGAGTATGGATCATACTTTCCTATTTGCATGTCTCAACAACTTTTTGTTAAAATCTGGACATTTTGATAACATTTTGTAAAAACTCTGGATTTTCAATTTTTCCCTAGATGACTTTAATTATATTTTGTAATTTTCTTGAACTTTATCTGCAATATCTCTCCTGCAGTGTGTGGCCTCTCATGTCTCTTCTGCATTTTTAAGTTCTTATTTTTATTTCTTGTCTGGCTTTCTAATGATTGTTCTTGTGTTTTCATACTTAGTTGTTAAGCAATGATTTAGGCCGTGGTTGTACTTAAAAACCTCAAACCAGGCCCTGGCCGGTTGGCTCAGTGGTAGGGCACCGGCCCAGAGTGTGGATGTTCTGGGTTCTATTCCCGGCCAGGGCACACAGGAGAAGTGACCATCTGCTTCTCCACCCTTCCCCCTCTCTTTTCTCTCTATCTCTCTTTTTCCCTCCTGCAACCAAGCCTCCACTGGAGCAAAGTTGGCTTGGGCACTGAGGATGGTACCGGGGCCTCTGCCTCATGTGCTAGAATGGCTCTGGTCGCAATGAAGCAATGCCCCAGATGGGCAGAGCATCACTGCCTAGCGGGCTTGCCAGGTGGATCCTGGTCAGGCACATGCAAGAGTCTATCTCTCTGCCTTCACGCTTTTATTAAAGAAAAATACAAAACATACAAACAAGACAAAACACACAAACAAAAAAACAAAACGTAAAACCTCAAAGCTATATACTTTCATGTTACGCTAATGGATTTTTGCATGCGTGCGCGTACACACACACACACGCACACACACACACACACATAGTTTGCATATTCAAAGTTCAAGTGGTTCTCATCTGCTGTGGCTTTTATTTTTAATCAGACCACCTCAAATTCCCTTGCATGCATGCTTAGTTTCCTGGTCGCACAGGGATGGATGGAGAGCTTATTGAGCTCTTCTTGTATGGCTCTCTCATTTTCAAGCTTTCCCTGTAAACTTTCTGGCTGGTTCACTACCTGCCCCAACTGGAACTTCATTATTAAGTCAGCAAAGCTATGGATTTTCCCCATTCCTTTTCTACTGAGTTTGCCTTTTATACTGACTGCCTCACCGGTTGTAGGTGTTCACCTTCTGCTCCAAATCAAATTAGCGTCCCCTGGCAGAAGGCTGCTGATTTTCACAGGCAGCCCTGTCTCTGTAATACTACTGCACTGACGAACTGGGGAGCTGGGAAGTGGGATGGGAGCAATGCTAAACAAAAAGGTTTCAGGATCCTACTCTTTGTACTCAAAGTTCAGCTGATTTTCATAAATAAACGCTTCTCCATTTGTTGTCTGCCTTTAATTTCCCACATAATTTTAGACATTTTTCCAGTTTTATACTTCTTTCTTTGGAGTGAGTAGAATAAATTTTGGCCCTTTTATGCCAATTCTATGTTATTAAGTCATGAGAGATGCAGCTGTATTATTTTATTTGTAAGTCTAGTTTAAGGCCAGAGGGGGAAGAATCTGCTTCCTCAAGCCAATATTCCCCCTTTGCAGAAGTATTGCACCAGAAATACTTAAATTATGCAAAATACAATCTATTTAAAAACATTAGTAACTTATGAATTTAATTAGATTTTTCAAAATTACACATGGGTGACCTCTGTCATGCTAACTATCAGACTATTTGTGTAGGTGGTGTGACTTGGCATACACATTGTTAAGTTTCTTATTTCAAAGAACATTTAAAGTTATTCATCTTCGCACCTTTTAAACTTTAAATTTAACACTTAATTATCAATATAAATAAAGATGAGCAAATATGTGATAATACCAAAATCATATGCTGCTGAATTCCTTTTTTGGATTTCTATTAGAAAATAGTTTTATTTATCATACACACAACAGTTTAAAGCTACTAGGATTAAACACTGTATATGTATTCTTTAGTTGAGTCTTGACATTTTCTTGCGGGGATTATTGTATTGTTATTATATTATAGATGTGGAAACTGTGGTTTAGAGAAGTTAAGTAACTTGCTCAAAGATAGACCTATAAAGATTGATGCAATGTTGATTAGAAACCTGGTTGGTCTGACTCCCAAGACTTTGTAAAGTATGTGATCATGTAATGTGGAAATTCATAGTATTATTTCTAAGTGGGGATAATATGAATTTTATAAGTGAGACTTTTTCATTTGTTTATTCTCTCTTTCTGGTGAACTTCTAGCATTGTTTCTGATGTGAATAAAAACAGGCCATTTATGGCAATCCTAGCCTCTTCTCCCCTGTTGGCCTACAATTTCCCTGAGGCAAAGTGATAATTGCTTTCGTATACTTTATCTTATATTTGCTTTACCTGAGGCAACAAAATTCATTGAACACAATTTGTGTGTGTGTGTGTGTGTGTGTGTGTGTGTATGACAGAGCCCGAGAGAGCAACAGAGAGAGGGACAGATAGAGACTGACAGGAAGCAATAATAAAAGATGAGAAACATCAATTCTTTGTTGCAGCATCTTAGTTTTTCATTGATTGCTTTCTCATATGTGCCTTGACCAGGGGGCTACAGCAAAGTGAGAGACCCCTTGCTCAAGCAAGCGACCTTGGGCTTCAAGCCAGTGACCTTTGGACTCAAGGCTGCGACTATGGGATCATGTCTATGATCCCATGCTTAAGCCAGCGACCCCATGCTCAAACTTGTGAGCCTGTACTCAAGCTGGCGACCTTGGGATTTGGAACCTGGTTCCTGTGTGTTCCAGTCCGATGCTTTATCCACTGCACCACTGCCTGGTCAGGCTGAGCACAATTGTTTTATAGTTATTTAAATATAGGTCATTTTCTTGCCTTTCAAGTATTAGAAAAAGTTTTTTGTTTTTAATAGTGTTTTTAAAATTCACAACTCTTCACACTGATGCATTAAATAGACTGATATTCCACATTTAACAGGTTTTTTTTTCCTTTATAATATGCAGAATATATGTAGATAGCTTAAAGAATATAAAAGCATGGATAATTTTTGCCACTGGTGAAAAGCTTTGGGATAAACAAAGATAATATGTACTATTCTTGAGTTTCATTTATTCCAAACATGATTCCCCCTTAAAGACAGCACACTTGGGCTCTATATTTGGAAAACACATGTTAAATTAGAGTGATACATCAGCTATCCAAGAGCTATTTCTTTGCCAAAGTTTATTTTTGTTTGACAGTGCCTATGAAGAGTGACCAAAGTTTTCCCCAATGTCCCTGGATGCCAGTCTAGATGCCATTCTGTCCATAGGTAAAAAAAATTTGATGGAACTATGCTTTTAATATTTATCTATTTATTTCATAAAACTCATTATACTTTTGATGAAATACTATATTTTAATTTCCTCATGTTTGTTACTTCAGTAAACAAACATATAACGTAAAGAGAAAAAAATGCCAAACAACCAGGGGTGACAAGCTGTCATTTGTTTCAGCTTTGTGTTATGCCCAAAATTCCCCCGAGATATTAGGAGTGCGTTGGTGTTCCCCAAATGGTGAAACCAATAGGAAGCTAGGACACAATGAACCAATAGAAATATAGATTTCAAGGGTTATCTTATTGCCCATTTCAGAAGCCATGGAAGAATACTCACAACTATCCTGTGACAGCCAGATTTGTCGTACACATTATTCGATTATATTTAATCTGTATAGCCTATGACATTATTCAGCCTAGAAAATTTTAATATTGATGAAATCAAGAAAACGTATGTACTGACTGATGTTTATCAATAGTATAAGCACAGTGCTTTGTTTATAAAAGTTTATGATATGACCACATGTGGACAAAAAGTTCTACTGAGAGTTTGAAGACAGATGTTTTAGGGAAAACAATGTAATAATTTTTAATTTGGGAGAATCATCACATCAAATGGAGGACACTGAACAAATATAATCTTTGCTCTCTAAGATCAATTCCGTCAATGTATCAGAGATTGCAGGTTAATATTTTAAAACACTTTCTTATAACATAATCTAGTTTTGTGTACTTCTTTTTATTCTTATATAAGTATTAAATGCATAAAATAATAAGCTACCTTTTGGTATATAATTTTTTTATACTTAAAACAGTCATTAGGGCAGAGACCCAGTTGTTAAAATATTTAAATCTCAGCACTGCAGCTACTCCATATGGTCTTACAAAATCAAGAATGTAGTGTGGTAGCTTCTATTAATAAAATGCAAATAGATAATTAAGGAAGAATTAGGTCCTAATGCAAAAATTTTGTCTTAATACATTTAATCTTGCTGTAACATTTTGGGCAAAATATAATTTTTCCAGTTTCCTTTCCTGGAAAATGGGGTTTCAAACAAGTTGCTTAAGAAAATTATTTTCCTTGTTAGTTCATGTTAACTAGTGTCACCTTAATAAATTTAATTAAGAAAAAATAAAGCATTCCAGAGCAAGGGAAAAAAAGGAAAAGAAAAGAAAGAAAAAGAAATTATTTGAAAACCAGCAGAAGTTTATTGGAAGAAAAAAATGATGAAATTTTCTACCTTGTGGCCCTGTATGTATAATGCAATATTCAGATTTGTAATTAAACTTCCCAGAAGTTGAAGCATGTGGTCTGCGAAAACAAATGAGTGATTATGGGCAGATGAATAGCCGTCAGAAATATATCAGAAAGCAACACTTGGGTGGCAGTTTCAGAATGTTCATGCAAACTCCCAGACATAAGGATTTCAAAAAGGAGATAAATATCCCTCAGTACCTTGATAGGTAAATAATAAAAACAAACCATTTTTTCCTTTTTATTTCAAATCAGTGTGAAGCCTGCTAAATGGAAATGGCTAGTCTAGAAACTAAAAGAAATTCGAGTTGGCACTAAGATGTAATTTTTTTTCATGAAGCTCTTTGGAATTCAGAATTGACATAGTGGAATTCATAGCTATTGTTTATCACCATATATTGCTGTGACAGTACATATATAATAAATGTTTGTTTCATCTTATGTCCAAGAACCTGGGATGATCTTATAAATGTTGCCTCTTTCTCACTGGCAGTTGTTTGAAGATTTTTCTGACCAATCAAGGTAGAAACCAACATTCCTCCCCATGAAACACTACATTCATGTTATTGGTTAAAAGAAAAAAAAATAATAGGTTGGCTGTGTTTTGATTTATTTGAAGAGTTCATTACATTTCTCAGGTGAAGCTTGCCTTTGTATAAAACAAGTGTGGATCCTATTCAGAAACATATTATTCCCACACCCCAGAGTATATAATAATTGTGTATAAGTGTCAGCAAGGCTTCAGATAGAAGGTACTCTGAGTTTAAAACTACCAGCTTGGCTACATAAGTGGTGGAAAAGCTTAGAAGCCAAATGAGGGACAGTTAGGTAATCTAGGGATTAACAGCAGCAGGAAGTCACCCTGTATTAGTAAGCTATTGCTTTGTTACAATTTATCCCCAAATTTAGTGCTTTAAAACAGCAAAGTATTATTTCACACAGTTTCTGAGGGTCATGAATACTGGTGTGGCTTCGATGGTTATCTCTGTCTCAAAGTTTCTCATGAGGTTATGGTGAAGGTGTTGGCTGGGTTTATAGTCTCACCTATGGGTGGTTGACTAGAGTGAGAAGATCTGCTTCCAAACTCCCTCAGTGATGGTTTGGTGGCCTTGGTCCTTCATGTTAACCTTCACGTGAGCCTCCACACAGGGTAGCCTTATACTGTGGCAGTGGGCTTCCCCAGAGCAAGTGTCCCACCAGACAGACAGAGTGCACTCAAGACACAGCCTCAGTATTTTTATATCTGAAATGATATCCCAGAGCTTCTACTGTTTTCTATTTATTGTAAGTGAGTCACTAAGTTCAGCCCACACTCAAAGGGAGAGGATTACACAAGGGTATGACTACCAGAAGGTAGGTATATTAGTTTGCTAGGGCTGCCATAATAAGTACCACAAACTGGGTGATTTAATATAAATTGTCTCAGTTCTGGAGGCTAGAATTCTGAGATTGAGAAATAAACAGGGTTGTTTCCTTTTGGGGACTTTGAAGGAGAATCTGCTCCATGCCTGTCTCCTAGCTTTTGATGATTTGCAGTCAACCATTGACCTTCCTTTGCTTGTAGATGCATCAACCCAATATCTACCTTGTATGTGTCCAAATTCTTTCATTAAATAAGGATGACAGTCATATTGCAATGAGGCTCATCCTAATGACCTCATCTACCTTGACTACATCTACAAAGACCCTATCTTCAAATAAAGTCACATTCAGAGGACCCAGGGTTAGGAGTTCAATATATCTTCTTGTGTGTGTGTGTGTGGGTGGGTGGCACATTTAAATCCGTAATAGTTAACATCGTTGGAGGTTATTTTAGAGGCTGCCTGCAAGTACCCTTAGGCTGGAAGACAAAGAGAGGAGGCAACATTACAGAGCCTAGTGGAGAAGCTTTCACCTGATAGAAGCTGGAACCATAGTAGGCTACTGGCCAGAGCTGAGGCCATGGAGAAGGCTCTGTTGCTGCCAAAAATGCTGGATGAGTAGAGAGGAAACTGGGATTTTTTCCTCATTCTGCCCCACTCCAAAGTAGACTGTCTAATCTTCCTTGCTGAAAGTCAGTTGCGAAGGCACCTCCAAGAGCCAGCCCTTCTATAGGACTAAGCAGAGTTGGAGAAAGACAAGCCACAGGTTTGAGGACAAGCAGTCCCAGGACTGGCATATATGTGTTGCATTAGATCTGCAGCAAAGCTTCCACATGATGGTGAAGGGATTAGCCGAAATCATATATATATATATATATATATATATATATATATATATATATATATATATATATATATATATATATACACACACACACACACACACACACACACACACAACACATAGACGCAGACAACAGGGCAGGGATAGCCAGCGGAAAGGGGGAGTGGAGTTTGGGGAGGGAGAGTGAAAGGGGGAGAAATGGGGCTGGAAAGAGACTGCATGGGGAATGGGGGGCATGATGTAGTGTGTTATATTAAGTGGGACACTTGAAACCAGGGCAACACAATTAAAAAGAAATCCGCAGCAGGGCATCCCATAGTGCTGCAGGACACTCACAGAGACATCACAGGATGTTTGAAAAATTTTTGAGGTTAACACAGTAATACCTGATATCTTTTGGACACCACATGAAATACTAGGTTAAGGTAGTTCACAGGTTCAATATTAGATTATGTTACATTCTTTTTTGTTATCTTTGTAATTGCTGTGACCTAACTAATTTAGTGAATACAATTTTTAGGTATATCTATGCCTTAGAGGAGCCATAACAATTCTTAAGACACTAAGGACTATGTTAGTTGAGAAAGTTTGGGAACCTCTGCCATTAGTCTTTATTTGTATTATTCATCACGGACATATTTATAGAGCAGACCTGGGGAGGTTGGTTCTTTAATGTCTTGGCAGCTAACTTCCTACCCATAATCATTCCATTTTGACCTAAGAATTACTGATCTCAAGGCTGGGCTATGAGAAATGTGTACTTGGAAAAAGGTCAAGAGAATAAAGATCTTTCCTAAGAAACTCAAAGTAACATTTATGAATCTTGGAGAGTGGGGCTTTCAGATCTTAGTGATTCATCATGAAGGATGTTGTTTGAAAAGGAAGAAAAATATGGAGAAATTAATATCTATCTATATCTATCTGTCTATCTATCTATCTATCTATCTATCTATCTATCTATCTATATCTATCTCTATATCTATAGATATAGAGATAGATATAGATATAGACATAAATAGATATATATCTCGTAGCCAAACTGAAGAGCTCTTCATTCCCTACATACAGATTGCATGCTCATGCACAGCTCCAGTCCTTGCAACCTGCTGTTCTTACTGCTAGAGCAGTCGCCTTACTCACTCCACCTGTCTCACCTCCCACCAACAGGCTGATTTCTCTTTGAGGGCTCAGTCAAGCACTCACAGACTCCAGGAAAGTTTCCTTCATCCCCAGGACTGGCCAGGTGGCTCTTCTCTATTCTTTCATAGCTGCTGGGATCCTCCCCATCATGAGTTACCACACTGGACCACAGAACATCTTCATCTTTCTTCCTCCCTGGTTTGTAAGTGCCATGAGTAAGGGTCATGTAAGTGCCACACAGGTGCAAAATAAATGTTTAAATTATGATTGTTTTGGAACCAGATTGAAAGAAAGGTAATAAATAGCTTTTTAGTCCCGTGAGCCTAAGCAGACGCTTCTATTGGCAACAAAGTATCTTCTATTATAGTCTCCAATGATACTACTGCAACAGGAAATCGTCCTTTAGAAGGAAGTCTAGTTTTAATAAGATTTAAATATTCACATTATGACTCATATATGCAAAAATAACACTATTTATAGTGGACTGTGGTGCCCTTACTGGTCTTTTCAAGGTCACTTAGCAATTTCCAGTTTATGACTTGTTCCCTTCCGTGTGAACTCAAGCTCTTTGGGGAAAGAAAAGCTTTTCATGGAGAAGGCAGACTCTCTTGGGGTGGCTCACATGTTATTTGCTCTGAGAAAGGGGGAATCTGCTCTGCGGCCAACTTCCGACCCCTGGTTCCCCTGCAGTACAGCCTGCGCTGCCTGACTGTGGGCATCTTGTTCGGTACCTGCCAGGTTACTGGGCATCAGCAAGCACCCATGATGGTGTCCAGGGCCTGCCATGCCTGTGGTCTTGATGGCCTTACGTTTTGCATCTCCCTCATCTCATACTTAGGTCTCTTCTTGTTCACAAGACATCTTGGCCTCTGGAAAGCCCAAGAAACTTCAGCTGCCTTCTCTGTGCTACCCCAGTGTGTGTGTGTGTGTGTGTGTGTGTGTGTGTGTGTGTGTGTGTCCCTCGGGCTCCCATAGGTCCACCACAAACACTGTTTTTATCACCTAAGCACCATGTCCCTGCATCGCCAGGCTGAATGCCAGGCTCCCTTGAGGCAGCTTATACTCTGTCCAGGATCTTCCTTGGAAAGCCAGGCTCAGCTGGCTTTCTCTGTAATTTTGCCAAGCCTCCTTGGGGGTTCTATTATTGTGCAGTCCCTGCTGCGAAGGGCCAGAGAAATAGGGTGTTGGAAATCGTCTCAGTGACCCATGTGGTTGGTGAGGGCAGGCAGGGAAAGAAATTTAATATAAAGAATCTTTTTCTATTATATTTGTAGTTATAGTCTATATTGCTTTTGTGTTATATTTATACAAAGCTTTATAGTTTACAAAATGTTTTCATGTGTATTACCTTGAGGCAGTATAGAATAATGGTTAAAAACCCAGACCTGAGATCATGGTTCAGCCACTCACGAACAATGTAATGTTGGATGACCTCATCTAACTTTCTTTATATGTAAAATTAAGGTAAAGGGGATAATAGTAGTATCATACTGATAAGGCTATGACGTTGAGACTTCACCTATGTAAAGAACTAGCATGGCACGAGGGATACATTATTTATATCTGGCATGACTTCTACTTGAAGAAATTGAAGAGAATCAATAAGGGCTACACCATCATTAAAATAGAAACCAGTATTCATCTCTGGAGTTTCCCTCTATGTCTGATTGTTCAAACTCCAAACTTACTCCTAGAATTTCTTCTCTTTCTCTAGAGTTGGGTAAAGAAAAGAGTGTTCCTAAATTGCTACAATGTTTGGCAGTTCATGTATGCTCCTATAGAAATGGTCACTCTGTGTGCCCCTATACTGCTGTTAGGCTGGGCAAGGTTTGGGTTTTTTTGATGAACTCTGGGAACCTGGGAGCCTCCAGCCCAGCTTCCCTACCTGGAAGGATGGGGGCAGGAAGTAGTCTGTTCTCACTAACCCTGCAGCCCCGTGGTCGTCACAGTGCTTCCCCTCCTCAGCCAGTGATACTTCTTTCCCCTGTCCTCCTCTGGGGCAACCTAATATAATTGCAAAAAGTTCATACTTAAAAACCAAAGCCAGGAAGGCGACTTGATGTCAGAACATTTCCACTTTCTGTGAGGCCGCTCTGGTACGTCAGAAAAGACCTGCGGCAGAGAGTACGAAGCAGCTGTTAGCATCTCAGTAACTTACCCTGCGATGCACTGAATAAACGGGAGCAGTCATATAGTTATGCCATAACATGATGGAATGATAAAAAATGTTGAATTACACTTTAATCATTAAACCCAAACCCAAGAGTTTTAGTAATAAATATTTTGATGATACTGTAAATGAAGATAAAATATCAGACTTAATTGTAAAGTTTCTATCAGGCTTATTGAAAGAAGAAAAAGGAATCAGTCCAACATGGAATAGTTGAATGGTTTCTGGAATTTGTCCTCATAATCAGAATAAATTTAGAAATTTGTAACTAGTCTCTATAATAATTAAATAGGTACACAAACAAACAAATACAAATTTATAAGAAAACCTAGACTATATATAGAAATAAGGGAGAAATTTATAACCAAGTTTGGAAACTCAGATCTATAGAAGAAAAATATAGGTATATTTATTAAAAGTTAAAAGCAATTATGATATATAAAACCATAATCAAAGTAAAAAATAAATAATGAATTTGGAAAAGAATGGTAATACAAAAGACAAAGAGTTTATATATATAAATATAATTATATTCAAAGAATACTTAAAACTTGATTAAGGCAAACAGCCCAATAGAAAAATGAAAAAGGTATATGCTCTATAACCATAAAAAGTTGACATGGTGTATCAATTTACTGGCATTAGATCAACAAAATTAAACAAACAAACATGAGCCTGACCCTTGGTGGCACAGTGAATAGAGTGTTGACCTGGAACACTGAGATCGCTGGTTTGAAACCCTGGGCTTGCCTGGTCAAGGCACATATGGGAGTTGATGCTTCCTGCTCCTCCCCACTTCTCTCTCTCTTTCTTTCTCTCCTCTCAAAAATGAATAAAAAAAGAATTTTAAACAAACAAATATGAAACTGTAAAGACCTCTTGAAGGATACACACTTAAAAGAACATATTCATGTACCAATGATAAATCTTGAGACATCGTTTTGGAAAGAGAAATAGCAAACTCTACTAAAGTTAAGATTAAAAATATACACATCTGTTGATTTAGCAATTCCACTTAAAGAAATACATTCCTTTGAAACAAAAAGTCAACTACAAGAAATTAAATACAAAGATATTTATTGCCACGTTGTTCATAATAGTTAAGTAAATTATGAGAAACAGCATGGAAAGCTATGCATTTATTAAAAGGAGTGAACTAGAGGTACATTAGTCATCTTGGAAAGATTTTCATGAAATACTGTTTACTACACAAATATTTGCAGAAATGTGTGTAATATGATCTAATTCTTATAAACAATAATAACTATTTCATATAAGTGATTGAGTGTATGTGTGTGTGTGATTAGAGTTATATACAGTAGATTTTAACATGGTTTACCTGGAAGGCAATGGTAGAATTCTGCCGGTTTACACCAGTTTGGCAGAACCCATACCTAATTTTTTGTTGAGTTCAGAGAACTGGTTGTTAAAATGGCCATTGTAATCAGGGTTCTCTCTAAGGTGGATGCTTGGGCAGCTGCCCAATGTGGAAATCACAAATTTACATTCCTTACTCTTTTTTTAACATTCATCTGTGCAACAGCATATTCTAAGCGCCCGTAATAATGTTCATTCCATCCACAGGTGAAAAAGTTTGATGAAATTATGCCTGTAATAATTATTTATTCACTTCATAAAACTCATTATATCTTTGATGAAATACTACATTTTAATTCCCTCGCATTTGTTACTTCAGTAAACAAACATATAACATAAAGAGAAAAAGTGCCAAACAACCAGGAGTGACAAGCTGTCATTTGTCTCAGCTCTGTGTTATGCCCAAAATTCTCTCAAGATATTATGAGTATGCTGGTGTTCCCCGAACAGTGAAATCAATAGGAAGCTAGGACACAACCAATAGAAACTTGCCTAACTATTTCTAATATATCAAACACAATGACTATTAATCTATAATAATTGCCCTACCGTTAAAAGAATGGGATCCTATTCCTACAGTGAAAAGATGGTTAAGGATAAACCACACAGCTGATAATGCTTGGATAAAAGCAAATAAAATTGCAAGTGTAGATGCTAATTCTGAAGCAATATGGAGCCTGACCAGGCGGTGGTGCAGTGGATAGAGCATTGGACTGGGACCCGGAGGACCTAGGTTCAAAACTCCAAGGTCACTGGCTAGAGCACAGGCTCACCAGCTTGAATGCAGAGTTGCTGGCTTGAATGTGAGATCATAGACATGACCCCATGGTTGCTGGCTTGAGCCTGAAAGGTCACTGGCTTGAGCAAGGGGTCACTTGTTCTGCTATAGTCTCCCCCCCGCCCAGTCAAGGCACATATGAAAAAGCAGTCAATGAACAACTAAGGTGCCACAACAAAGAATTCACGCCTCTCATCTCTCTCCCTTCCTGTCTGTCTGTCTCTATCTGTCCTCTCTGTCTCTTTCTGTCGCTGTCCAAAAAAAAAAAAAGCAATATGAAAATACCTTGAATAATAGTTTTATTGTTTTTTTGTCAGGTATTATTTAATATTTTTTATTAATGTTTTAAAACTCGTATAATTTAGTTTTGTGTACCTCTTTTATTGTTCTTATTTAAGTATTAAATGCATGAAGTAATAAACTACCTTTTAGTATATCATTTTTTTAATACTAAAAAAATCATTAGGGCAGAGAACGAGTTGTTAAATTATTTGAATCCTACCACATAGAAATAAGGGGGGAATAAAAGGATAAATTTAGTTACACGTATAAATGATCTATGATATTCTCTTAAGTTACAAGTTACATATTAACTTGTATGGCATGATTCTATCTTTGTAAAACAAGTAAATCATCACCTATATATATTTCTATACATATGTGTATATATTTGTGCACACATATGCATAAGAAAGTACACATTAGACTTAATATTGTACACTAAGAGGTAGGAACAAAGCAAGAACATGATTACATCTATTATAATTTTTTTTATTGATTTTTGAGAAAGAGGAAGGAAATGAGAGAGAGAGAAACATCCATTTGTTGTTCCACTTATTCATGCATTTGTTGATTGAGTCTTCTATGTGCCCTACTGCGATTGATCCTGTAATTCTGGCATATTGGGATTATACTCTAACCAACTGAACTACCCAGCCAGAGACAAGATTATATCTTTATTTTTTGCATTATGTATTGTTTCACTGCTTATATTAAGTTTGAATGAATTTTGTAATTTAAAACACACCAATACATTTACATAATAATACCTCACGTATGTATACCTTCTAGATTCTATAAATCTGTTGACTCAAATAATGCACCAACTCTGACCCTAGACTAACATTACCTAAATCAAACTCTGACCTTCTCAAAATGAAATTTATTCTCCTTATGTTAAGTGATTGCTAAGATGACATTTCCCCATTCATCTTCTCATCTACTTCTCATCAGCAGTCTGAAAAGAGTATAAGCTCCATATTTATACACATGGAGGAAAGAACCAGAGAGCTTCAGTGACTTGCCAAGGGTCACAGAGCTACATAGAACCTTGTATGGCTGGTGGCCGCCGCCATGGCCATGCAGGTTCACACTGGATTTGGGCAGACAGTAAAGGATCTGTGGAGCCAGAAAATGGTGGGCCATTCTGTTTATTGGAGTTTTGTAATGGTGGATGAGCAAATAGGCAGGGAAGACCTCTTCCCTCACCTCCAGGGCTTCCAAGCCCCTCAGCACTCCAGACTCACCTGACTCACAGGCCCGCACCCACCAGCCTCAGCATGCCCTAGCCAAACTGACTAGGCTGAAATACCCCTTCTCCAGCAAACAACAGTAAATAATTGCCCCTCCCCATGGAGGCAGGCAATTTGTAATCTGCCACCCTGAGGGCAAGCACCTGCAGCCTTCCACAGACCACAGACACATGGTGCTGCCCCGTGTCAATGCAAAATAAAGTGAGCAAACCTAAACACATTTTACAAACTTGTTTGTCCGGTATTCCACCCCTTTAGGATTGCATGCTTCTCAATCTACACCACAGGTATCACTGTGTGAGGAATTAGGTACATTAACGTAAATAAACAGACTACAGCAACACCAGAAGTTATATAATTGCAGCAATTACAAAGGTGCCCTTCATAATGTCTCCCTAAGCACTCTGCCCAAGGTGCAAACTGGAGGCCCATCTCTAGCCCCTTACTCCACAGTAAGTGGGAAGGCCTATATAGTCCAGGGCTGTGTTCAAGGAAACCTTAAAGTGTTCTTGGTGTGTCTCTCCAACTGGATGAAAGGAGCTTCCTGGTGCAGGAAGGCCTCTACTGAAGCTGCCCTCCCCCCCAATCAGGGTCTCTCATACTGTCCAAAACTGGCATGTCCATCTAACAAGGGAGCCATTGCCTCCCCCCCACCCCGGTTGCAATACAAGAGTCCATTACACCACTCAATGATCAGTCCACGTTAAACAGCCCAGCTCTCTGTGCAAATCAGTAAGGTAAAAGTCCACTATAGGCAACAAGGTTCACATAGGCCTTATGTCTCCCTCCTCACCCCCACCATCACAGCAGCTCTAAAGATGCTGCCCCAAGGAGGAGCACTTGGCAACAGTGGCCAACCTCTCCATCTCTGCTCTGGAGAGCATGATGCTATAACTCCTATGTCCCACAATTGCAGCAACCCTACCCGGGGAGGTACTCTTTGCTGCTGGGTTTTTAACTTCTGGATGACCTCTAGCCAAGCTCTGAGTGTGCTGGTGGCAGCTTCAGCCCGAGTCCCCTCATCCTCAGAAGAAGAGCTGAAAATACCTGCTCCACTGACTCAGAGCCACTCTGCCGGCACAGCTCCATCTTCGGCTCCTGCAGCTGCCGGCTCTCAGCCTGAAGCTGAACCAGCAGTTGTTCCTCCAACAACTGCCACTGCCCATGTTCAACCTCCAGGGCAAACTGCAACTCGTGAACATGTTTGGCCTCCTTCTCCAGAGATCATTCCAGTTCCAGGCACCATACCTGCAGTTCTCAGAACTGAAGCTTTTTCTCTCGTTACCATTCCAGCTCGTGCCATTGCTGCTGCTTGGTTTGCAACTCATTCTGGAGCTCTCGACCTTGGGCAGCCTCTTGCAGGGCTGTAAAAAATAGCCAGCCAACGGTACCTAAAAGGACAGCCACGGGGAAGCAATGATCAGTCCTCTACCCCATTCCTCAAGGGTGTCTGTGGCTCCATCCCAATCTGATCTGAATCCTGCCGGCTGTGCCAGATGTAGGGCCAGTGGCTGCTGCCATGGCCATGCAGGTTCACATTGGATTTGGGCAGATGGTAAAGAAACTGTAGAGCCAGAAAACACTGGGCCATTCCGTTTATTAGAGCCTTGTAATGGCAGACAAGCAAACAGGCAGGGAAGACAGCTTCCCTTTCTCCCAGGGCTCCCAAGCCCCTCAGCACTCCAGACTCACCAGATTCACGGGCCCCCACCTCAGCACACCCTAGCCAAATAGACTAGGCTGAAATACCCCTTTTCCAGCAAACAATAGTAAATAATTGCCCCTCCTGATGGAGGCAGACAATCTACAATTTACAATCTGCCACCCTGAGGGGAAGTACCAACAGCTTTCCATAGACCACACACACATGGCCCTGCCCCGCGCCAATGCAAAAATAAAGTGAGCAAACCTAAACGCATTTTACAAACTTGTTTGTCCAACAGATCTAAATCCAGATGTCAATTTTCAGGGGTTTTTTTCAGGTTTTTTCCCCCCTATTTTATCACAAGTGCTGCAAAGCATGTGTTTTCCTAGCTTCTTTTCAAAACCCAACAATTGTCCAAGTCCTGGCCATGGGTAGCTGTAAAGCTGCTTGTGACACACAGTGAAAAATCTCCCCTCTGGCTGTCAAAGTATTATTTATTTTTATTATTATTTTTGTTTATTATTTTTTTTGTATTTTTCTGAAATGAGAAACAGGAAACAAACTCCCACATGTGCCCAACCATGATCCACCTGGCATGCCCACTAGGGGGTGATGCTCTGCCCATCTAGGGTATTGCTTCATTGTAACCGGAGCCATTCTAGTGCCTGAGGTGGAGGCCATGCAGCCATCCTCAGAGCATCGGCCAACTTTGCTCCAATGGAGCCTCGGCTGCGGGAGGGGAAGAGAGAAATAGGGAGGGGTGGAGAAGCAGATGGGTACCTCTCCTATGTGCCCTGGCTGGGAATTGAATCGGGGACTTCCACACGCCAGACCAATGCTCTACCACTGAGCCAACCAGCCAGGGCCAAAGTACTATTTATTTTTTCCAGTCTCTGATGCCCTCTTTTCCTCTTTCTGCTTGGCTAAATCCTACTTGTAAAGCCAGTGGCCATGGCCAGGGCCACCATCACAGCAGCCCGTCCCATGCAGGTTCGCATTGGATTCGGACAGTCGGTAAAGAAACAACGGAGCCAAAAACTGGTGGGCCATTTTCTTTAATTCTAGCTTGCACCCGGCGGGCAAGTAAAAACACACACTGGGCTCCAAAACCCACTCACATTCAGTGCTCACAAAGCCACTGACTTATCCGAGTTTCCTAGAATCAAAGGTTTCTAGCTCACCAGCCTTATTCTCCTCAGTTCCCCAACTCCTTCCTTATCCCAGATACAAACTTTGCACAAACTGGCATCTCACTCCGCACTCCGCCATCTTGGCTGCTTCTCCTGGCCTACTCCACGTGGCCTCCTTCTGCTCTCTGCTCTGCTCTCTCCTCTAATCATCCCAGGAACCAAGAGGGCAAGCTCTCATTCTGCCCCCATTTTATATTGTAGCTTCACAACCTCTAATCCAATATACAAAATAGGGAAGTCTCTAATACAAAGTCACTTCTCTGAGGCATGATTGGATTGTACCACCCCACATCAAAAAAGGGTAGGAAAGGCTTAATCCCAAAACCAAGCCCTAGGCTACAAGGATCCTGCCTGCCTTTAGCCCACCCCAACACACATTAATATCACCTGGGCGACGGCCTCCTCGTGGGCAGCGTAATCTTTAACAAAGTGAGCATAATACATTTTATCTGCCCAACACTACTCATTTGTGAAAATCATTTGGGTTCTTCCCAAATACATGGCATCAAAAGAAGTCTCAACCCTTATTAGCTTCCTTCTCTTTCAAGTAAATCAGGCTGGTTGTTGGGCAGATAAAATGTATTATGCTCACTTTGTTAAAGATGGCGCTGCTCACATGGAGGCCTTTGCCCAGGTGATATTAATGTGTGTCTCTGTGGGCTGTGGGCAGGCAAAATCCTTGTAGCCTGGGGCTTGGTTTTGGGATTAAGCCTTTCCCACCCTTTTTGATGTGGGGTGGTACAATCCCATCATGTCTCTGATAAGTGACTTTGTATCAGAGACTTCCCTATTTTGTATATTGGATTAAAGGTTTTGAATCTACACTATAAAATGGGGGGCAGAACGGGAGCTTGCTCTCTTGGTTCCTGAGATTATCATTAGAGGAGAGAGCAGAGAGGAGAGCCACGTGGAGGAAGCCAGGGAAAGCAGCCAAGATGGCGGAATGTTGAGTGAGAAGCCAGTTTGTGCAGAGTTTGTGCAGGAGAAGGAAGGGGATGGGGAACAGAGGTGAATAAGTCTGGAGAGCTAGAAACCTTTGATTCTAGGAAACTCGGATAAGTCAGTAGCTTTGTGAGCACTGAATGTGAGTGGGTTTTGGAGCCCAGTGTGTGTTTTTTGCTTGCCCGCTGGGTGCAAGCTAGGATTAAAGCTAATGGCCCACCAGTTTTCGGCTCCATTGTTTCTTTACCGACTGTCCGAATCCAATGCGAACCTGCATGGGCCAGGCTGCTGTGATGGTGGCCCTGGCTACTGGCTTTACAGTTATATTCTTTTATTTTTTTTTAAATTTATTGGGGTGATATTGATTAATATAATTATATGTATAATTCTGTAATACATCATTTGTATATTGTATTGTGTGTTCACCACTCCAAGTCAAGATTCATTGTCACAGAGACAATGACTTCTTGGAGACCACATGGAGTGCAAAGGAACCTAGGGGAGACCGCCTCACAATCCCCTATACAGGTTTCGTGAGATGGCTCTGACCCCCAGTCTTTACGGGTATTTATTAATACTCACAAAATAGAAGCAGGGATAAGAATGAGGAAGTCAGGAAACAGAAAAGAGAATAAGGAAGTCAGGAAGGGGAAGTTCTTCAGAGCAGAATAAAGGGCAAGCCAAGTGCCTCAAATGTCCCCACCTATTGACTAATCAGAACTGCTTATGCTATCCCAATTGTGCTGTGTTCTGCACAGTACTTTGTTCAGTACTTTTGTTAGTAAAGTCATTGTGGCCTTTGTCTCAGGACCCTGAACTCCATCAATGTTTTATTTTCCTATTCAAGGCCTCCCCAATTCCTTCCATCACCATTTATTTCTCTTTAGTTTCCTCTGCCTCCCCTCTCCCTTTTTCCTGAACTGAATGTTTGTGTCTTCTCAAAATTTATATGTTAAAGTACTAACTCTTAATGTGATGGTATTTAGAGGTGGGACTTTTGGGAGGTAATTAGTGTAAGGTATTTTTCCCTGCTGTGGAAGAAGGAAGGGCATAGCCACGAAGTGTGGAATAATAAAAGCTTTATTTAGTACAGGGCATTGTGCCCAATGAGGTTCTCTGGTCCCGGGGACAGAGGCCAGGGAAGTCGTGTGAATGAAACCGTGTGTGGGATATTTAAAGGGTCTCTAGGATAGTCGAGCTAATATGACGTGGCAAAATCTCACTGGCTGACAGACAGTCGCTCTTTTCCCAAGGACTCCTGGGAAGTTTCTTTTGGCATGCATGATGTGGGCGACTCCAGCCAAAGTTTCCGGGTCTAGGTTCCTTATGTGACCTTCCCCCATTGCTGACCACCTTATATTCTGATCTTTTGTGTTAATTAGGGGCGCTGTTTATTCATCTGGCTACTTCCTGCTGATTAGGGGCATCGTGGGAAGGGGGAGATCAGCAGGTAGTGGCTTTGAGGGGTGTCAGGAGGAACATCTGTTTGGCCATGAGTTGAGAAACTTTGCGGATGTGGTTCTGTAAGAATTTAAAAAAGAGAAGCAAATATGAGTTATACGCTGATAATTAGAAGAAGATATAGGATAGGGGCAGCCCAGGTAAGAATGGGTGGCTGCCATTAGGAATTAAGCGGGTTGCAGGAGGAGAGATTCTTGCTTAATTTTTCTCACAGACGGTTGAGGAGATTGAAGCTTCTTTTATCGGGCCAGTCTTACTGAACAGCATTGCTCCCTGCTTCATCTCACTCTGGTGTCAGGTTCCTGGTGGGAGGGACAGGAGCAACAGGAGGGTCTGCAGGGCCCAACCTTTGGGTGAGGTGGAGATGGATAGGGCCTAGCAAACTTGAGGCAAAACTGTATGCCAGGAGTGGTGTACAAAGGGGAAAAACTGCATGTCAGGAGTGGCATAAGAAGGGGAAAAGAAGGGGTCCCATTCACTCCCATAACTAAAACCTGTGAGGGAATTAGAGATCCAGAGTGTGATGGAAAAACAGAGAAGGTAGCCCCTGTGTCCACAAGAAATGGAATGGACTTACCTGTTCCTGTAGCATTACCCTGGGGTTTGGTGAGGATGATGGGGGTCTCTGAGTCCAGGCCGTGTCAGTCATCCATGATGTCTAGGAGTTCGAGCGGTGGGCCCGTCTGGCTGGCTTGTCCTCCACATAGAAACGTTGAGGATGAGCCTGCTGCTCAAAGGGGCGATCGCTCTTCCAGTGACTGGGCTGCTTGCAGTTAGGGCAGGGCTCATTGGGCAGCCGTGGGCAGGGGCCCTGCTGGGACCAGTGACACTGCTTGCCACACTTAAAGCAAGCTGCTGGTGGAATTCCTCTTTGTGGCTTGGATTTGGGTTGGGCACTTCATGTGCCTTGCCCCTGTTGCTCTGCCAGCCTCGGGGCTGCTACAAGAGCCTGGGTTTGGAGAGTTACCTTCTGTTGCATGCGGGCCTGGTGAGTAGCCTTGGCCTTTTTCTACTAGCGGTGACCATTAAAAACTTTAAATGCCATGTTCACAGGTCTCAGATAGGGGTTTAGGGGTTAGAATAGAAGGAGGGGGCTCTTGGGGAACCCAGCACCCAGATCCAGACAGAAATGCTGGAGCCAGAGGCAGGACAGGACCAGGCCTTCCTGTAAGAAGATTAGGGTTGGGCGTCCTGCAAACCAGTGTAAGGGCCAATGGCAGGCTGAGAATGGCCTGACGGAGGAGGGACTTAAGAACACAGTGGAGAAGGGAGGGGCCCCTGGCCAGCAGGGGAGGAAAAAGAGAGACTGGTATTTGCAGGTGAATGAGAAACAAGTTCCTGTGAAGGGAGGGGAGGGGGCTCTTGGAGGGGAGAGACCCAAGCAAAAGAGGTCTGCAGAGGGACCAGAGAGGGGTCCCGAGAGAGGGGCACCCCTGGAGGTCAGGCAGGGAGGGGAGAGAGTTGGGGGTCAGGTGAAGGAGGAAAGATCAAGAGTGGAGGTTTAGGTGAGGTTTCTCTGGCCAAAAAAGGGCCTGCGTGTAGAACAGGCATCACAGGAATTAGGACAGGAGTGCAAATAACTAGAAGCTCTGAATGTAAGGAATCTCCAACCAGTTCCCAGTTCTTTTGACGATAGTTAAATTGGTGAAGGTGCTAAAACTGAAAGTCCCTTCAGGAGGCTACCTGGTTCTATTATCCAGTGGGTTCTGTGACCTGGCCACAGTGGAGAAGAAGAACAGTTTCTTCTTCTTTAGGGAGGGAGATATTTCAGATAAGGCAACTCCAGGAGTATTTTTGAATGAGGTTTAGATTCCTGTGCCTCTATGGCCACCCTCAGTTCTCAGAGTGGTCAGAGTTGAGCATTGGTGTCCTGCAACTCAAGCTCTGGCCACCTGATGGATAAGCAAAGTGGATGTGCTTGGGATGTCTCCATGGGCACACACACACTTGGAACAGAATTGAAAAGAGGTCCCTGACGCAGCTGCGGTTTTGGACAGGGAGTCTCGGTGGAAAGAACTGAGGGGAGGCTAGAGGCAGGGGACTTACCGTGCCGTACACCGAAGAGGGTGGAAGGTCAGGGCCCTGGTTCTTTCTCAGAGGGGAAGGGAAGAGGAGTGGTCCTTGCAGACTTCTGACTCCTCCTGGGTTTTGGCACCAAATGTAAGGTATTTTTCCCGGCTGAGGAAGAAGGAAGGGCATAGCCATGAAGTGTGAAATAATAAAAGCTTTATATAGTACAGTGCATCCCACCTGATGAGGTTCTCTGGTCCCGGGGACAGAGTCCAGGGAAGTTGCATGGATAAAACTGCGTGTGGGATATTTAAAGGGTCTCTAGGGTGGTTGAGCTAATATGACGTGGTGAAATCTCACTGGCTGATGGACAGTCGCTCTTTTCCCAAGGACTCCTGGAAAGTTTCTTTTGGCGTGCTTGGTTGTGGGCAGCTCCAGCCAAAGTTCCTGGGTCTGGGTTCCTCACGTGAACTTCCCCCATTGCCCACCACCTTACAATTAGAGTTGAACTAGGTCGTGAAAGTGGGGCTCTCATGATGGCATTGATGCCTTTGTAAGAAGAGAAAGAGACATAAAATATCTCCCCACCATATGATGATACAGCTAGAAGGTGGTGTTTACAAGCCAGGAAATGTGCCCCCTAGAAACTGAATCTTCTGGATTCCTTGATTTTGGACTTCCCAACCTACAGAACTGTGAGAATAAATGTAAACTGTAAGAGAAGATACCAGTCTGTGGTATTTTTAAAAATAGTATTCTAAGCAGACTAAGACAAGGTGCAATTATTGAACAGAAATTATTGATGCAACTAGTCTTTTAGCCTTAGCTTGTAGGAAGTAGCAGGACTATTGCATATATATGTTTGCACTTTTATTTCTTGAGTTATACTGCTGGTAGGCAGGATTTAAAGATGACCCCAATGAGTCATGGTCTTGCATAATGCTATCCCCTTGAGTGTAGGCAAAATTTGGGACTTGCTTCAAAGCCAATAGAATATAGCTAAGGCACTGGGATAGTGTTGGTCAAATAAGTTTTTAAATATGATATATATGTTTGCTCACTTATAGTTTGTATTGGGTTTGGGGGACAGGCTGTAAGCAGGCCGGGTGGTTATAGCCTAAGGTTTAGTTTTAAGATTAAGCTTTTCCCCACCCCTTTGACTGATTGCATGATGGGGATGGTGCACTCTCATGAGGAATCCCATTATGCTTCAGATAAGTGACTTTGTATCAGAGACTTCTTTATTTGTATATTGGATGAAAGGTTTTGATTTCTACACTATAAAATGGAGGCAGACCAGGAGCTTGCTCTCTCTCAGTTCCTGAGATTAGCATTAGAGAAAAGAGCAGAGAAAGGCCACATGGAGAAGAGGAGAAGCAGCCAAGATGGAGGAGTGCTGAAGGAGAAGCCAGTTTGTGCAGAGTTTGTGCAGATAGAAGGAGATGGGGAACAGAGGTGAGTAAGGCTGGTGAGGTAGAAACCTTTGATTCTAGGAAACTTGGAAAAGTCAGTGGCTTTGGGAGCCCTGAATGGAAAGGGAAGTGTCTTCCCACTGTGTGTATTTCTTGCCCTTGGGTGCAAGCTAGGATTAAAGCTAAAGGCCTACCAGTTCTTGGCTCCATTGTTTCATTACCATCTGTCCGAATCCAATGGAAACCTGCATGTGAATGGCTATGATGCGGCTCCTGGCCTTACAGACAGTAAGTACTATGATTGTATTATATTATACAAGACTGTCTTAGCCTACCAAGGAGAACCTCTCCTGCTGGCCTATAAGAAGGAATAATCTGCCATGCTGTGAGAGAGCCACATGGTAAGGAATTATTAGCAATCCCTTGAAGCTGAGAGAAGTTCAAAGCTAATAACCAGCAAACAAACAAAACCCACAAGGGCCTTAGTCCTGTAACTCCAGGAGCTAAATTTTACCAACGGCTACTTGATCTTGGAAGAAGACCCTGAGCTCCAGAAAGAAAAACAGGTTGGTTAATTCCTTGACAGCAGCCTTGAAAGATCATGAACAGAGGCTCTAGCTATACATGCCTGGGTTCCTAAATGAAGGAAACTGTGAGATAAGAAATGTGTTTTGTGTTAGGCCACTAAGTTTGTGGTAACTTGTAATGAAGCAGTAGAAAATGATTATAATATCTAACAAGTACAAATCATTATGTTGTGGAAAGAATGCAGCTCTGAAACATAGGAGAGAGACTTGGGTTCATTTCTCATGTCTCAATGAACTTACTATGGGAAATAAGAGCCTCTTTAAAATTTATTTAAGGTCTTGCTACTAATACTTCCTGACTAATGTTGACATTGAATGTTACAGGATTTTTAGCCATATCAAATATACTGTATATTATCATCACATGTTTTAACCTAGCCCACTTATTTTATTTATTGTCATTGTTATCCTCCTCCCCCCCAAAGTATTAAAATTAGTATCCTCAGATTTTGGTTTAGGAAGAGGTATAAGGACCAATTTAGGAAGATGCTTAAGAAAAATCTAATTTTCTTCTACTTATTTTGTTTTAGGTTTCACATTTAATTTAATCCATTTTGAGTTAATTTTTGTGTATAGTGTGAGATAGTGGTCTAGTTTTATTCTTTTGCATGTTGCTGTTCATTCTTCCCAGCACCACTTATGGAGGAGACTCTCCTTTCTCTACTGTATATTCTTGGCTCCTTTATAAATTAGTTACCCATGTATGTGTAGGTTTATTTCTGGGCTTTTAATTCTATTTCACTGGTCTATGAAAGACATATAGATGTGCAACAGGCATATGAGAAGATGTTCAACATCACTGATTATTAGGGAAATACAAGCCCATACCACAATGAGATACCACCTCATGCCTGTTAGAATGATTATTACCAAAATAGCAAGAAATAACAAGTGTTGGAAAGGATGTGGAGAAAAAAGAACCCTCAAATACTATTGGTGTGATTATAAATTGATGTGGCCACTGTGGGCCTTAAAAATTAAAAATAAAATAATCACATATCTAACAATTCCGGTTCTGGGTATTTATTCTAAGAATATAGAAACACTAATTTGAAAAGCTATATGTACCCCTATGTTTATTGAAGCATTATTTACAATTGCCAATATATGGAAATGACCTAAATGTCCATTGATGAATGAATGGATAAAGATGTGTTACACACATGTGTGCACACACACATGAACACACACACACACACACACACACACACACACACACACACACACACACACCAGAATACTACTCAGGCACAAAGAGATAAGATAGTGCCATTTGTGACAAGATGGGTGGATCTTGAGGGTATTATGTTAAGTTAAATAAGACAAACAGAAGGACAAAAAAGTAACAAGTGAACTAACAAAACAAACCAAAAATAAATTCATACAAATAGATACAGAAAAGAGAATGGGGGTCATCAGAGAGGAAGGGGGGGAAGGGCAAATTGGGTAAAGGGGGTCAAATATATGGTAACAGAAGGAAACTAGCCTTCAATAGAGTATATAGGTACTGAATTATAATGTTGCATATCTGAAATTTATATGCAATTAACCAATGTTACTTAAATAATAATATAGAAAGAAAAGTTGTGTGATGATCATTATTAACCTTCAGAAATTTCATTGTAAAATTGAGAAGCAAGACATAACTAAGATAAAAAAAGAGGAAATGGGAATTTTACTTTCTGGAATATTGTTACAAATGGGAAAGGTGGCTTTATGTGATTCCTGTCTCTATTTCTGGAATATTACATGATGTAGGAAAACCGAGCAAACCCTCAATATCTCTGGAGAGAAATGTGCACATTCCCAAGTGGGACTCTTAGGTCAGAAGGCAGCACCTTATCACGGTCAGGATGCTTGGTGGTTCAGTAGGTTCCTCTGAATGGTGTGCACTTTCTCATGCATAAATGAGAAAAGTGAGCAAGATGGAGCCACCAACTTCTTTATTGTACTTTGTCGGTATTAGGGAGCATCATAGTTCATATTTATATTTAGTGCAAATAATAAACCTTGGAGAGGCAAAACCATGCTGTGCAGGTTAAATGGTATATTCCTTTTGATCCCACAAGGCTCTGTAAACAAAGGACACTTCTGCTATAAATAGGACCTGGGTTAGGAAACATTTCATGCAAGTATTAATAATCAATGCACGACACAGTGTCAGATGAGGGCCAGAGTAATTATCGTCCAGTTGGGAAAACCAATGAAATCCTGAGGAAACGAAGAAATGACTTCCTTTGCTCTAAGTGGTGGTTGGCGTGACGAGGATGAAGAGATTCTATATTAATTTAATTTCTCCTCTTTGCACTAATTTAGCTCCACAGTTGACACAGGGGTACTGGAGCTTACAATAGGAACCAGCCCTTGGAGCACTGGAGTTAGTCTCATTTGCAAAGTCACCACAGGACTGGAAGCAAAGCTAGAAGACAGAGCTGCCAAAGCCAATCGCTGCGGCAACTTGTGGCAGGCTCCACTGCGCGGGCTCTCCCGCTGCCCTGGGAGCGGTTCCCTCCCCTTCAGTCCTCCTCGAAGGTGAGCCTGGCTGCTGCTTTCCCTGCACCTGTCGCCCTGGCCCGGCTTTGGCAGAGTGAAATGAGGAGACAGCTGGAGTCATTATAGTTCCTCTGTTTGAAGGTTGCCCAAATGAAAAACAAACAAACAAATCTGGTGAGTTTCATGTTTCTTTTTTAAGTGTACAGAAATGCAGCTGCTAAGTGGTGTAGGACATCAAAGGAGTCTTTTAAATTCAGCTCACCAAAGTACTCTTCCTGGCTTGATTCTTGGTGGAGATTTGTTAGAAAACTTTAGAAGGAACTTGCAGAAGAGGATTAGTTCTATTAAACTTACGTGAATTTTGAGAAGTTCTTTAAGAAGCTTATTAAGTGTCCTCATTGCTGGTCTCTGGAGAATGTAATGAGTTCAGAGGTTGTATTTCAGGTGGTAGAAATCAAGAACATAGTTTAAAAATTATTTTATAGAATGATAAGGTAACACGATTGATTGCCTGTTAATATTGTCAATTTCTTAGAAACAAAAATATATTCTCAAGCACTCAGTAATTTAAATACTTTGAGTGAAATGAAGATTAATCTTAGACTCCAAATTTGAAGTTGTATCTTAAAATAAAAAGACATTATGAAGGTAAAATAACTGGCGTATTATTTTCAGTGTATATTGCAATATTTAAAATAGCTTAGATTTCAGTGATGGGGCAAACAAAATGTGTATTTATTATTTTCTATCAGTAACTTAGAATGTTAGTATTCTTAACATTTCTATTTGGAAAAATATGAAATTACTTTGTTATGGTACATTGCAGTAGAAAAAGTAAAGGATAATATTTGGGAATATTTAAATTTCCTGAAAATAAAAATGTTATATTATTAATGTTAGAGTTTCTACTTTGACTAGAATTGGTTAAATAGATGGTTTGTATTTCAGGTATTTTTGTAAATTTGATGTGCTTTAAGTGATTTCTTTATCATGTTACTCCTCTATTTAGCAGCAAAAAACTAAAAAATATGCTATATGGATAGAACTAGCACAGAAAGTGTCTTATAAAAACATTTTATTATTGTTATTAATAATGTTTATATGTGTGATAAAACCTATCTTTGTTATTCTGAGTTTTTAATTTTCTATTTGTTTTCCAAACTCAATATTTTGCTTTTAGATAACTTTCTTTCCTAGGTAAAATAACATGTCTATATTTTTAAAATTACTTTTCACTTGGGATTATTTTAATCTAAAAATTTATTTGAGATCTGTTTAGTACTTAGTTCTTTCGGTATAACTGGAGTCTTATTTTGACAGCTTTAAGGGGCTTGCTGAGGAGGGGGAAAGGAAAAGTGAGTGTGGAAGAGGCTCTTGAACTAAATAATATATAAAGGTTAAACATCAAACACTGTGACTGTCATTATCATAATTCTAAATCACAGCTGACCATGGATATTGATCTCTTCCTCCAATAAACCCTAACCTCCTTCATGCATTTTTTTTTTCCTTTTGTTGACCTGATTTTCATTTTCTTAGCCTCTGGGATATAGCTCCATACAAGGTAGGTTTGAGGACAGGAGCCCCCAAAGGTAGGTTTTCATTTCAAATTCATACCAGACAGTTTACCAGAGGAATTCCAAATGAGGTCTTGTTTGGGGTGTACTCTCAAGGTGGTCTTGGCTAAGTACTGACTGGTAGCATTGGTTGGTTTTTCAGTGGAAGGCAAGTGAATGCGTGTATGCATCTAGTTGCAAAAGAAACTCTATTTTTTAAATGATGTGTGTAAAATTTCTGAAAATGAAAGTTCAAATATAGTTATAGACATTCAATAAAAAGCCATTTTTGTTTGCTCCCGCCTAAAATTGAGGGTTAATTTACAAACTACTTAATTGAGTGATGGTAATATGGCTTGGCTATTGGAAAGGAACTGTGATTGTCTATCTATTGTCTTCTCTGGCAAGAGCCAGCATTTTTATTTTAGTATCCAATGTTGAGTGTTTAAGTTGTCATTTTCTAGTTTATATTTTCAATATAAAGCTTTCCAATTATTTAAATAAAGCCTCTGTAATTTGTAAGTAATTTCATTAGAAATTTGACTGGGATATGTTTCACAAGGTACATGAGAATTAAAAACTTTATCAAGGTAGTTGCTTTTTAATTTACAGTAAAATTCTTGTTACTTTTGAAAATATATTCTTTAAATGTTACCTTTTCATTGTAGATAAATGAGAAGATATAGAAAATTATAAAAACAGTTATGAAACCCACTAAATCCCAAAAGGTAGAGATACATATTAAATATCAAGGTGTATTTCTTAGTATGAAGTATGAATAATTTTTAAAAAGTGACATTATACTGTATAAAAAATATATTCTGCCTTTTCCCATAAAATGTTAATTATTTTCAAGCACTCTTGGCTATTTATAAGTAGCTAAATAATATTCTTTTAAATGAATAAACCATAACTCTTTAAAATATTCCTTTGTTGACATTTAAAGTTTTATTTTATATTAAGTGGATATAAGAAGATTTGATTGTCACAGTGCATTTTAGATATTGAAAACATAGGCTCTTCTCTATTCTCCAAATGTGGATGTTTTCACTTCTTCAAAATGGAATACTTCATTATGGAAATGTATAAAGGAGGCTGTTCAAATGATTCCTACATCATCATTTTAATTTTAGTAATAAACATCACTATAGCTAATATTGACTGAGTTCTACAAAGATTCATTTAAAGAGACTTAATAGGCCATTAACACATCAAGGGAACAGTTTGTAAAGAATCTCCACTACAAATCATTTAGAACATTTTTCTTCCTGGAGGGGACCATTATATATACTTGTAAATACACTTGCAAGCAAATATAATATTTGGCTTTATTAAAATTCTAAAGTTACTTTTGATATTACTATTTCAACTATAACAATAGTAGTGTTAGCTGAGGTTTATAGTTTTAGGCGGGTTATAAAATCAGTAGGGGGTGATAGATTTTTAAAAACTAATTATCAGCTACTAGCTTAAAATAGCAACTGGCTAGCAGTTCCTCACTTTCCATAAAACTCTTAGGAACACATTTCAAAAGATGAATTCATAGTACTTCCGAAGACCAGTACTGACAGTTGACCTATTGTTAGTATATGGGAGAAATTTCACTGCCCGGGAAAATATCAGTGACTCAAAGTTTCATGTGACCAGAAAATAGGAAGCAACCCACTTTATACCTTTCCTTGTGTTTGACTCCTAATTCACAACCTCGCCACCAAACAGAAAACTGGTCTCCAACCTTTTAGTGGGTGTTGCTTTTGAGGAAGCCAAAGTACTCAGCTTCTCTCAGATACTAGTATTTCTCTTTCTAAAACTGTCAGATGTGGCAGACCGTGTCAACAACTGTAGAGATGAAGATGGAGGATTAACAATGGTGATGACGTCTGGCACCCTTTGGCACAGCTCTGCGGGCAGGCTGGGGCTGGGAGAAGCCTAAAAGAAGCACGCACAGAGTGGAGAGTTTTTCTGTATCCATCTCTTCAATCAGACCACCTGAGCAAGGCTGTGCAGCTAGTGCTCTTCCCCAAAAGAACAGCACAAATGGAGGCTGTCTCAAGAAGCATTAGCACCTTTTTGAAATGTTGGGGGTGTGTGCAGGTGTGCTTTGCACAAAGTCTGTGCATCTCCTAGACGTGGCCTTGTCTTCAGAACCTCAGAAACCCAGACTGTGTAGGTAGAAGAAATACTCGCCAAGGCTAGTAGAAGCATGTTGTAAATACTATTAGATCCTTGAAATTGGGATTGGGGCTGTGCAAATTGGCCTACCTCTCAGCAGCAGCTCCAAGCAAGGACATGACCAAGTGCCCAACTAGACTAAGAGCAAGGTCAAGGGGGATTCTTAACAACTCCTTGTGTGTTAGTGAATAACTGGCTATTTTTTTTTCTTTTTCTTTTTAAAACTGAGATCAAATGCAATTCTGTTATGTAACACATGCATTTAAAAAATTAATATTAGAAGGAAGATAATCTGACCATTCTCTAGGTGGTAAAATTATGAGATTTTTAAGTGATTTAAATTTTGCTTAATAATAACCCACACATATTTTAATAATCAGAAAAATTAAGGTTATTTTAATAATCAGAAAAATTAAGAACAACTGAAATAAGTTTATACTCATTGAATTCAATTAGAAGATATCAATAGTTCTGTTTTCCTTTGGAAGTCACAGTGAGTGTCACCTTTGACTCACACAGGTTGATTAGGTACGGTGGTACAGAGACTAGGATTGCTTAGTCACTCAGATTTTCTCCCTTCCTGGAGCAGTGACACCACAAGCCACACCTGAAACAACTCTTTTAATCTCAACAACCCCTCCCCCCACTCCTTGCTTTGGTTAGAGCATGTCAGAGTGTGCTGGGCAACCAAGGTTACGTGATCTGGTGGGCCAGATCCGATTAATGTTTTTAATTGTGTTTTCAAGATGTAACACACCCAGGGAGATTTGTTCCAGATGGATGCAGTACAAAATGAAAAATAAAATAAAACCCCCTCCAAGCACAATATTGTTCTGAATATTTCTTTGAGGCATCAGCAGATTTTAAATCATTGGAAGACAGGCTGAAGGCATTCTCTACATTATTCTGCCTTTCTCAGTAATTTGAAATAATTTTTAGTATTAAAGTCTTTTCTCTGTAGCCCTATTCTCTACTTGTTATTGATGATCTCACCCATTATATTAAAAAAAGTATCAGAAAAATGTATATGAAATCACAATGTGGATAATTATTATTTAAAAGTATTTTTATATGACATACTCAATATTTTCTCTTAGTGCATAAACATTTCTGCATGTATTTTTGTGTGTATGTGCATACTTTAAAGGGTCAAAGATAGTACAAAAGATTTTTTTAGAAAATATTAAGTGTGAAAGGTATATGTAACAGAGCAAACCATTCTATAAAATCTATTGAAACAAATACATTTGACTTTTTTGTATAAATACTACAAGTTGGGATATTTAAAAATATCAAATCAGGGGCTTAATTATGTGGTTATTTCTAATAGTTATGAGATTTCTTACGTGATATGTGTCCTATGAAGTAGAAATAAATAATATTTGAAATGACTTTTAGAATGTGCAAACAAAAGCAAATTTGGGGGGAGGATATTTTTTCAAGTCAGATAATTTGGATTTGTCAGTAAAGCTCTCACACACAAACTAGGCTCACAAAATTAATAGTTTTATCTTGGTGCTCCTAGTTTAATAACTAGCTCTTGCAACTGATAACTAAGGAGATGTATTTGTGTATTAAGATGCTACTCCATAACTAATGCCGTTTTTGTTTGTTGTTGGGGAGTTGCAAGACATATCTCCACGGTATTTAAATTATTACAACAACAAAAAACCTAGTATTTAATTCTCTTTTATTTTGCAATAGTTTGCCATTTCACTTTGGATTTAAGTAGCCTTAGAAAAGTAAAAATGTCCTTCAACTCCATTTTACAACTTAGAAGAAAAGAATAATGCATCATAATCAGGAGCTTTAGGTGTTTGAAGAATAAAACTGTTTAGGAATCAATTTCATGTTAGTTATATCAGTCACTCAGAATGTGGAAAATTATTTTTGTTGAGTATGGACTATGAGATGTGTGTGGTCTTTGTCCTGGATTAGAGCATGGGGAAATTCTGCACATGTATACAAAATGAAAACTTAAGAAAATTACTAACTGATATGTTTAAAATATGCACACTGATAAACCTCAGATAATTTATAAACATGTTTCTGCATTGCTACTATAAGCTCCACCTTTAGGTAAATTAATGCAACATTTTGCCATGAAATTGTTCCTACTAGAGATTCTGTAATCCCTAAAACAAAAGAAATAATATAAACCACTTTGAATGTTTAGGCCCTGGTCACTAACCTTGAGGCTTTGTTCCCAACTAAGATTTCTACGTGAAGTTAAAATCACAGAAACATAACAAATAGCATGAGCATCTTTGGCTAAAACCTGTAACTATTTGAGCCAACTGGGAGTAGTTCTTAATTTTTTAAAGCAAATTATATTGAGGAGAATGAATTGTTAACAATGGCCTGGAGTTAAATATGGAAAGCCAGGGGTGTTTGTCACCTGAACACAGTCACCACCACTATTTCAACAGCTGTCTTCACTCCTTACAGACACAAGTATCTGGTGTGCTATTTTCTCACCTGGAAGTTCCTAAGCGTCTCTTTGAAAAGCAAAAATTTCAGATATATAACTATTCAAAGAACAGATATTTGAAGCTGATGATGATTCAGGAAGTTAAAAGAATAGGAACTGTTATAGGATGTTCTTTCAATCTGAATACAGTTGCTAACATAACAATGTAGTTTGGTTTTAGTATAGGAAAATAAAACATATCCCACGGATATATATATATTTTTGTTTACTTTAAATAAGTTTCCAACTGACTGGAAATAACTTTCTGACTTGCATCGTTAAAAAGATATTGGGTAGAACTATAGATTGTGTATAAATTTTAGTTGGAAATCAGTGCAATGGCCAAATTATTTTCTCAGTCCCTGTAGTCTTTGCAGCTTGATTCCATTTCTGTTAGTTTCTTTGGACAGATGTGTGCTGAAATTCACTATTAAAACCTTTCTCTAAACATGGGGAGACTTTGCCAGTTCTGAACTGACAATTTGGTAATTGTGGAAATCAACATTGTTGCAGAAATGCTAAAATTTTACAGGCAAACTGTTTCCTGCATATTATTTGACCTGGGTGGCATTTGAAAAGAAAAACCATTTGAGGTTATTAATTTACAGCAAAAACTACTGAATAGGTGTTGCATAATCTGCCAAATTTTGGCTACTGTTTTCTTTAAGCCAAACTGGCACTTCTCACCTTTTGTTAGTCATGGCTTTTTCTTTTATAGAATTTATAGCAAATAGAAAAGTTAAAATTGAACATGGGGTTGAAACATCCTTTCACTTTTTTTTTAAGGTTGCTATTTTAGTTCAGGATTTATGTAGGCATCCTCCTGCTCAAATCTCATTTTGCAGCTTGTCTGTATCAGTGTTCATCAAAGTGGGAGCACAGTTATAATTCCTAGATGTGGGTCCCTGGAATCTACCTATTCAATAGACATTGTCTAGGACTTTGAGAGTCACTGCGTTAGGTGTTTCAGATGTTTTAAAATAAGAGGAAATACAAACACCCCCCTCCCATACCCCACCTTCATAGAGGTATTTTTACTTAACATTTTGACAAAGGGTTTCATGTGGAAGAAATTTACCTGGATGGCAAAGACTGGACTGTCTCAGACTTTAGTTTATCTAATGCATTGTAGGTTAAAGCAGAGATAGTATAGAATGACTGATCCAATATCTTAAATGATGGATGTAGGTATAATAGCTCTGGAGGAAAATTTTCAGGACATTTTCCGAGTTTTTAAAATAAGAGGTCAGTGCTTCAATATTATTGTCAGTCATTATCATTACTGTCATCATTAACAATGACAATTTAAGACATTGTGATTTTAAAGTTGAGCTATGAGGGCTAAACGGTTTTCAGACTGTGAGGAAGATCTTGACCTAGAGCTAAAAATTTATAGCAATGAAATATAATAATATATATATATATTTTAGTGCAAGAGAGAGAAAGAGACAGGAACAGGGAGAAATGAGAAGCATAAACTTGTAGCTGTGGCACTTCAGTTGTTCATTGACTGCTTTCTCATATGTACCTTAATGGGACGGGGTGGTGGCTCCAGCCAAGCCAGTTGATCCGTTGCTCAAGCCAGTGACATTTGGGCTCAAGCCAGTGCCATGGAGTCATGTCTATAATCCCATGCTCAAAGCCTGAGCTCAAGCTGGCAACCTTGGGGTTTCAAACCTGGGTCCTCAGTATTCTAGGCTGATACTCTATCCACTGTTCCACCACCTGGTCAGGCCTAATAATATAAAATTTAGTCATTTTTACATATGTTGAAGTTTTTCAACTGAAATTTTGGTTCTTCACAAGCCAAAAGAATAAATACATAGATATTTTGAAATAATCATAACATACATATCATCTTGATATGCTACTGAAAACAATAGAATAAGATAAATAATAGGAAGAGAGGCATAAAAATATATACATTTATGAATAAAATATAAGAATTAAGTCATATGTGTGTAGAGAAATGAGTGACTTGTGAGGGAAATGGTATTTAACAGTGTTCCAGGAGAGCAGATTAAGTAAATTTTTATGATTTTGGGGTTTCTAACATCAAGTAGCTCACAACTATTAGCAACCCCACAAACACAATATGATAAATACCATTTTAGATATACACGTATTAGAAGAGAAGGTAGGTAGAGATCTGAACCTTGCCTGGGCAGGTTGTGGAAGGTTTGTTAAAACAGAGGATTTTAGAGCTGCTATCAACAATTGTGTGCTCAAGAAATATTTGCACATCATTATTGTTAATCCTCGTGACAACCTACTTCAGAATCAGATATTCTTTTAGATTACTTTTTCACTCTATAACGTTTAGCTTTAGTCTATGACTTTGAGTATTTCGTTTTTTCACTTTTTCTCATCTGTAAATACATCAGAAGTAGCAATGAAACCAATGGGAGGCTTTGATACCATGACTCTAACAACATGCTCATAAGTTTTTAGGGCAAACAGCTCTGGAAATGCTGTTGAAGCATGCTGTGTTGCAGCTATTGTGAATGGAAAGGATGTCATAGAAGTACACTCTATCTACTTTATGATAGTTTGAGATTTTATTTTTTAAGTTGAATAGATTTTGAGTGTGTCTGCTAGCAATACTGTGTGCCTTTCAATTGAGAAAAGCTGGTTGGTTGTATCAAGAGAGCTGATTGGTTGAGTTCTCTTTCATTATTTCCCTTAAAACCATTTCTTCTTCAATAGCTAGAAAACAAATGAAGAAAAAACAGGAAAAGATAAGTCAAGTCTTACTTATTATATAAGTAACCCCGGGGAGGAGTTTAGACTTCTAACTGCTAATTAAAGGGAAATGTGGCTAAGAATGAGAAGCAGTTTGAGGCCAACCTTATGTTAAACCACTCTGAAATTTAGGAAGGGCGTTCCCCTACAAGCTAAGAAAAGTTTGGAGAGTGTGCTTTAAGGAGATACTTTGTACCAATAGGAAACAAATTTACTGTCTTTAAAAATTGCTTTCTAAAATCAACTTTAAAATGATGTTCACTTAATAAAATAATTTTGTTTTAATTTGCCAAATCTTGCATTTTAACAAGTAGAAAAACCTCTTTCTTTTATGGAGAAGATCTGCTGAGGGCACTTAGCATATGATATGAATTACACAAGGGAGGCAGCCTTGCCACCTAATGGTGGTGTATTAAAATTTCAGTTCTAATTTCAGTTTAAGGTGAAGTAGGTACTTTTAAAGAGTGGCAAATACCACACAGCACAATAGAGAAGTAATGGGAAATAGCACCTTACTGTTCCTTAAAAAGTACTATATGAAGCATATGGTTTGAAAGATCATAGAAATCTCTAAAAAGCAGAAGCCAGAAAAAAATTTCTTTAATTGGAAAAATCTCCATTGATGGCTCTTTCTTATTAAATATGAAGCGCTAAATACTAAGAAAAAATGAAATGCCTTTTTTGAGTAAAATACATTCAAAGCACTGCTTATGACATTCATCAAATGGGGAAAGGACATTGTCAATTCCTTGTCTGTCATCATTAGGTCGATACTTTCTATATTTATTGTCAATGATATGCAGCACACAGAATCGCAAAAGCAGGCTGAGGTTGTCAAGGCAAAAAATAAAATCTATTTTAGCAAGAAATAAATGAGTAACTCAGCTTGCTCTCTCTATTTCTTTCCTTTTTCTTTGTGGCTGTTACTACTTCTGTGCCCTTTTCCCATCTGCATTATTTTTAGCATTAAGAATGAAATTTCTATTCCACCAGACCTACCCATCAGAATCTATAGATTAATTATTGCTTTGACATTATGCTTACCGGAACTGAGTTTCCTGTAATTAACCTCAGGATACTAAGAGTAAAAGCACAATATAGCCTTTTAAATATGGTCCTTTGCATAAATCTTCCAGTATTCTAGTCATTGAACCATAAATCACACAATTCTCTTCTCTTTCATTCACCTCATGGTAAGAATTCCCTAATGGAAGAGCTGACAACACTTGATGAATAGAGTGGGCTATTTAGGCATCTTATAGAAAAACCTCTTTTGAGAGGTAAGCAACCAAATGTCACCCTAAACTTTTGATGTATTATTAGTGATTTCTTGCAAGTGGTAAAGTGCACTAGTCTAGTTTTGTACCTTTCTTGTCTAAGACTCACATACAGATTTCCCTTGCCACCACTTCCTTACCTAGCTTCTTCACAGAGGAGGTACACCCACAGGGGCTGCCTAGATGTGCTGCAATAATGACTTTCAAACTTGTTCTGGTGGCCGAGAACTTGGACACTGGGGAGTTCGGGTGGCCAAGAACTTGAACACTGGGGAGTCTGGTGGTACAGCATAGTAATAATAGAACAAACTTAGAATTATTAAAGATATACATTTGGAACTCATATGTTTGTTATCTCATGTTACATTTTATGATAAAGAAGTAGCAGAACACAAGGGCTGAAAATGAGCAATGTTTTGCTCATTAACCCATTTTTTCCATTTGAAAACTGGAAACCAAGAAATTATTTTGGTTGAAAACTAATCCATTTTCTCTTGTAAATACCAGTGTTGTGACAGTTTGAAAAACATTCTGTTAAGGTCAGTGTGTTTCAGTGCTAAATGTATTTAGATTTAAAAGAATCACAACAATACCTGAGATACACCCCAGATGGATTTACTGAGAATTGTTGAGTATTTTGCTTAGGTATTCATAGTTTAAAAAGTTTTCCAGGTGAACCCTGGACGGATAGCTCAGTTGGTTAGAGCATCGTCCTGAGGCACAGAAATGGCTGGTTTGATCCCTGGTCAGGGCACACACAGGAACAGCTTGATGTGCCTGTCTCTCTCTCTCTTATTCTTTCACTAAAAATCAATAAAAAGTTTTTAAAAATTAAAAAAAAAAAGTTTTCCAGGTGATTCTAGGTGTAAAGCCAAGGCTGCAGTTATGCTGGGCAAGGCTATGGATAAATATTGAGGGGGCTTGTACGTGGACTTTATCTGTGATAGGCAGGTTGGCTGTTGCTGTTACTTACGTGGTATGCTCTAGTTGAAGCAGCAACAACCCAAGTTATTTCATGGCTACAACCTGCCTCCCCCACAACAATGTACACATTCAGCATGATATCACATAGGCCAATCCCTGCAAGATGTGTCCATTTTTCTCTCTCCTGTTGGCTCCTCATGTGCTTTTATTATACTTAAATATATATTTAAAATTCACTTGTCTCTTGAGGTAGTATTGCATAAGAGACAGAGCATAGGCAGTGAAGTGAGGCTGACTTAGTTAAAATACTACCGTAACTATTTATGTATTGATACTTGGCTTTCTGAGCTTTTGTTCCTCAACTGCACACTGCGGGTTAAGATGAAGTCAGTCACCCACATGTAAACATTGCCTGCTGCTCCCTGTTGTTACTGTTCACACTTTCGATCCACACCCACATTCTGTAGGACATTCGTTATGATTGTATTGTAAATGTGTTTGCTTCAAGACTTTGTAGTTTGGGTCTACAGTTAGAGTTCACGTATTTTTGTCAGGGCTGTCTTTCCTTTCTTAGTCATTTCCAATCTTTTTTCCGTTGCCCCCAACCCCAATCTTGTATATATTCCAGCCTTTATATGGGTCTCTGTACAGTAGCTGTGCCCTTAATATTGATGACAGCCTATTCCTTCCTGATTTTAAAATGCTATAGACTTTCTAATGTAGATATTAAAAACAATTTCATAGAATCAAATCTTCAGTAGTTCAATTAATAAACTATGTAGTTTTAAATTAAGGGCATTTTGAAATACATTTTGAAATATTTGTTCAATCCAAGTAAGAATCACCATTTTAAACTGATCTAAAGGCATAATGGTGTTTTCATGTAAAGCACATTTTTCATTAATAATCAGAGGCTATATAATTATATAAATGCATGCATAAAATAAAAAGGTCTGCCAAGAATCATCTGCAGATAATTTATATTTATGACTTTTATCTAATGTAAAATTGGTTACTGTGACTCATTTACTTTTTCAAATATACTTTTAATTATATCTAGTGACTGTGCCTTATAGTCCTGTAAGATTTCACAGTGTGATGCTAAGAACAGATGGAGAAAGGTGCTGTAATATTACAATATAGTCTTTCAAATAGGTGTGAAGAATTAACCTTCTAAAATTTCATGGGCTTCTGATGGCTGCACCTGTGTGGTTGGTGCAAATATTTTTATAATGTTACTAAGATTCCTTATTTGGGGTTTATCTTTATTTCTTTTAGACCTCAAGTCTGGTTCCAGAATGATTTATTTGGGGTCCTTCCTATGAAACTGGGACAGACAAGACAGCTGCCCATAAAGCTGAATGTAGGAAGGGAGAGGGGCCTAAGGGTCTGAGAAAGGCTAAAGGAATTCCATGCATGCTTCAGGCCAAGCGTGAGGGGCTACAGTGTATTGGGGAGGAAAGTCAGGAGCAGAAAATCAGTTATTAGGACAATAAACGTTTGAATGAATGAAGGGAGCCCCGACTATGTGCCAGATACCACCAGATTCTTACACCTATAACTCTCCTCCCTGGTAGACAGCTAGACACCTTTCTCCAACCAGTGCAGTCTTTGGCTAGAAAATTCAGATTCTCAAAGCAACTACATTGTTTGAGAATTTTTCAATTTCTATTTTCTCCTATTGATATTCTATAGCTTTGAACTATCAGTTTAAAATTTTTTAAATGATATTTTAAGTAGTCTATATAAAAATTAGTCAGTGCAAAGTAAGAGTGACACTTTTGTCTTCAGGTTCCAGAAATGTATGGGTTTTATGGTAAGCTCCCACTCCATGCAGGGTTACCATGTAGGTTTTACAGATTTTGCACCATATAACTCTGGGGAGACACTACCATTATGACAGTGTAACCCCAGAATTGTGCAGTACATAACTTGAACAACTGTATCTGGTGGCCCAGAATATGTGACCTACTCTTCCCAAATAAGACTTGGAGTTCATGAAATATGATTATAAGAATCATTTATATGAAAAAAAATCTAAATGCAGTACCATACCAGAGTGGTATGTGTAGTTGCTATTAGGGGAACTGCAACTGGACAGCCATTCCTAATACCTCTCAATCTAATTGTTGGTTAATTATGTTAGATGACCTTAGACCTTTTATTGAGGGAATATTGGTAGCCTGAACTTTTCAATCATGTTCTGGTATTTTAGATTGGCCAGTCACTCACCTGAATTACAGGTTTCAGGGTGACT
Source organism: Saccopteryx leptura (assembly GCF_036850995.1). Classification (NCBI taxonomy): domain Eukaryota; kingdom Metazoa; phylum Chordata; class Mammalia; order Chiroptera; family Emballonuridae; genus Saccopteryx; species Saccopteryx leptura. The sequence goes on from NC_089504.1 coordinate 56,072,495, forward strand.
ATTTTAATTTGCCATTCCCTATGGCATATATTTCCAATTTGCCCATTGTTAGAAATAACAGTGTCTGTAAATTATATAGATTCCTAGTCTCTGTTTTATGTTTGTAGAATCAGAAGTTCTAAGGTAAGGCTTGGAGCCATTTTTGTATCTGCTCTTGGGTATCATATTTCTTATGATGTGAAATTTTCTTATCATAAGATATTGCTCTAGCAGAGTATCTCCCATAGAGTATCTCTATTACGGAAGCTCATAACTAAAGCCAAAAGTAGTAGGTCAGGAGTATTCCAGGAACTTCTTACAGAGTCCTCAAATCTGCACCTCATGTTGATTTTTGCAGATTATTCCATTGCATAATGTTCCTAAATCTAAGGATAGACTAAGAACAGTTAAAGCTGTTACAGAACAGGGAGTAATATACCAGCTAATAAAGAAGTGCCTAATTGGCTAGCAACTGTCTGTCACTCACTGAATACAGGGAGGTGGGCTCCAATGAAGCCAGAGGGGAGTCATGTGCATAATGGAATTCTACCACCTTGCTCAGGTTGCAGAGTACTTGCCTACAAACCACTTCATGGAAGCCACACAACACCCCATAAAGTAGGCATGGCTGTGACTATGCTATTGATGGCGGAACTGATAGTCAGTGAGGTTAACTCAATTTCCCAAAGACATACAGCCAGGAAGAACCATGGCTATGCTGCAATTCCAGTTCTTGGGGATTCTGGCTTAATGATTTTTGACAATACCAGAGCCCTTCTCTATAACAGTGTATGTTTATGTGTGTGTGTCTGTGGGGGGTGCTGTGTGTGTTTTGAACTCTGTAGTTGTGGGCAGGAAAGATATTCTGAGGTGAGTGTGTGTCCTATGACAATGTGTGTGCAAGTTGCACTGAATTGTAGGATCATATTAGAACCTTCTGGATCTGAAGTTGCTTTTCTATGATCATCTTATCTGAGCGGGCCATTTTGCTCTGTGGCAAAAATGAAGAAAAACCAGATAATATATGATGACTTTGGTTTGGATTCCTCAGCATTGCTTCCCTGTCTGCCTCCAATGCTTGGAGATACTGAATATTCTCTCCACACACAGGGACCTCCCAGGTGAGGAGCCTTGATTTCTAGGGTGGTGAATCCATGTGAATTTTGTCAGGGAACTCCTCCTAGAATGCCTACTTAGCTGTTACAGACAGCATTACTGAATGGGTTCTTGAATGACCTTGTCATCTTGGGGTTCTTGCAGAGGACTTTAGACTTTGGGTATTGTTTCACCTCAGAGGTAACAACTGAGTGCCATATAAGTGATTCCAAATAAATAATTGACTTTGGCATGTGCTTAGGTTACAGTGGTGCATTGTCTATACTTTTTAGCAAAATTTTTGGCAAAAGTTCTGGTCAGGTAAAATAGTATTCCAAGGCAGCTATCTCATATTGGGGTTCACACACACTGGGGGCAGATGAAGACTTCTCTGACTCTTAATATTCACATGTACTTTTCTCTAATGTTGATGAGCCTGAGGTTTTCTGGTTTCTCCCAACTCCACCCTTCACAAATGCCCTTTCTCTGATTACTACATAATTTGTCATTCACACCAGAACACTTTTTGAGAGTGAACGGGGGCACTATTACTAATTATGCTATGGCAACAAGTGTGAATCAGAATTATTTTGGATAAATCTACATTGTACGGTCACCTTACACTGCTACCATTTTATAAGGGGAAGACAAACCTCTTCTCCCTCCTGATTCTTACTACGGTAAATGACCCTAAGTTAGGTCAACTTCTAGGTGAAAAACAAAGGGACGGTTGAGAATCATGGCTCTTTAGGGGATAACTAGTGATAGCATGGCGCAGGTTCACAATAAACAATAGTGGAGGGGTGGCACTCTAGTCACCCATGCAGTAAACTCATGGTGAGTCTATGTGGCTTCTCTCTCTCCCTCTGTATCTTAGAATTGGAATTAGGAAGTGAGATGGTTGTCACAAGCATAATACTTATTTAAAATGAAGTGTAGTAACACTTATTTAAAATGAAAATAAAATCTGGCCTTTTAGGATGGAACATGAGTCTGATTTGGCCGATGGATTTGATGAGGACCAGTGTTTCTTATCAGGTTGAGTGATGGATGGTGTCCCCAAACCTAAGAATTTTCAGTCCTTAGGTTTAAAAAAATTTTTAAGCCCATATGCGTTTTACCATATGCCATAAAGTACACCTGTAGCAACTACTAAACATATAATAATTTTTAAATGTTAACTTTAAAATACCCAAGAGGTACATGGTAGTTAGTTTTCCATGTTTTTTTAGCAAAAACCTTTGAAGGCCATTTGAAGTATATTTACATTGAAGAATTCATGATGTTTATCATCCTGGACTCCTGTCCCCCATTAGTGTTTTAACCACAGTGGCTGCCACATATTTCCAAATGACCATCCCTGCCCCCCACGTGGAACCACCCTGGGTCCCGTAACTCCTCACATGAATGAATCTCATGTTAGAGAAGTTACCTGAAAGGAATACCCCACTGTCTTGTCTGGTCAGGCAACTCAAATGTCCTGGCCTGGGTACTTCATTTGTGATTGGGTCTGTCAGGGTCCAAGCCTACGTATTTCTGGGAAACTTGCTAAGGCTAATTTATTACAAAACATACAAACTTTCACCGACCCTCACCCACATCTTTTTTCTTCCTCTTTGGTAACTTAGGGGAGAAAAAAAATTCCTTCTACTCTTCTAAGATTTTCTGGCTAGACTAATAATCAAATTAACATGAGACAGATTAATAGGAAAATATAACCAAATTTATTACTCATGTAAACACCAGGGTTCCATAAAAATATGGGGCCTTGTCTTGGCCACCATGAATAATGCTGCAATGAACATAGGGGTGCATATAGTTTTGCAAATAATTTTTTTCAAAAATTTTAGGTAAATACCCAGAAGAGGAGTTGCTGAGTGATATGGTAACTGTATTCTTAATTTTTTGAGGAACCTCCATATTGTTTTCCCTTGTAGCTATATCTGTTTAAATTCCTACCATCAGTAAATAAGGGTTCCTTTTTCTCTACAACTTCTCCAACACTTGTTATTACTTGTGAAATAACCACAGTACCCCTCAATAGATGGTTAGATAAAGAAACAATGGTACATATATGCTATGGAATACTACTCAACCATAAGAAAGTGTGCAATATTGCCATCTGCAACAAAATGGGTAGATCTTGAGCCTATCATGCTAAGTGAAATAAGTCAGGCAGAAAAAGTCAAGAACCATATAATTTCACCCATAGGTGTGATATAAAACTGAAACTCATAGAGGCAACATTATGATGATTACCAGAGGAAAGGGATTGGGGGAATAGTAAAGGGTATAGGGGGTCAAATACATTGCTCACAAAAATTAGGGGATTAGGGAACTTGCAGATACTCCAGTACTTTCAGCCTTTTGAATAGTGCATTTTCACCAATGAAATAAAAGTTGGTTTTGTATCTCATTTGCAATATCAAACAACTTTCTTTTTCTTGTCATTTGGTTTTCTGATGTTCTTGTTTAATAAAAAAATATCAAATGCTTCTTTTTTTATATAGCTTCATATTCATTTTGAAATATCCCCTAATTTTTGTGAGCAGTATACATGGTGACAAAAGATTTGACCTTGGGTGGTAAACATACATGCGATATACAGATGATATATCATTGTATACTGTAGCCTATATAATTTTAAACCAATGTCACCCCAATAAATTTAATTAAAAAAAGAATATGGGGTCCTGAGAACAGATTGGGTGGTTAAGGCTTTTATGCCACCTTGAGCTAAGGAGAAAAGATGGGTGGTGTTATTTGGGACTTCAGAGGGCAGGAAGGCAATTCGCATGAAGATTAAAAAGCAAATAGCTGGAAAACATAGATGTTTGCTGGGCATCTGTAACAATGGGACACAGAGACAATGTCATCAAAGGGGCCTTGCTAGGTTCCTCCCTGGGTGTATACTAGTAACCGTAGTTCTCTATAATGATAGCTACCGTCCTCGAGCAGGTGTTCTATGTAAATCACTTTAGGCAGTAAGGGGAAAGGTCAAGGCTTGTGCTGAGTCTTTAGCTTCTTGAAAATAAGTTTAAAATAATCAATAACCCCAAAATCACATTGTTGGGTGGCAAATTCTGCTCTCCCTTACAACCATAGGTTGAATTCTATTCACAAAATACCAGAATTTATACCCAGGACATAGTTGTCAATCTATTTAAATCTTTATTGGATTGGAAAAATTTTCCTTGTACTTAGCAGATTGCTGTTTTGTGTCTTATTTTGTTCTTCAGTGAATCTTAATACAACCATAAAGATGAAACCAAGAGAAAAGTGAAAAACTTCTTAAGGAAGTTAACATCACAGTCTTACTGGTTGGTCAATGTCCGGAGGGATAAAATCAGGTGTTTATGGGAAAGAACATGATGGGAGTGATCTCTTTATTTTCCTTTGTAAGACTTAAACCCAAACTTGCTAAAATGAAACTAGTAGTTTTTCCCAGTTCTGGGCACTTGAAAGTAAGAAAACAACAACAAAAAAATAGGTTCAAGAAAATGACCTGTTGTTTTTGAACAGGAGAGGGTGAGGAGGGTCAGGTGAGACTGCGTTATGGGGCAGCCAGCTCACCTGTACAAAGAGGCTATCAGAAACATAAACGTTGTAATTACATACCTGTGGAGGCAAGCATGCTGGTGAGCAAGTAGGAATTCTTAACCTAATTCCTAGTCTACCTGTCTGGATGGTTCTGAGAAAAAAATTTCTCTCTAAACAGCTAAACAATACTAATGTGCCTTTGGTATATGATAAGAAGATCCACAAAGAGTAGCTTATGTTTTTGTAGATTCATAGAAAATGGCACCTTCTCATATGTTATCATTTTTACTTTGATAGGAGTAGTCCACCACACGTGGAAATGGTGTTCATGCTGAAGACCGCAATGCTCAGGGCATTTTTGCAAGGCTGGAAGGTTTAAGTATCTTCCTGGCTTGTGCTCTGCTTCTTGTATAAACTCTATTCATATCAGCAGAATAGCCTGCAAAACACTTAGTTGACTCATGCCTAATTAAATAATATCTCTATATCCAAGATGAAAACAATTAAATGAGTAATTTCCAAAATTATTTTTTAACATTTGACAGAGCTAATTATACCAACTGTGTAGGTAACCCAAAACTAACTGCATGGTAATTACAATGTACTTGGTCGGCACAGATTTAAACCATGGCTCCACGCTTCAAACTTTTCTTCTGCGTGCTAGCTAGTAATTTTTCACAAAAGTCCATCAAACATTCTGAAATAATATATTATTAGAAGGCAAGATGTACAATAAATTCATGTTAGAAGACATAAATTGCCACAATTTGGCATGCTGTCAAGGTGGAGGATTGAATGTAAATCGTGTAATTTGATTGAAATAGATAGGCTTGCAAATGATTGCGATGGGATGGCACATTAGAAATTAATATTTGCATAGGTTTTTTTCATTCTTGTTTGTTGATTTTCATCTATATATTTTTTGTTATCACTTTAACACTTCATATTAATGGTTAGATTGAAGTTTTAACATATATTTCTCATGGAAGTCCTTAATAAAGTGGAATGTTAGTCCAATACATGATAGAGAGGAAATTATACCAAATTATTATTATTATTATTATTATTATTATTATTATTATTATTTTGACAGAGAGAGAGAGTCAGAGAGAGGGACAGATAGGGACAGACAGACAGGAATGGAGAGAGATGAGAAGCATCAATTCTTTGTTGTGGTATCTTAGTTGTTCACTGATTGCTTTGTCATATGTGCCTTGATGGGGGCGGGGGCTACAGCAGAGTGAGTGACCTCTTGCTTGAGCCAGTGACCTTGGGCTCAAGCCAGCGACCTTGGGCTTCAAGCCAGCAACCTTTGAGTTCAAGCCAGCGACTATGGGGTCATGTCTATGGTCCTACGCTCAAGCCAACGACCCCACACTCAAGCTGGTGAGCCTGCACTCAAGCCGTGACCTCGGGGTTTCAAATCTGGGTCCTCCACGTCCCAGTCCGATGCTCTATCCACTGCACCACTGCCTGGTCAGGCTATATACCAAATTATTTTAATCATGAATCTTGTTTCAGTGTTTTTTCCTACTTCTGCTGCCAAAGACGAGATTCAGACACTTATTTCAGGGTTGGACTATCGTAATAGCACATAAAGCCATCTCTCTTCCCCTGGGTCCTTGTTCACTTTATTCTGCTTCTTCAAATTAATCTTCTTTGAGTGCCACCTTCATCATTTACACCCCCCTCAATGGATCAATGACTCATTTTACCAATAGTTAATATGTCATTTATTTTGCCTGCCAATCAAAAGTACCTATCATTTATTCAGTATTTATCAGATACTAAGGGTTGTATACATACATTATTCTATTTAATCCTCACAATAACTCTTTGAGATAATCTTTTCTCCCTTTTATAAAGAGGAAGAGAGAAACACAGAGAGTTTGAATAATATTCTCAAGGTCATACAGTTTGTAAATGGTAGAGCTGGGATTTGAAGCTGATTTAGCTGATTACAAAGATTATCACTTGAACTGCTATGCTAGACTTCCTCCAAAGAGACTCTAAAATCTTACCCTGATTTACCCTTTAGCATTCATGCCAAATACTTCCCCACATTTGGTGTTACTCATTCATTCTAAAATATTTAGTAACCATGTACTGTGTGCCACAGACTGGTGAGGACCTCTTGGTCCCTGCTCTCCCATTGCTTATGGTCTAGTGACGATGTCTGTGCTTTATGCAACCTGATCAATTCATGGTCTCTAAGCAGGCAATGCACTTTCCCTTCCCCATTACATTTTCTAATGCCTTCTTGCCAGATCCTGCTTATTCTTTTTTTTTTTTTTTTCCCTGCTTATCCTTTGAGGACTGTCTTAGGTCCTTCTCCTCCATGATATCTTCTTAAAACCACTCACCCCTTTGGAGATTTCTCCATTTCTGAAGTTTACCCTCTTTCTCTAGATTTCCAACCTGAGCTCTGCCACCAGTTGACTGTGTGACTCTGGAAAAGTTATTTAACTTCTCTGCATCTTAGTTTCCTCATCTGTGAAATGAGAATAATATAGTATCCATATAGTTATTGTGATGATTAAGTGCATTTATTTATATAAAGTGCTCAAAACAATGTCTGGCACATATTAATAATATGTGCTGATATTATTATTGTATTATATAAAAAAAAATCCAAACTTTAACTTAGTAAATTTGAAGATTTACTTGGAATTATTACTCAATATTGCATCAGACAGCATGCCATCGAACAATAAGAAGGACACTTGCTTGGAGGGGTACACAAAATGGAAGGTTTTTATAGAGAAAAAGGTGGGGCAAGGGAACTTTTAGAAAAGGAAAAGACAAAATTATTTTTAGTCCAGGATATCTTCTTTTTTTAAGTGGTGTGAAAGAGCCAGCAAGGAAGGGTTCTATCATACAGATTGCCTCTTCTTCTTTGGAGGCTAGAGAGGGCCCATGTGACAGATTACCTTACTGGCGCTTGACTAGAAAATTCCAGATTGTTTGATTAAGACAGAGGTAGTCAACTTGGTCCCTACTGCCCACTAGTGGGCATTCCATCTTTCATGGTGGGTGGTAGCGGAGCAACCAAAGTATAAATAAAAAGATAGATTTAACTATAGTAAGATGTTTTATAAAGATTTATTCTGCCAAACTTAGTGAAAATCCGACATAAATTACTTGGTAAGTAATTATTATTATATGCTTTAACTTGCTGTAACTCTGCTTTATAAATTTTATAAAGTAAACTTACTTCCCTACTTTATAAATCACCATTACTGTGGAACCGGTGGGCAGTTAGGAAATTTTACTACTAACAGAGATACAAAAGTGGGTGGTAGGTATAAAAAGGTTGACTATCCCTGGATTAAGATTATATTTCTGGTGAAGGTCAAAACTGCTCTTAGGTCAGATATTAAGTCTATGTTTGGTGTCATGGACTTTAGCATGAGTGACACTATGTGGTTCTATGGTTTTTTCTTTAACAATTGTTATTCTATGGTTTATTTTTAAGAAATGATGTAACATTTCTGGTAGTTATGTAGTATCACATGCCTCTTGCATCATTATCTTAAAATTGTTTATAGATTTCTTTTTATTTCTGTGGCACTTACCAGAGTCCTTTGTCCAGCTCTAATTTTGCTCTGATTTTTTCTTTATAAGAGAAATTACTGTTAGTAGGATCCTTGTTCATATTCCTAACAGAGTCATATTTTAAGTGGGTAGAAATATTGTAGTGAGCTTCCAAATACTGAGTTTCCAATATGATTTAGCCTCATTCTATTTATGTTCTTACGTGGTAGGCAGTTAGACAGACATGAGTAGAGCAAAGATTATAGGCTAGATACAAGAGGCCACTAGGGCAAAGAGCCCCACGTGCCTAGCAATGAGGCAAACTAGAACCTCACTCCCAGGGTGACCTTTTCTTCCTTAGCTGGTCATGTGGTTTAAACCCCCTAATTTTATATTGCTGGTCATGGAATTTGGACCCTCCTTGACCTTTCTTTTCCTGGCATATCACAAGTCATGTGGATTTAGACCCCCTTAGAGGAGAAACAAACAAAAAAGCTGGAAAGCACTGCTTAAGCATCAACTCATAGAGACAACATCTCGGCCTTAGTTGTGTTTTAACTCCAGGTCCAGGAAAGCAGCAAAACTGGACGAAGGACAGTCACAGCTGACCTCAGGGCCGGCTGCACTGACTAATGACCCGTTCCTTGGTGCGACCAAGCAGTGGAGAATATGACCCTAAAAGAACCCACCTAGAAAGCTGATGAATATTTTACTGAAATCTCCCCTTGGGACCTCTAAAATTCCACGCTTAAAATCCCTTAGGACAGAGGTCCCAGCCCTCACCTTTTGCTTCCATCTCTTCCTTCTCCTCCCCTGCCCCAGGTGTGGTTTCCTTGCTCTCTCTTTCTCCTAAGTTCTAAGACACCCTACGAGATTTGCAACCAGGGGAGCAGTGGATAGCATCAGCTTATCCCAGGCTAACCCCCTAAACCTGTCTCCAAGGTCCCCTTTTCCTCTAACTTTTTTCTTGCACGGCCAATAAATTCTTTCTTTACTTGCTGCATTTTGTCTCTTAATTGAATTCTTTTCTCAAGAAGATAAAAATTGAGGTCTAATTATTCCCTCTGCAACACTTATATTTTACTCAGCAATATAAATAAACCCAACTTTTTCTTGTGATTACATAGAAACTTACTTGTATGTACTAACCCTATCTTTAAAATAAAGACTAGACTATACATACATGAGTAAAATCTCTTGTACCTGAGTCTACTAATTGTTATTAAACTCTGAATCCTGAAGAAGTGATAGCATTTTAGAGTTCTTATCTTAACTCATTTGCTTCAGACCACAGCCACAAAAATGATCAGGAAAATGATCTCTTTTGGGGTAAAACAAATACTTGAAAAATTTAGAAGGTTAGAAAAAAAGTGTATGCATAATAGAGATAAAAATATTGAAGAAACATTTTGTTCCAGGAGAATAATCAGTTTCTTATCTTTTCCTAATGAGCTCTAGGTGCCTTGGATAAACTGACCATAGAGATCTTTATGATTTAAGAAAGTACAGATTCCTGAGGAGTGAGTGCTAGGAATACCTTTCTAAAGATCTTTTTATTCTTCCACGTACAAGTGAGTTCTGAACATAGATATACTGTTGATGAAAGGAAGAAAAGTGAGCATGAGGATCATGTGAGTGGGGGAAAGGGCACTAACATGGGGCTACTCGAGGCCAGACACGCTGTTAGATGATTTGCATAGTGTTTTTTAGAGAATATTTGATAGAATTTTTTTTTTTGGGTAGCCAGTAATAAGAACCCAAAACATCTTATTTTAAGCAAAAATAAACTGTATTTTATTATATCAGTTAGATATCCAAGTTTGAGTCACACTTAAATGCAGGGATGCAATGGATACCAATGAGAATTGGTCTCTCTCAGCTCTGCTTTCTTCTGTGTTGTCTTCCTGTTCAAGAATACTCTTTCCATGAAGAGTTGATCTAGTTGAGGCTTACATTATTCTTTCAGATAGGAATTTCAGCAGATTCTAGTGTAGAAACTCAGATTAGACATATTGGAATCTTGTAGGCATCTTTGAACAACTACTTTGTTTAGAGGAATGAGGTAATATAATTGGCTTGTCTGGATTACATGTTCATCTTTATTCAGGTAGAGGTAATTCTCTGTGAGGAAGAGTAAGGGAAATTTCCAAAATGGAAAATTAATAAGGAATATCCAATAGATAGGAATAAAAACACTGTCTTCTGGGCTAATAGGAATGAGTAGAACAGATATTTATAAAATAAACAATGAGCTTTAATGCTTTTCTTGACTGTTTTTTTTTTAAGTGAGAGGAGGGGAGATAGAGAGACAGACTCCCACATGCACCCCAGCTGGGATCCACCCCACAAACCCTGTCTGGGGATGATGCTCAAATCAACTGAGCTATATTTAGTACCTGAGGTCAACACTTAGATCAAGTGAGCCACTGGCTGAGGGAGGGGAAGAAGGAGAGAAGGGGAAGAAGGAGGAGGAGAGAAGCAGATGGTCATTTCTCTTGTGTGCCCTGATTGAGAATCAAACTTGGGATGTCCATATACCAGGCTGATGATTTATCCACTGAGCCAAGTGGTCAGGACCAACTCTGTTCTTAAATCTTCATTTATTGGGTTCCTGCGATGACTGTATATCATTGGCTTCACTATGGTTGAATCCTTGTCCTGTTCCCTAGGATGATGTCAACCTGACCACTTGTAACTTTATGACCAACTTCTTTTTATTTCCCTTCTATAGTTACTGAGAACTCCAGTTTCTGCCATGCCATTCTTTGACTGAAACCCTGTTTATTACTTCAACTTTTCCAGGAATTAGATTTTCTTTCTGCAAACTCCTTACCAAAAAATGAGGTCCAATACTGGTTTTCTAATCTGTCTTTTCTGCGTTGTCACCATTTTGTTGTAGGAACACCTTCCATTATCTTGTTCTTTGAATTCAGCTCTTCATTTATTTCTTCTTTCATTTATTGAATAAAGTTATGTTTTCTTTTTTCTCAATTAATATAATTCAGGTCTATTAGGTGCTCAGTCTGGGATAAGGATGAAGAAATAATGAGAATGGTTTTTACCTTCAAGATTTTGAGTTTAGTGAGAAAAGATTGCTACATAATCTCCAAATTATTCGAGAACACTAAGATTGTATATATAAAGGCAAGGCCTGAAAAGAAAAAGTTAGGAAGCTTCTGTATGCATGGGATCTCTGGTTCTTGAATGTTGTGGGTAAATGGGGCAAAAAATAGAAGCTTCCTAAGCACAGAAAACAGAATTTGCAAAGGCTCAGAGTCATGAAAGAATGGAACCAGTCTAGTATGGTGCCCTGTGTGTAGTGTGTATGAGACAATGAGAGCAAATGAGGGAACCAAAGTAGAGAGTGAAAAGATCATGAGGACTTCCAAATCATAGAAAAAATGTTTGGTCTTTTTCCTAAAAAAGCTAACTTTTTTTCTGCCTTTCCCTACATGAATAGACCCCTTTTACATTGATTTCATGTAAGGATTTTGGTGATTGATGATTGAATCCTGCCTGTCTTCTCTTCTATATGACAAATATGCAAGTGTCAATTCACCATAGCATTAAGATTTTTGTCTACATGACTGTCCTTGAGAACACATTATGGGTCACATTTCTTGGGATCCTGTCTGAGTTTCCTGACTCTGCTAAGGCTTACCCTTTTCCACCATAGAGTTCTAAAAATATATTTAACACATGGCTGATCTTAGAGATGGAAGAATAGACACCTTCTTTCTGCAGTAATCTGATATTGTAGAATGGCTTTCCTAACCTAAAATACTTTCTCGATCCCTGAGCCTGAGACCATGATTATAATGATTTCTTAAAGATCTTCTTGGATGAAGGGGGGTATACATGTTTAAAGTAATAGTAGGATAAATGTCCTAGCTTACTGACACATTAAAAGTACTTTGTTTATCAGATTTTCATGTAACTTTTTATGAAGTTTAAAAGAATGATATCAGGAACCTAGGGTGCTTCTCAAGTCTCTTAGCCTTTCCTACCACTGACCTTTAGAAGACGGTCTTGAGCCTGTAAAATTCTGATGGTCTTCAAATATCTGGTAAATGGGTGAAGCATACTAGAAAAATTTTAGCTTGATTCATATTTTTGTTAGAGCCAATGTAATTTAGAAGGAGAGAAATACTGGTTGTGGGTGTACAGGGGTGGAAAGTTTAGCCATCAGACCCAAAGAAGAGCTTTGTATATATTCAGATGTTAAAAGTAGTCCTTGGCCAAAAGAAAAGCTTGTAGCTACTGAGAGAGATGGCCTAGAACATCTTCTACACAGCTAGAATGTTCTAGAACATACTAGAAATGAGCCAAGTGCATTTAAAATTTAGAGCAGACAGCAAATCCACATTTTCATTTGTCTTCATAAATGTTTTATATTGAAGAGAGTAGGGGAGGAAAGTGGAACAGAGAGAGTAGCAAGTCACCCTCCCTTCTGACAGTGCTACACAATTCTGACAAGGTTCTGAGTCCATTTACTTCTAAACTCATGACAGCGATTTGGCCTGGCTTTATTAGAGAGGTTTCATTTACAAAAGGAAAAATCATCTTATCTTTAAAAATACTTTCATATAAAGAAAAATGATGTTTCATGTGTGCATGTTTTTATGGGCACCAGACCATATCCAGCGCTTCAAGCCTTCATCTCCTCTAACTTTTACACACAGGTACAGTCAACACAGCTACCTCCTGGCATGTTACAGTGCGGCGAAACAGGCTGATTTTCTTTCAGGACACCATTAGCAGGAGAGAAGTATTACCTAAATCAAACAGGAAGTGTGCCTCGTACACCTCCTTGTTTGTCAGGTTATTGTAGTTGCTTCTAGGTAGGTGAATTGAGGGGTTCTGCAAAGCTGAGTTTACCCATGTTTTCTCTTTCATCAGCTGGCCACAAGGTTGAGCCTTTTCTTTCAGAATTATGTTTTTGGATAAATAATTGGTCCATGGAACAATGTTAAAAGAAGACTATAGAGCTGTAGCATCTAGAAGGAGCTTAGATGTTGGTGTATGGATGACAGATGCATGACATGTATGATACTCACTTTGCACTCTTGCCCTGTGGCACACATTGCAAATCAACATGACACCCTTTGCCCCTGAATCTAAATAGGGCCTTAGCACTCTTTCTAATACACGCTCCAGCAGGCTTTACCAATCAGTTAGGATTGACACTTGGGATAAAATCAATTTACTCTTAGTGCATGGATTGAGTAGTATATAAAGTTGATGTAACAGAGAGTAATCATCTAGTAGTGGGTCATTAGAATACTCACCTTTTGGTAAACAAGGGGAGCTGGAAAAAGACAATGGGAAAGATGATATCTCCCTGATTTTAAAAGTATTGTGTTAAAAATCAAACACAATGACAATATGTGTCGGGACACTGACACACTTCACAATTTGTCTTTAAATTACCTCTGCTTAGGTGCCTTGTATTTTTTTATGCTCTAATAACAAGAGAAAGGAGAGCTGAGAAATACAAAAACATCAATTAAAAATATACACCCCATTAGCTTCCACCATTCTGTAGCACTTTTAGGCTCTAGGGAAGTTCTCTGCTGGGCAAACTACTGGCATGAAAAAAAAAATCACATTGGAACCCTGTTAGGATCATACTTTTTAAAATTACTTGTTGAGTAAGAAAAGTTTTCTGATCTTCTCTGATCACTGTTCTTTATAAGAATTTCTGATATAAAGGACATCACTTTCTGTGTTCACCCTCTTCATCAAAGCTTCCTGACAGATGAGTGCATTTCATCCAAAGAAAGGTTTTGTCATGTAGAATCGGCTTTCAGTTTCCTCTCTCATGGATCAAGTGTGACATACAAAGGTAAAAAAATACACCTCACTAAGTTAGAAGATTCTCTCTGTCCCCTGCATCCAGATACATTTCTAGGTGGTTTGATAGGCCAACTCTTTAAGGAGCTTAACTTGGTAAAACTATGTATATGTAAGAGAAATTAATAAATGATGACCGAGTGTCAGATACTGAGGAGATATTTCTAAAGGAAGTTTCTGGAATCCAGTCCACACAGGTTTCTATATTGGCCTCTTCCCTTTGGACCATCTTGGATAGTTTTTAGTTTTTTGTTTTGTTTTGCAACTGTTGCACCTTTTCTTTTTTAATGCTGTATACAGTGAAGTTCATTTATATATCTCTTCTGAGTAATTTCATGTGGTACTATTGTTCATGTCTCTGGGCCTGCCAAAAAAAAAACACAGAGGCTTCAAATTAATTTCTCCTACACATAGTATTTTGTAAGTGTTCTGTCTTCATTTCTGGTTGTTGTGAGGTCACCAATTTTGTATTCCCTTTGGTATCCAATATTCTTAGACAATTTTCTGTGGCCTCAGAGAGAGCAGATGTTGTATATAAACCATATCCCTCACATGTTTTACCACTTAAATTTTTTTGAAAGAAAAAACCCCCAGAAGATAGCTCTATGTGTATGAAACTTTAAAATAAAAATGTATGCCCAGAGCGTATTTATTTAATTTAGCCTACCTCTGTTGTGAAAGAGAATGTTCTTTCTTGAATGGAATGACCAGTAAACTGCTCTAGCTAGTCAGAGAAGTTGATAAAGGATATTTTCTAAAGATCCCCATCCCTCTAGGTAGTACATGTAAGCCACTAGTTTACTTATTTTTTAATCTCCTTATGTGGAGACCTTTAAAAATGCATATAAAGTTCCAGCAAAGGTCAATAAGCCCCGGACCATATGTCAAAAATTTCAGCAGTGATTAACCACCCTACTTGATTAAAAGTCAAAGACAATTTCAGTGTCTGTGAACTTTAATATGAGGCTATTATATCCGTGGGCCTGTCCCAATTTCAAGTCAAACCAAAAATTCATGTCTCAGCTTTCGTTCTTTTTTCTCTGTAAATTTTGTGCCCCCTCCTCTGCAAATGTTTGAAATAAGCTGAATAAATAGAACACAGTAGGAAATCTGGGGAGTGTTCTAATCAGAAATATTTTCACTCCTGGGGTAAACCTTTATATGACCCACCAGGAACTGTGATTTGAACCACCCATTACAAGCAATAAAGCATGGAAGTGAGAACGTATTTTTATCAGACCTCTAGATCCGTATTTATTTATCTTTTTCTCAGCTGCTTATGTAAAACATTGTGAATTGGGCAAATACATAACTCTACCTGCCTATTGGGCATACATTCAAATGTCAGCTGCTAGTCTCAGCTAATTTTTTCCATTATGTTTTTTCTTCTGTCTTCCAAGTGACAGAAGATAAAAACAAACAAACAAACAAACCAAAAACCCCCCAAATGCATTGAAGTGACAAATGTAAAATAAAATTTACCCTCGTGCACCGCACTTTTCAACGCTGGGTAGTTCACTTCCGACTTGCACTGGAGTCCATATCTTCTAAATAATAACTTAGTCCTACAGTATCAACACAGTGAGATGTGTGAGAAGATTTCTCTTTACTTAGCTTTCTTAAACAGTATTTTTATATAAATTATATCTTAGAAAAGTTGCACAATGTTCATACTAATACAGTTTATTATACTATTTTACATCATAATAATATATAATATAGTTTAGGCTAATAATAAACCTATATATTTATCACCCAGCTGAAAAAACAGAAAATTATCAGTACGTTGTAAGCCCTTTGCATGACCCTTCCCAATGCACCTCTCTTCAGTCTACTTGGAAATAACCTCTACAAAAGTTGTTACTATTACTTTCACTTTCCTTCAAAACGTTACCTGCGTGATTCCATAAATCATTTTTGAACATTCAGGATTTGAACTTTATATAAGTGAAACATATACTTCATATTTGTTTTCTCAACATGATTCTTGAAAGATCTAGCCATGTTAATATGGGGTAATTTAATTCATTTATTTTCACTACTGCATGGCATTTCATCGTATGAAAAAAATCCACTATTTATTTAGCTGTTCTTCTGTCAAGGGGCATTTTTAGTTGATTTAGATTTTTTTTTCTTAATACAAATTTTATACAAAAAAATGTGAAGAAATCACTTTCACATTCTAAAAACAATTATGTTTCATAAATAAGGCCAGCAAGGCTATTTTCTTTTTTTTTTTTTTGACAACTGCAATTCACAAATGTTCTTTCCCTCCCGTTTTCTTCTAAAACTCTCTTTTAATTTCTTCTCTAGTATGGGTAACTAGTTGGAAATTGTACAGTTTGTATCCTCTTATCAACAACAAAGAGAAAATGAGACTAAAATCTGTAAGAAAATTTACCAGAATGATATTGTACAGTTAATTTTCTCACATACACATATCACCTTTGCTTTGTTCAA